>NW_024100540.1:1132500-1732500 GCF_016545835.1 Crotalus tigris | reverse complement strand
CCATCATAAGACCCATCACAGACCCTCGCTTGAAACTCCCACACCTGAAACTCTTACCAAAAAAAGAACACTGACACTGACATCCCCTAAACTCTGCTGAAGGTGTTACCTAACCTGGTAATGAAACATCCAGAAACCAACTCGCAAGCTTGGAGAACGAACCTTCACCCTCATCCTATACCCAAGCTACAGATATTCTCAACTATTGCAAACCATCTATCTCCAACTGTTTTGGCCTACCAGGTAGGTTTGGCTAGAGTGAGAGAGCTCCAATTCCTTTCATTTGAAAGCTGCATCTTATAGGACTCAGGAAGTGTACCTTTTCTTTCATGACCCCCACCATCTGGAACAGCATCTACCCACTCTTCTGAGATTCTGGAAAGCCTTTTAAATCTGGCTCTGTTCACAAAGCTGGAATTAATGTGTGATTTATTGGATGAGCCTCTGTTGTATTATATGTTATATTCCTTGCAGTATTTGTTGTTTTAATTGTTTTATTGCCTGCTTTTGTGCATTTTAATTGTCTTTGTTTTTATGGATTCCAAATTAATTTGAACTGACTAATTAAATTAAATTATTGTAACTGAAGGGCATATAATCTCAAAAACAAATATATTAACAGAACTTCTACATACCCATCCAAAGTTATTGCTGTTTCAAAAACAAGACCATCTTATTTATTTATATATTTATTTTTTAAAAGATCTTTTTGCATGTTATTTGTATAGTTGTATAATTCTGATGAAATCATATATTACCAGGAAGATTTCCCAAGCATATAGGGAATAAATTTGTCAACTATTGTACTTTTTAGAAAATATCCAATTCTAACAAACAAAACATAATTCTTTCTTCCTTCCCAATCAATGATATGATACAAGAATAAATATAAATAACTAGCAATATAAAAAAGTTTTAGTTGTTGCTTTTATTCATAATATTGTCAACACATAGTGTTAACAATACTTGCACCAGATTGTCTTATGTAAAAAGGAGTGTGAATTAAAACAAAACCAAATTGTGAGTATTTTTCATGGTTTTCTTTGCTTTTTTTGTGGGGGAGGGGAAAGGACTGAATGGTTAGTAGTTCCAAGCACACAATGCATCACATTGAAAAATATCCACCTTTCGTACTGTTATAATGCCTTCCTGTGTGTCCTTTTGTGTTACAACATCAAACATGTCTCTTCCATCACCATCAATAATTCTGTACTCAAGTTCTGCATTTCTCCCAATGTCAGCATCAGAGGCTTTAATGCTTCCAATGGCAGTGCCAACTGGAGAAGATTCTGGAATGCGTAGATGGACTGAACCTGCAAAGAAGAATAATCAGTAATATGTAAAAGAAATCTGATTAAGACCCTGGTATGATAGCTTTGGCCAAGAAACATATGAATTATTTTTAAATGAATGATGCAGAGGAAGGTTATAGATTTAAATTCAAGAGCATCAGGTTTCTACTCAACTGCAGAGTCAATGCTTTCAAATGGACTCTTTCAAAAGCAAACTTGCACTTTAGTAGCTTGCTAAATATAGTCTGCTAATCCTATTGGGCAGTCTAAGAACTTGTTTTCCCAGCATTTCAAATTGTGTTATGATGAAAAATTATTCCATAGATCAATCAATCCTCCCTCCAATCATTGTATTGTTCAACATACTTAAAAAGAAGAGGAAATTTCCAAGAAAGGCCTATGGGACTGGCTGAAAGACTCTTACTTACTCTACCTTACTTATGCAGTGATCAAGAAACACCATCCTGTCTCTCCCAATCTTTTTATGTCTAGTTTATCAGAAGCTTATGACAGCCTAGTCTGTGCTTTTCCTATGGGCTACTATAGCTGGTGACTATTATATATTTATACAGTGCTTTTTTTGTAAAAAAAAAAAAAAGTGCCAGAATTCACACACGTCATACAACCCACCTTGCCTACCCTACAAGGTAGGGTGCCGGCACTCTGTTCTGGGCGTTCTATGACAAAAAAAGCCCTGTATCTATACAGTTGACAAATAAGGCCAATGCACACTCTATTGGCTACATAGGAGTGAGATGAAAAAAATGAGAGGCTACTGCAACTTGAAATAAAACACCCAAAAACCTAATGATTCATAAAAATGGAGTCTTCCAGACAGACCCTTCTTTTGAAAAGTTAAAAACTGGAAACAAGCTTTCTGCCTAATTCCTAATTCCTTTTTTGGTTCAGAAAGCACAGGGAGGTTGCAGTATGATTGGAGAGATGTGTAAGAACAGAAATAAAAAGTAATAAATATAATATCTTTGGGTACTTTGCAATGATAAGATTAACCCAAATCATCATCCGAGAAATTCTAAAATAGGGATAAACAGAAGTGTATTTTAGGTGAAAGAAACCGGAGAACGTATTTTCGCATACCGTTAGATTATCATCAAGTACCTAACCAGCCACAATACATCACTGCATGGTGGGTAAAAGAAAAAAAATATGAAGAAATACAGAAGGTTTTCACAGTGAGTGCAATTGCAAAGTGCAATTTCTCTAAATGGTATTTTAAGTATAGACCCAAGTGAATACTAATAATCATTTGCAAATAAATAAGTAAAATACTAAAGAGAAAGTACAAATAGCAATACAATCCAATAGATTTGGAGGAAACAGTATTATTTGCAAATGGATAATGGTAAAATTCTTAAGGTTCATTATGAGGACTGCTTTGTACAAGCTTGTCAGAGGCTCTGTAGCTGTGCTCATTTTAAGTTTTGACTGTAAAAGGATAAATAAACTTCAGCAATTCTTCCCAAGTTGTGTCTGGGGGGAGGGTCGGTATTGTAATTACAAAAATAAGCAGCACCCCATTCAGTTTTGAGTAACCATAATACAAGTGTGCATAAACTTTCACTTGAATAAGTCCTTTCTTAAATAGGGGCAAACAACCTGCCACTAACATTTGCAATAATGTATTCTGGCACTTAAGTTTAATCCTCATAAGTTTCAGCTAAAATAAAAATGAGTCAAAAATAAAAAAAAAATCAAATCCAAGTACTGCAATCATTTGCAAGTTCCACCAATTTTTTCAGGCGATGATTTGACCTGGATTTGTGAGTGTCTTTTCCAACATCCCCATGGTTCCTTGAAGTACTTTACTGCTTGCAGTAAGAAGGTGAAGTGAAGAAGGAACTGCATTCCAATCCCTGATATTGAAAACTTGCTTTAAAAAAAAAATCACTGCAAGTGATTCGTAGGAATTCAAGGAAATTAATAGCGTCTGCAGAGTCATAAAATATTGCTCTTGGGCATTTCTCTTTCATTACAGCACAATTTGTACTGGGCTTATTTTTGATGGAGTCATGCCTGAATTTGTAGTATTTGATGGTTTCTCTTGTGTAGCATGTGTTGTGCAAAAAAAGCCAAGTTTCTCTGTGTGGGCTTCTGTCTCTCCTGGCACAGGCAAACTGAACATTAACATCCCCATCTGTATTTCTTGCAGCAATAGCCTCAAGTGAGTGTAAATTTAGTGAAAATGTTTATTTTGAAAAAGGAAAACCATTCTTCCAGTAGAAGCCAGTTTGCTGAAAATCTATCTATTCCGGTAATGTTTAGTTTCCAGGCAAGGCATGAAAAAGAAAGGATTTTGTTATTATTGTTATTTTTTAAAAAATAGTTTGGCTTTTTAAAGAAATCTGTTAAGATACTGAGGCTGAGTCGTATCATGAAGAGAAGTACACAGAGAGAAATGTGTGTGTGAGAGAAAGTTTCCAACACTCTTTTCTTTATATTTTATTTCCCTTTTCTTTTTTGTGCCTCATTAGACCATAAACAAGCAGGGCACCTAGATTTTTGAGGTAAGTTATAAATTACCATTATTGTGCTTTATATGCACTTTGCCTCCAGGAGCTAAAAAGCTCTGAAAGCCTTGAAGTAATATAAAATCACAATCAATCATTTTTATAACTCTAGCAGTTTCTACCGCGTTGCCAAATTGCACAGCTCTTCTCAATTCACTTGAAATGAATAGGCTTCATTTTGTGACTTTCAAAAGAAATCCAGAGTACAGAAGAGGAAACTGCTCCTGCTGGTTTTCAAAAGTATTTGTAATTTGTGAGGGTTGAAGCTGGCAATGTCTGAAAGTTACCAAAATCAGCTTTCCTCTAGCTCAGTGGTTCTCAACCTTCCTAATGCCGCAACCCCCAATCATGTGGTTGTAAGTTGAGGACTACTTGTATTTCTCTGTGGGCGGGGCAGGAGGTGCGCACGCTCTGCTTCCTCTCCTGCGGCTGGAGCGCACGCTGGGCAGGCTGAGGGTGCACGCAGGCCATCGCCCAGCAACCACCTCGGCCCGGGAGCGCTGTGCATGTGTGGTGCCACCCCGTGCACCGGCCGAGGCATAGCTGGCAAGCGGCAGAAATGGCGCAGGCCGACCACCAGCTGGGCCACCAGCTGGCCCAGCCCAAGGGAGGTAAACCACCCGCTGGGCCCCATGCACGCCAGCAACCCTCCCTGCGCCTGCCGCTGCCACGCTAGCCTTACTTTGGCCCCCGCACATTCAGTGCGGTGGCAGGCAGGCCCAGGCACTCCTGGGCGGCCATGGCACGCAGCAGCGAGGGTGCAGGGCGACCACCCACCGGGCCCCACACACACCAGCAACCCTCCCTGCACCCACCGGCCTCCCACCCCTGGCCGTCTTTTACTTACATTTAGTAGTTGCTCAGCAGGGAGGGGTGGAAACTTCCAGAAAGCTCGCCTTAGCTGCAGACAACTTGTAGCACCGTTTGCAGACTGGGATTTTTGGTGGGCTCAGCAGGGCAGAGACAGCCTCGACAATTCCGATTGGCTTTTGAAAGCCAATACAATTAGACTCTATTCAAGAGAGTCTATTCTATTGGCTTTCAAAAGCCAATAGGATAAGAGGGAGTAGCACAGCTAAGGAAAAGGGGAAAAAATGGCGGACTGCGTTGTTTGGTGACCCCCGTGAAATGGTCGTTCGACCCCAAATGGGGTCGCGACCCACAGGTTGAGAACCGCTGTTCTAGCTTCTATCTTAATCTCTCTCACAAAGTCAACAGAACCACCATAATCCCCTAGTGAAATTCCAAGGAAACTACTCATCCTTGCTTCTACTTTGAGAAAAAAGAATGCAATCACATTTATAAAATAATTTTAATAAAGACACAGAGTTGTCATTTCCTGTGCCAGTACCAGATGGCTTATGCACCAATCCATGACTCTCTGCTAAGAAAAAAAAAATGTGTTTTATTATTTCCTGTCTCATCAGCAATCAGTTGGGATTTCATTTATATTTTCCTATTGGAAGAATCAGAAACTGTAGTAGTCAGGGACAAGATGAGGTGTAATTAAAACCAAGGACTCATTTCAACCATATTTGATTTGCCTCCATTTGACACAAGGGAGCATGGAAATCTGGTCTATATCAATTCTACATTCAATTCTGCTGTTTTCAACCAATTTTTCAGCATCTTTTTTTTTAAATTACCATTAAAACACAGCTATATAATATTAAGATAACCTTTATTATCATTTTTTACTATAAGCACACTGGCACACATTAAAAATGAAAAGCTGTTACCTGCTATCAAAAGAAAGTATATACAGTATCTACCCATACACATACATAACACAAAAATATACACATACTATACGTTTTATATACATCATTGGTGAAATTGGTGAAAAAGTGCAAGAGATTAGGCACAGATTTCTTCTAAAATAAATTGACTTGCTCAATGTTCCCTTTCCCTAAATGTTCCCTTTTCAAAATGAATAGATTGAATTTCAGAGAAATATGACTTCATTCTTTAGTATCCATTTTCAAAATGAGTAAGTTTAAAATTTAGGTAAATATTATGTAATTATAATTTCCA
Organism: Crotalus tigris; assembly: GCF_016545835.1. Taxonomy (NCBI): domain Eukaryota; kingdom Metazoa; phylum Chordata; class Lepidosauria; order Squamata; family Viperidae; genus Crotalus; species Crotalus tigris. Next base: position 1,726,646 of record NW_024100540.1, on the reverse strand, counting down.
TTTCAGTGGTTTTCCTAATGTCTTCTTAAGGAACATGCAATGCATGAATTGCCATACAGCACTTTACAGAATGCTCTTGAACTCGTTTGGAATACTGCTGACAACAAACTTAGTTGTTTCTTTCTTTTTTCCCCTCATGAGAAGAAATTGGATTTTGTGGAAAAAAAACCCAGAAAGATCATTATAAATATTTTCAGTGGGAACTTCTTCAAATCTCAGAGAGGAATAAATAAATAAAGCTATGCTTTATTCAACAAAAATCTTCTTCCTGAAACTTAGTTCCTCTGCTGTCAAAAATAGGCAGAGAATCACAGCTGGCAACCAGTAAGAAACCTTTTTTCATATATAATGCTTCCTGATGCTGCTAATAGGACGTTACATCATTTGAATAGCACTATAAGATGGAAAGATTATACTCCCACTGGTAAACCTTATGGCTTCCAATTCCAGTTCAGTTACAGACAGGTTAAGCTGCTTTTCAGGAAGCTCCCTCCCACTCTTGACAATTCTGGGAATATTTCTGACTCCCTAGGAAAATATTTAAAATATTCTCCACTCTACTTTGCAGAAGGTGAATGGAGCTATGAAAGCAAAGCATATTACATGGAACCATGCTTATGACATACAGGGGCTATCCCATTACTCTCTGTAAATTAAGCACACACTCTAAAACAACTTTCTCTATTTAGACCTATCTTGATTAGGAATGATATCCAACACTTCTAGAAGGCATCAAATTGCAGAAGGATTATAAAACTAATGTCAAAATGCTGGAGAAGGGAGGAGTTGTTCAACGTAAACACTAGAATTAAAAGTCCAGCAGTAAACAAAAATAAAAAAAAACCCTTATAACCTTACACAGGTATTAGAGCATTAACTAAATTTATCTGCAACTAAGGAGACTTAAGCACACAATAGATTTTCCATGAAGTGGTGTTTTTCTGGCACATCTCAGGGGGCTGTTGTGGGGATAAAGAGAAAAGAAAGGGGAAAAGGTATGAGAAGTTTACATTTTAATTTTTTAGTGCTGAAAATATCTCCAGCAAAAAAATACTTGACTTGTTTTTGACTCAGAACACTTGTCACTTATCGATTGTGTTCACAAGGCTTCAGAAAAGTGCCCATAAGTGTGACTAGTTCTTTGTCATTAATACTAGCACAACCCTATTCTGATAATAAACTGTGTAAGGTCTTCCAATTTCAGAAGTCCTCTTGATCCATAATCAAGTCAGCAAATCAGACAAGAGATAAGATACCTTAAATGTACAGTTTCACATTTGACACGAATGTTATTGATTCTCTTTTAAGAAGGAATCAATAAGGCCTTTAGCACTTACATGAATCAACTCCTTTCACAAGCCCATTCATTTACTTTCTTTTAACATGATATAAGCCTCATTAATAAAGAGGCTGTCAAGGGAACTGGGGAGGAAGAATATTTAATTTTAAAAAATGTCTTATAGCAAAAAGAGAGTTTATCTTACCAAGTTCATATATAACTATAAGATAAAAGTAAATATGCCCTCAAATTGAGTTTGATTTGATACAATCATGCAGTTTTCTTTGCAACATTAGAGAAGTGATTCGGCACTGTCCTCTTCCATATTTTTTCATTTCCCAGTCTAGTTTATAGTCCCAATGTCCCTTGGATTAACTAGGCCCAAACCTGTTAAGCTTCTAAACCCAGACTGAAGACCCATAAACAGATATACATTGTAGTAAAGGGAAAGGAGGGAATTCAACCAAATAGAAATGTGTGCAGTCCTAACTTCCAGCAGTATCCTGAGATCACAAAATAGAGAACTGACCAGTTTCCTGAGACTATAAAAGTAATTCAACCCTCTTTATTATCAGTCAAATGAATTAGTCCAGTGAAAGGCTAGCTACCATAAGGAAGCTATAAGGAGGGACTAGGCTTTTCTACTATGTGCAAACAAAGAGAAGGAATAAAGAGCACTACATTATGCAGATAATCACTACAGAGGAAAAGGATCACCAGAGGATCTGGAAGATTATCTCCCAATTCTCATGATTCAAAGTCATAAGCTTCAGCTAAAATAAAAATAAATGAAAAATAAAAATCAAGTCCAAGTATTGCAATAATTTTAGTTTATTGCAACTAAAAATTATTGACAGTATGCTCTATCTACTTGAGATTTTAAAGCGGAGGCTAGATTGTCATCCATCTGACAGGGGGTATCCATGGGTGGAAGGGGATCAAAAACATCATAATTGTGACACATTCATGCAGTTGTAGCCTTATTGTGTGTGTTGTAAATAAAATGTGATAAAAGATTGATTACTTCCTCCACTCTCCCGAGAGATCTATGGAATACATCTGGGATGCCTGAATTAATAACCTAAATGTGAATTGAACCTGATGGTCCAAATGCCATTTTCCAAGTCTATGGTTTTATTTTTGTTAAAAAAAAATGTTGTTAAAAACATGCTCTCCTATTGGTCTCTGATATGTTTTCAAAATGTGATGTAGCAATGCATTGGCAGCTACAAAAAGTCTCCTTTGGTAAAAGAGTGGTTGTTATTTATTTAAAAATAATTTTGAGAAACATTGAGAATGGATCTACAAATACCTTCTTGAATCCTTCTTCCTGCTGTCTGATTTTATAAACTGAATAAGGAGAAAGAAATGGAGTAGACAAAGATTAGCTCTTTCCAAAACTTTTTCAGTATTTTTTTAAAAAATTGAAATGCATAACAAGCTCTCTACTACCCTAAAATATATTAACTATGTACATTTGGCCTTGTATTTATGGCTCTTTGAAGTTTCTTTAAATAGCTTTGGTCTGATGAATGGAAGCTTCCTGTTTCAATCTGTAACTCTGAATTATATTCATCTTTAAGCAACCCTTGTTTTGCTACAAAAAGCATTCATATTTTGGTTTATGTTGCTTAAATTATTAACTTCCAAACATCAGTAAATACTGTAGATACAGTATGTGCTCTTGAAACTTTTATTACAGAGTCAAGCTCAGAAGAAATCATTCTTCTTTATCCTGCTTTGGTCAGTCTGTACCTACTGTAGAACATTCATTTCAGAGTACAGTTTAGGAAAGGAACTGGCAAAACACAGTATGTTCAGAAGAAAACAATTAATTAAACAATTAATATATTAGCAATTAATAGAAGGTATCTATAAAGGGGGAAAAGCACAAGTTTATAGGAAACAGTTGGAAACTTTGGATATGTTTAACCTTGACAAGAGAAAAGAGCAAGATGATACAATAGCTGTCTTCAATTATCTGGTTGGTTATCATGTAAAAGATGGGACAGAATTGTTCCGGAAAAGAGAATAAAGAACAATGGGTTTAATTACAAATTCAGTTGGACATCAGGACAAATTTCCTAACAGTAAGAGTTGATTAACAATAGAGCAGACTGCTTGGGATGTGGCAGACCCTTTTTTGTAGGAAGTATAAACTGGATGGCCATCTGGTAGAGATGCTGAAGCAGTAGATTCCTGTATTGTGTAGTTAGTTGAACTAAATAATTTCCAAGATCACTTCCAATCCTTACATACTAATGTTATTTCTTCCATTCCTTTCGTGGAGGGGGGAGGGCAAAAGAATATCATTCTCTGCCATTATGCTAAGAATTATCCGATATTAAGCAATTTTTCTTTGCAACTGTGTTTTCCCTCTTCACAAAGTTTTCCTGTAACATGTTATTTTACTTTTTGATAATGGTGAATAAATCTGTGGATAAAGCCTTTTTTGTATGTGTTCCATAAACTTTTTTTTTTTTACATTAAACCAGATGGTAGTTGCCTAATCATTCTGGTATTTTTTGCAGCACAGAAGGACAATTAAAGGAAGCTTACTCTGAGGGAATCGAGGTGGATTGTCATTGACATCAGTCAGGGTGATGTTCACCATGGTGGTTCCTGATAATCCTCCCATCTGGCCTCCCATATCTTTTGCCTGGATAACAACCTGATACTGCTCTCTGTTTTCTCTGTTCATATTTGGCAGAGCTGTTCTAATAATGCCTGAAAAAGAAACCAACAAAAATTTGTCATCACTCTGTATGGAACAATATGTCTATTTATCTAGAAAAGAATTTTAAAATGCCAAGCACAGTTTAATAAATACACTGAACACAGAAATTACAAGTAGGCAATAGTCGCAATTATATATTAAGTAGAAGTTTATACATTAAACAGCAATTCTGAATCTGCAAGTGCAGACATTGAGGGAATATTTTTGAATGCTCTGCATATTAAGAACAAAAACAACCACCTCTCTAAAATAGTAAACTACTAAAAAAAAAAGGAAGATTTTTTTTGCATAACATACTCCCTCATGTGTTTATTTTAATAAAAGCAGGGAACTTTTGAGGAAGAGGGGAAAATATAATTCATCCACTATCTGAAACGCAACTGCCACTTCATTTTGCATAATGTGCACAACTTCTCTCCTACATATTTTTAGTTACTATTATTAATCTTTGTCTTTGACTGCTCTTCTTATTTTTTTCATTATAAAGACTTTTTAACAAGTGACAAAGAACATATCTTCTAAATCCATTCTTTTACATCTGGAGTATTGTTTTCAGTCCTTTCAGTCCCATGGCTTGACAAAATCAGAATTGTAAGGTAAACATCATCAAAGAGGAGGAGGATGAAAGGATTTTAACAAACCTAGCATCCAGTAAGAATGTTCAAAGGAGAGATAGAAAAGAGCTGGGTGCTGACATCAAAGAAATGACTAGAATACAATCTAATCGGCTGGGGCCAATGATGCGGTCTAGGAGCCGGGCGCAAAACGTTAGTTAACCTTATTTAAGGCATTTCTGTTAACTGGCTATAACCCTGATGATGTCAGAAGTTCCCGACGAAAGCTTGGTTTTATTATTTTTTTTTCCTATTTCTCCTGGTGATCATGAGTTATTTATTTTATGATATGAACATACCCAGGAGTCACATTTTTACGGACATTTCATATATATATATATATATTTCTGAGGTTTTCGCGGGTGTTTGTATGTAAGTCTTTGGTTATTCGGGTTTTCTCCCGCGTAAAATTGGAAGTGTCTTGGCGACGTTTCAACGAAGTCCCATTCGTCATCCTCAGGACTTCGTCGAAACGTCGCCAAGACACTTCCAATTTGACGCGGGAGAAAACCCGAATAACCAAAGACCTACGTATATATATACATGTAGGTCTTTGGTTGTTCGGGTTTTCTCCCGCGTCAAATTGGAAGTGTCTTGGCGACGTTTCGACGAAGTCTCATTCGTCATCTTCAGGCTGGTTTTTTCGGCTTCGTGCCTTCTAGGAGCAATGTGTGATCGTAGCTGTTTCTTCCTTTTAACTGTCACTGGGGGTATGAACTGATTGGATGGGAGCTTGGCTGTGTTCTGATTGGATGGGGGGTTGGCTGTGCTCTGATTGGTTGGGGGAGTGTTCTGTTTGGGTGGGGGCTTTGTTGTGCTCAGGTTAATCTGAATTGCAGGGGGATGTGAGATGGTGAGCATTGCTATTGTTTGGCTTCGCGTTCGTGCCTCATCTTCATGGTGGGTGTCAGTTTGCTTCATGTATGGATTGGAGGGGTTTAAAGTGGCTAATGATGCAGCTGTGGTCTGGCTTCTGGTTTGTGGTCATGCCTCATCATCGGTGTGGGTTTGGGTTTGCTTTTTGCGTGGACGTGTGGTGGTGACATCCTGTGTGGCTTTCGTGAGTGTGGGTCTGGTGTCATGCTTTGTGTTAGGGACTCGTTTGTCAATAAGGGCGGGTTTCCAAATGGCTGGTAGGCGGGAGATATCATCTCGTTTGTTCATGCTGTGTGGGCGTTTTTCTATCTCGATGGCTTCTCTGATTATTCTGTTATTAAAGTGTTCAGTTTTGGCGATAGTTCTGGTCTTTTTAAAGTCAATTTCATGTCCTGTGATTTTAAGGTGTTGGACCAGGGAAAAAGTTGGTTCCTCTTTTTTGACTGAGTTCTTATGTTCTTCAATGCGTGCACTTATTCTTCTGTTGGTTTGTCTGATGTATGTGGTGGGATAAGCGGTGCATGGGATTTTGTATACTCCTTGATTTTCCTCCCTTACATAAAAGGCACCACAGACAAACTCAGTAAGATCCTCCACAAACACAACATTAAGACAGCATTCTTAATGTTAATTCAACATAAGAATAAGTGCACGCATTGAAGAACATAAAAACTCAGTCAAAAAAGAGGAACCAACATCTGCAGGCCACTTTAGCTGACTGTGTTCAGCAGGTCAGCAGTTCAAATCTCACCGGCTCAAGGCTAACTCAGCCTTCCATCCTTCCGGGGTAGGTAAAATGAGGACTCAGATTGTTGGGGGCAATGTAAATATATATATATACATTGCTTACTGGTGTACACCGCTTAGAGAGTGCTTGCACTTAAAGCGGTATATAAGTCTCATATATATATATATATATATATATATATATATATATATATATATATATATATATGTTTATATTTCAGTTTAGAAAATCACTTTAGAAAATCTTCCAATTCCAAAGAAGCTGCTAAGTCATTTATATAAAATCTGAACACTGTTGGAGCCAAAACATACCTTTTCTCCCTCCATGTTGAATGAGGGGAGTGAATTAGTTAAGCACTATTGGGACTATATCAAATCTGCAAAAGGGACTTAAGAGTATAATTGCATTATGAGACAAAACTGCCTTCTGACAATTCAGGATTTTCTTATCTTTCCCCATAAAATACTCTACAAATAGAGTCTCAAACTGCTTTTAAGTCACAAAAAGATTATATTTTAGTTCTCAGGAGTATTTCTCTGTGAAATGGTATAAGATCAGACAGTGATCCAATATGGAATAAGTTGCTCTGAACTCAGCCTCCTGAGTTCCCAAGATTTTAGAGTCTGTTGGCTACATTGCTAACTTATTTAAGAGATGCATAGCTTAAAATTTGCATACCACTGATAACAAACCAACGGGGCAATAGTTGGAAAGGTGTTTTGAAAATCTTTCTTAAATGAAGGTTTAAGGTACAAAATAGTTTAACTATTTTTCAGACTTAGTTCCACTGATTTTCTGAAACTGGATACTCACATTACTTATTCCATGCATCATATATATCACCATTATTAACTTTCAACATTTTTTAAAGTTTTCTATAGAATTGAATTGTGAGTTTTCATTCAGATACAGCATTTTTTAAACATCTATTATGCTGCTTTGCCCCTGTACCTATTAAAATTAGACTATCATTTTAACGATATATAAATTGTATATAGTATCAGGCACAGGATTCAGATAAATTACAGAATGTTGCGTGCTTGATGCTCTCTGAGCGTGATTGTTTTCTTGCAGATATTTCATTACCCAAACTAGGTAACATCATCAGTGCTAGTAAGGAGTGCAGTTTGCTGTCAGTTTATATTTTAGTGGCTTGCCCTGTCAGTGTTGGTGGGGATCAATCTACCCAGCAAGCTAACAGTAAACAGCCCAATCAAAGAACCTCTATGACCACCCCTACTGACAGGGCAAACTGCTAGAATATAAACTGAGAGCAAACTCCACTCCTTACTAATACTGATGATGTTACCTAGCTTGGGTAATGAAATGTCTGCAAGAAAACAACTAAGCTCAGAAGGCACCAATCCTGAGCTACAACCAACCCATTTCAACCTGAGCTATAAATATTCTCCTTTATGTAACTTCCCAGAATCTTTGAAATAGCTATTATTAATCATTTTTATGGTATGAAACCTTTGTTTAACCCTTTTCACCTAGCTTCAGATTAGGAAACAATTTCTTAGGTAAATCCATATCAAAATTTAATTGCTACCCAATTAGTACCCAGATCTGAATTAAGTTATAGTAATTGTAACATTTTCTCTTATGCTTTAAAAGAATTTAAACTATTTTGAATATGACATACAGCTGAAAAATAATGTGAGTACCATTTTCTGACAAGGCAGAAATTCTTAATTAAGAACAATAACTACAACACCTGTTTCTGGCTCCACAGAGAAATATGGCTGGCCCTGGAGTATGCTGTAGATAATTCTGGCACTATTTCCATATGAAGGGTCATCAGCATCAGTGGCTGTGACTTGAACAACAGAAGTACCTAGAAAATTGAAACGGAAATTAATTAGGTATTATGTCAAAACCAATGCCCTTTTTTCTTTTTTTTTTTTTTTTACCATTGCTCTATTCATGAAAACATTTATCAGCGTTATATTTTGACCAGAGAGCTGAGGGGCCTAAAGATAATTATATTATCTTCGCTGCAATAAGAATGAAAACACCTCAGCATCAGATATTTGTGAGATTCATGCTGCTTACTAAAAGCTGCAGTTTTTTTCCCCCCTTTTATTCTCTTTCATCATAGTAGTGGCTTTCCCAAATCATATTCTGGAATGTTCAGAATTACATACATTTCACTGAAAGTCTGTCTGTCAGAATTACATACATTTCACTGAAAGTCTGTCTGTCTCACCCTCTCTCTCTCTTTCTCATTTTTCCTACAGTCAGTCCTTTGACAGAGAGGTAAAAAAAATAAAGGTATCCCCTTTTCAGACAATTTTCAGAACATTGATAGCTGAGGCACCATTTTTAGTGATAAGCTATATTTTCTATAATTTCTCAAAAAACTAAAAAAACACCATTATTTCAGCATGTCATTTCAGTGTTGCTTCCAACATTTAGGTCTCAAAACCCTGAGAGCATCTTTAGAAGGTTAACACCATACTGTATGTGTTCCTTTTTGACACATTATCAACTGGCAGGGTGGGAATGTTTCAGGGAAAAAGTAAATGCTAGTGCTTTTCTGGCAGTTCTGTGACTTCAAAAATATTTAGTTGACAAGGAACTTTTGCTGCATTTCACCAGCAATATGAGTGTTGCTTCTTGAGGCAAGGATGTTTTCCTCGTATATTATGTAAAATAATATATGTATTGTTTGTTCTTGATGGATACTTGGGTGATAAAAGCACCGACACATACTTATCTAAAGCCTTTTTTTTAAAAAAAAAAAGGCCAGGGAATGTAACGCACATGAAGTATTTATTTTCCTTGAAGAGATATTGGCAGCTCCTGCCTCTGAACTTGTTATGTACTTTTGAAATGGTTTCTATTCTAGCATTTTCTGTAATTACAAAATAACAGTCATGAGAACAGAGGATATATCATTTCAAAGATGGCTGGGAGATAATATCAACCTGTCCTAAATCACTAGTGAGGAAAAGGCTTAAAAGCTTGGAAGCTTCTAATTTTATGTTCCATCTTATCTACTGAATGGCTGCCCACCTCTATTTTAAAAAAGAAGGAATAGAATGGTGGAGAAAACTTCTTCAGAAATTCTGTTATTCAGAAGATACAACTATACATCTGCAAACATTATTCAAAGAGGCATTTCACACAAGCAATGCAGTGGTAGATAATTTGAAGGTGTTTGAGGTTAGGAAATACTGTATTTCTCCTGGATTATCTTGTGAATACGTCAAATTAGTGTAGAAGAAACTTGCTAGCAATCCTGGAAGGAAATTAAGCAGGAATGAGGAAACCCTTGTACCTCTTTTCTTTCTTACGTTGGCATGCATCTTTTTGCAAGACAAAAACCAGCCAGAGCTGGTAGCCATCATTAAATCTTATGCCAACCTTGCCTATTCATTTCTTAAACTCTGACAATTTAATAACAGTGGGGAAAAAAACTCCTGGAAAATCTTCACCGCTACCCATACATTTGATAAAGGCATACCAGAAAGGCACAATTTAATCCATCAGAGATAATGCCTGATAATTAAAGCAGGAAATTGGTTTCAACTGTTTAATAAAATTGTAAGGAATAATTTGGTCAGTTTTAAAGGCACAGTGAATTCTCCCCTGTAGCTTTCTTGCCTTCCATTTCCCCATGCTAATCACTTGGAAGACTAATCCATGCTGATCAATTTGAATACATTAAGAGCCTTCCTTTCTATTTCATCTCTATTTTTAGCTGTTTTAGAAACTGCACAGATTTCTGAGTTAAATTTAAGTGAAACTCCTGACTCAGCCTTCCAGCAATACCTTGCTTGTTATATTTTTGCATATTATACTTACTTTTCTAGATATTTTTTTTCATTTTTGCCTGCCAGCCATGCTTTTATCCGTCAGTGGTATGCTCATGTGCACTGCATTGTAAAGCTCTCAGCCCTATGCAAAGCATTTGAGAATTTCAGGAATTCCCAAACTGCTGTAATACTAATTTCCATTGCTTTTTTTTTTTTTTTCAGCCGAAGAGCTTTATCTAAACTCATCAAGGAACCAACTTTTAAGAAACTATCATTCTTGGTTTTGATAATTAGGATATTCTGTATAATACTGTATATAATATTACATTCCGCTGCTTAATTGATGTCACTGTTGGGAAGAACAATTAACCAGTGGAACAGCTTGCCTTCAAAAGTTGTAGGTGCTTCATCATTTAAGAAAAGACTGGACAGCCATCTGTCTGAAATGGTATAGGGTCTCTTGCTTGAGCAAGGGGTTGGACTAGAAGACCTCGAGGGTCCGTTCCAGCTCTGTTCTGATTGAAGTAATATTGCTCTAAGAAAAGCAAGATTCAATAGGTTTTCCTTTCCTTCTTTCTTGAAATTTAGAAAACCCTTGGTGAGATTTATTTACCTTATCTCTCTTCAAACTTTTGTGGCCCTTGAATGTTAGAAAAATTCTTCCACTGTTCTAGGTACATAGAGCTAAGCCCCACTAAGGGCTAAAGTACACAATTTGTTTTCCTTATTTGAGTCATCTGAAATGGGACATGTGGTACTCAGATGTGATCTTTTACTATGTGGCATTGTTAAATAAGTGCTTTGATTCCCACCAAAATGCATTAAAATTTTTATGTAATGAAAATTAATTTTTGGGGAGTGGCAAGGAACATTATAGTAGAGAGGGACATGATTTATTGAGTTAGTGTGACCAGTGTGAAAATGTCAGGTTCCAAAAACCAAGAAACATACACAGAGTTACTTCTAAGCAGTTTCCTTTATTGTTCCTCACCTATAAATAGATAGAATCTTACCCAACTAAAGGAAACTATTCACATCATTAAAGATCTACTCTAAGAACTTCTAGAAAGGATCTGAGTTTCCTTCTTCTTCCCAATCAAACTGCCTTATTCCTTTGAAATCCACTTCCTCCTGGGAATCCAGACCACATTATACCACAGTAACAGTTGCTATATTATAACCTAGGATCAAGAAGATCCATATTTGAGTATACTCTTGGACGTAAAAGCTTAATGAATGATGTTAAGTCACACTGTCTCTTACGACAAACTACCTGTAAGGTTAATGGCTGCGAGGAAAGAGTATGGTTTATTCTGCCTTAAGTTCTGGAAAAAAGTTAAGATATACATTTAACAAATGAATAAAATGTTAATAAAATATTATTAAAAGTCAGATAACTCTGCAAGCATTGTCTTGTAACTAGAAACAAGATTTTCTTTGGAGATTCTCAGCCATCCAGGTCATGACTGACTCAAAGGTGCTTTTTCAAAAAGCAACTGGACTTTGTTTTTTCCTTCAGTTCTGAAGAAGCTTCTCAGATGAGAAGCGAAATGTCTTCCTCAAGGAAAAAAACAAACCCAAAACTGAAGAAGCTTCTTGGGTGAGAAATAAAATGTCTTCCTCAAGAAAAAAACAAAGTCCAGTTGCCTTTTGAAAAAGTACTTTTGAGACGATAGAAGATTGCCTGCCTGCCTATCTATCTAATGCTGCAGCATGTCCCATATTTCCCAAGTTGATGACTTTATCTTAGCAGCCAAAATACAAGTGAACTACTTTATGATTATGTATAGTATTGCCATTCTGGGATGCTCTCTCAATTTCATTCTTCCCATACTAAAACATTTTTGCTGATTTACCCTCCATGCAATACTATCTATAGTACACACACACACACACACACACACACACACAGAGAGAGAGAGAGAGAGAGAGAGAGAGAGAGAGAGAGAGAGAGTATGATGAAGAAACAATAGTAACAGTATCATGCAATAAGACCACTAGGACAAATGATGGTAAGATGAAGGATGCCTTGTTAAGAAGTGTAACGGATCTAGCAGTGAAAAAGATAACATATCATACTAATGATGGAGTCAATGAGAAAGCCTAGGAGGAAATGGAAGCTGCTAAAAATACCATGCTTTACTTCTGAAAGCAAAGACAAATGTTAGCAGGATACCTTCTGGAGACTGCCTGTGGACCCAGAGAGAGATCATGCCCTGATATTTCTGAGACAGGAGGTAGAAAAGATTAAAAGCTCAAAGCTCAACAAGGAAGGATGTCAGTAATCAGCAATGCTGAAAAAAAAAATCATGGCTTGAGTAATTCAAAGGATGAGCTATTAAATCCTGAAAACCCAAGGTTGTAAAAGTTTGGTAGAGAAAGCCATAGAACAAGTAGGGTAGGACGCAGAAATGGAATGAATATTGTGAAGTGGCAACCTTGGACAAAATAGCAGCTGCAGATCAAGAAAAATTGCCTTAATCTTATTAAAATGACAAAAACAAATAAACTTAACTCACAGACTCAGAAAGAAATATGTGTAAATGTGCATATGCATACACAAACAGTGAAAATTGTTGCTGCAGGAGGAAAAAAAATATTATTGAGGAGGGGGCTTTGAAAACTAAAGCTTAAACCAGAGCCTCTAGATCTTTTAATCTGCCAACGACTTCTGGGATAATCACACAGCGGATTTATATTTAGGACATATATACTACTTATGGAGTAATGAGGGAGTGAGGGAAAGTTAAACAGCTGGTGCTATAGGATCTTATAAACTGAAGTTCTTGTGAAATCCGTTAGAATATACATAAACAAAAAAAAACAAGATATAAAATGTGTATCTTCTTTTCTTATATAAAAGCAAAGTAATAATAATAATAATAATAATAGTAAAGTTGGAAGGGACCTTGGAGGTCATCTAGTCCAACCCCCTGCTCGGGCAGGAAACCCTACACCATTTCGGACAAATGGCTGTCCAGTCTCTTCTTAAAAACTTCCAGTGGTGGAGCATTTACTGCTTCTGGAGGCAAGCTGGTCCACTGATTAATTGTTCTCACTGTCAGGAAGTTTCTCCTTAGTTCTAGGTTGCTTCTCTCCTTGATTAGTTTCCACCCGTTGCTTCTTGTCCTGCCTTCAGGTGCTTTGGAAAATAGCTTAATTCCCTCTTCTTTATGGCAGCCCCTGAGATATTGGAATACTGCTATCATGTCCCCCTTGTCCTTCTCTTCGTTAAACTAGACATACCCAATTCTAGCAACCGTTCCTTATATGTTTTAGCCTCCAGTCCCCTAATCATCTTTGTTGCTCTTCTCTGTACTCTTTCTAGAGTCTCAACATCTTTTTTACATCGTGGTGACCAAACCTGGATGCAGTATTCCAAGTGTGGCCTTACCAAGGCATTGAAGAGTGGTATTAATACTTCGCGTGATCTTGATTCTATCCCTATGTTAATGCAGCCTAGTACTGTGTTGGCCTTTTTGGCAGCTGCCGCACACTGCTGGCTCATATTTAAGTGATTGTCTACTAGGACTCCGAGGTCCCTCTCACAGTTACTACTATTGAGCATGGTGCCACCTATGCTGTACTTGTGCATTTGGTTTTTCTTGCCTAAATGTAGAACCTTGCTTTTTTCACCATTGAATTTCATTTTGTTAGTTAGTGCCCAGTGTTCAAGTCTGTCCAGATCCTTCTGTATCTGAAGCCTGTCTTCTGGAGTGTTGGCTATTCCTGCCAGCTTGGTGTCATCTGCAAATTTGATGAGTTCCCCATCTATCCCTTCATCCAAATCGTTGATGAAGATGTTGAAGAGTACTGGGCCCAGAACAGAGCCTGGGGCACCCCACTACACACTTCCCTCCATATAGATGCAGTTCCATTGAGGACCACTCGCTGAGTACGGCCGGTCAGCCAGCTACGGATCCATCTGGTGGTGGTTCTGTCTACCCCACATTTTTCTATCTTGTCAAGTAGTAGGTTGTGATCTACTTTATCAAATGCCTTACTGAAGTCCAAGTAAATTATGTCCACAGCATTCCTCTGATCCACTAATTTTGTCACTTGGTCAAAGAATGCAATAAGATTTGTCTGGCATGATCTATTTTTGACAAACCCATGTTGGCTTTTAGTAATGACTTTGTTTGCATCTAGGTGTTCGTTGATTCGTTGTTTGATTATCTTTTCCAGGATCTTCCCAGGTATTGAGGTCAGGCTGATAGGTTTTAACGCTATCCAGAGATAGCATTAGAGATATCATTGATACATTTTCATATTTATTTGTGTTACCAGTCACAGTGAATCTGAGTGAATGAACAAGCAATTCCTGGCTGCTTGAAAGAGTGCTCCATGTGGCTAGATATTTGTGAGAAGGGTCTTCTCTCACCAAGCAGATCCACTGACATAATTAATTGCTTGTCTTTTTCTAGTTTTTCCTGCTTGTGAGTAGCAACCTCTCCTTAAAACCCAAGGTGAATTCAACTATGTAAAGAAGGAATACCATTTCCCAGAACAGGGTTCCATTCTACAGATGATTCTTCATGTTTTTGTGCTCTCCTATGTTTAAAGTTAGTCTATCTATCCAATGGTGGGATTCAAATATGTAAGCAACTGGTTCTCTGTGTGGATGCCGCTTCCAGAAGTCCATTTTGGGCCTGGGCAGCAAAAAAATTAGATACCGGTTCTGTCTAAGTAGTGCGAACTGGTGGAATCCCACCACTGCATCTATCCACTTATCCATCTATCCATCTTGGACTTTACTTGGACTTCAGTAAGGCATTTGATAAAGTAGATCACAATCTACTACTTGACAAGATAGAAAAATGTGGGGTAGACAGAACCACCACCAGATGGATCCGTAGCTGGCTGACCAGCCGTACTCAGCGAGTGGTCCTCAATGGAACTGCATCTATATGGAGGGAAGTGTGTAGTGGGGTGCCCCAGGCTCTGTTCTGGGCCCAGTACTCTTCAACATCTTCATCAACGATTTGGATGAAGGGATAGATGGGGAACTCATCAAATTTGCAGACGACACCAAGCTGGCAGGAATAGCCAACACTCCAGAAGACAGGCTTCAGATACAGAAGGATCTGGATAGACTTGAACACTGGGCACTAACTAACAAAATGAAATTCAATGGTGAAAAAAGCAAGGTTCTACATTTAGGCAAGAAAAACCAAATGCACAAGTACAGCATAGGTGGCACCATGCTCAATAGTAGTAACTGTGAGAGGGACCTCGGAGTCCTAGTAGACACTCACCTAAATATGAGCCAGCAGTGTGCTGCAGCTGCCAAAAAGGCCAACACAGTGCTAGGCTGCATTAACAGAGGGATAGAATCAAGATCACGTGAAGTATTAATACCACTCTTCAATGCCTTGGTAAGGCCACACTTGGAATACTGCATCCAGTTTTGGTCACCACGATATAAAAAAGATGTTGAGACTCTAGAAAGAGTACAGAGAAGAGCAACAAAGATGATTAGGGACTGGAGGCTAAAACATATAAGGAACGGTTGCTAGAATTGGGTATGTCTAGTTTAACGAAGAGAAGGACAAGGGGGGACATGATAGCAGTATTCCAATATCTCAGGGGCTGCCATAAAGAAGAGGGAATTAATCTATTTTCCAAAGCACCTGAAGGCAGGACAAGAAGCAACGGGTGGAAACTAATCAAGGAGAGAAGCAACCTAGAACTAAGGAGAAACTTCCTGACAGTGAGAACAATTAATCAGTGGAACAGCTTGCCTCCAGAAGCAGTAAATGCTCCAACACTGGAAGTTTTTAAGAAGATACTGGACAGCCATTTGTCCGAAATGGTGTAGGGTTTCCTGCCCGAGCAGGGGGTTGGACTAGATGACCTCCAAGGTCCCTTCCAACTTTACTACTACTACTACTACTACTACTACTACTACTACTATTATTATTATTATTATTATTATCTATCTGTTCATTCAACAACATTTTTCATTATAATCTTAAATTTCATGTGCAGTACTTCTCAGCTTTATATTTATAGTGGGAACAGCTTACTTCTCAGGGTCCCCCCCCCGTTCATATATTCTTTTTTTGCCTACCAACAACATCCCCCCCTTTCTTTTAAAATCATTCTGGAGAGTGGTAAAGGATGAGAGAAATATATGCATTTTTGAGGAGAGACTGAACATGTTTGCCTCTAACAGCATTAGGTAATGATTGCCAATTCTTTATATGTAATCTAATAAAATGGGGACAACTGTGAGAAAATAATACATCTTTTCTTTAATTGGTGCGGAAGAGAAAAAGGAAACACACGGACAGACATCTCTCCTCATCTTTTCTAATAAACAAGGCAGGAAGTAGCCAGACCGCTATTGATGTTCCACTTCAAACTGAAATGTGGACAAAGAATAAAGTACAGGTTGATTAATAGCAAGATTTGAGAATTTATCATCAAAGCTGAGATTAAAGAATTAGAGGAACTTGGAAGGGAGCTTGCACTTCAAAGATATCAAAAGATATTTAAAAACATGGCGTAAGTGATGGATTTAGGTATGGAAATAAGCAGTTTCAAGTTACTAATCTACAATAAAGCCCTGTGGATATCTTTGGCAAATTCCTTTCTTTCTCTTGGTGTAACAAGTTACAATATGAGCACGTCTAGCTGAAAGAATTATGTGAAAGTTTACAAATTGAAAGAGGCTGAAGATAATTTATACAGAAATAATACAGAGACACAACATCTCATAAATACAGAATGTCTGAATCCCTCTACAATCTTAATTCAAAGTCTGATTACAAGGTAACTTTGATCTACTGAACTGCAGAATATTTCCCCCTAAGAATTTAGTCCCAATGTATATTTTTTTCTGATTTAGCCAAGATGGGTAAAACTGCACAGTTTGAATTTCATACTACAGGTAATCCTTGATTTATAACAGTTCATTTAGTGACCATTGGAAGTTACAACAGAATTGAAAAAATGACTTATGACTATTTTTCATACTTATGACCATCGCAGCATTCCTACATGATCAAAATTCAGATGCTTGACAGCTGACTCATATTTATGACAGTTGCAGTGTCCCTGAGTCATGCGACCTTCTGACAAATAAAGTCAATGGAGAAGCCAGATTCACTTAATAACCACATTATTAACTTAACAACTGTGGTGATTCACTACAGAATTGTGGCAAAATAGGTTATAAAATGGGGCAAAATTCACTTAACAAATGTCTCACTTAGCAACAGAAATTTTGGGCTCAATTGTGGTCGTACGTTGAGACCCACCTGTACGTAGCTTGTTTTATTTTAGGCAAACCTTCACTAGCGAGTAGCTTATTATTTTATAGTTAGTATATAATTAAATACATTTGCAAATAGAGAAAGAACGATGGGTTACTTTCTGCCATAAATAACAATTTTATTTCACAGCAGAGTCTTATATACGTCTGCTTCAAAATAAACCTCGATGACTTGAAATGCATTTCTAAAGACTGTGTTCTAGTTTAAAAACATTCTTATTTTGCAATTTTATATATGTTTTCCTGCCAGTCGTATGACTATACTGGTTAAAATATTCCAGTCCTTATTTAACAGATTAGACGTTGGATACCCTCCAACTTTATAACTAAGTACAAAATATCAATTATTGTTACAAGCATCTCCTCCAGAGCCAAAGTGGAGTGGAGACACAGTCACTGCATAAGAAAGGTTGGAATAACTACCATTGTTTCTGACAGAGGATGAGGTTATTAGTTGCATATTACATCATGCATGAAGGCAGTATCCTCAGAGCCTCTGAGGATACTGCCTTTGCTAGCTTTCCCGATTCATTTTTACCTTCTGCTTAAGTGATGGGGCATAGATATAAAGCAGTGTTTTATTATTTGATTTAATCTGAATAATATGTTTGTGTGTGAGAGAGATTCATTCTATAATCACAGGTATTTTCACATCAATTTCTTAGTCTGGAATTGCTCTTCTTTGGTAATTTTCTTTTTGGGAAAAAAAAAAAAAAACAATTACAACCCCTCTCCTTGATTCTGTACTTTTTCAGTTCTGAAATATGCGGCATATCACAGGCACACACATTTATAGCATTGTGTATGTGACAGAGCTTACAATATTGCTGTTTCAAAACTGAACAGAGCTTATAAGGCTTTTCAGTAAGTTTTATTCTCTTACTGACTACTACCTGCTTAATTAGTTTCTGTTCAATAGTAATATAGTAACAGTAATTAAATCTTAATTAAAGCAAAATCTCCTTCAGGTTGACCTTGCCTTTTAGTGACTTAATACAATTTTCTTGGCAAGAAGAAAAGTGATATGCCACAGCCTTTATAGGGGATATTTTGTGACTTCTCAGTATATCCCACAGCTTGGGAAATCTCCCATCCAAATATTAACCAGATATGAACCTTCTTAGCTTCTGATCCCAGACAAGGTCACCCAAGGGCTAGAAAATCTTAATTGCTCAATACTAAATTACTTTCAGGATAGGGTTAAAGTTTAATTAATTACTCATTATCATTTTTAATAAAAGGATTTCAATGAGAGTAACTGCTAATTAATGGACTTTCTTGAGGATGAGAAGATAATTGAAGAAGTTGAAGAGAAGTAATGAAATAATGTTAGGGTTGATGGTGTTCCTTCTAATTAAAGTTGGAAAGTTGGACTAAATTCTGAGTAAATGTAAAATTATCTTGGGTAAACAATGCAAAACATTTCAGATTTGAAATATCGTAAGCTCAAATGGGCCTGTTTTTAGCATGAAAAATTTGTTCTGAACTTGAGATGGGATATCCTATGTTCAAAATGATCTGTTTGGCTTTTGAAATAGATGTGGAGTCATTTTAAGGCCAGAACAACCTAATAAGGCTGGCTAATAATAATAATAATAATAACAACAACAACAACAACAACAACAGTGAATCACTGTTTTAAGGTTGACAGGATCACTGCAATCTTTTAAATATATATATATATATATATATATATATATATATATATATATATATATATATATATATATATATATATACACATATATATATATACTGCTAATCTTGGCAATCAGAAAGATTGCTGCTGGATTACAGATAATAATAACAACATTTAAGAATCATGTGGAGCCAAAATTTTAATCTGGCTTTCTTCTGGTGTAAAAAATCAATCACAGATGCCAGTTATTTGGTTGGTGTTGGCCTTCATACCTATTGAGTTCTTCCTAAAAACCTAGAACAGGGGTGTCAATCTGCCAGCCCATGGGCCGGTTGCATCATGTGGAGGCTGCGCCCACCCCAGCTCCTGCAATGCGAAAAAAGTTATGATACATTGCAACACATCACGTGATGCGGCGAGTTTGACACCCATGATCTAGGATGTTGTATGTATTATCATTGCATATGTAATTGCCACATGCAATTCATGCTTCCAGCCACCCAGAGTTGTTGGATTCATCATTCATCTCATGATGGATGGCAAATAAATTTCCTAATAAATAAATAAAACTTAACCTCCCCATTTTCTACTACTTTTTCAAATCTACGTTCCCATCAATTTTTCTTTACTGGCATATGATCATTTTTACATATGTTTCAGTTAAAACTTAAGTTTGCCAGCTGTGTTATGTCATTGTTTATAATCTGTTCATGCAATCTTCATGCACAAGCTGACTAAATGATCTACTGTTTCTTCTGCTTTGTACAATTTACACTTTGAAACATTTGATTTTTTAAAAAAAAATTCTCTCCTTGATTACACTAGTTTGAATTACTTGCTTTTAGGCAGCCAAAACTAAGAGTTCAGTTTTTTAATGTTCAGCCAGATTTTAATTTCTTTATCATGACAATATGAACTCCCATTTTGGGATTGTGATTTTGGTTTTCTAATTTTAATACCCAGTTCTTATGTAAACACTGCTATTCTACTCTGCGCGATTGATAGAGGTTAATTTAGTCTTGCAAGAGCCTTATTCACATCCTTATTTATTTATTTATTTATTTATTAGACTTATATACCGCTTTAAGTGCAAGCACTCTCTAAGCGGTGTACACCAGTAAGCAATGTGTATATATATATATATATACATATATATATATATATATATATATATATATATATATATATATATATATATATATTTAAATTGCCCCCAACAATCTGGGTCCTCATTTTACCTACCCCGGAAGGATGGAAGGCTGAGTCAACCTTGAGCCGGTGAGATTTGAACCGCTGACCTGCTGAACACAATCAGGTGCAGGTCTTTTGTGAGTACAACTTTCAGTGCTAGCAACCTTTGTCTACTGATAGTTCCTCATATTATGGTTTATCACACAAGTCATCCAGGTGTTTAAACTGGATTTGGTATTTTTATCTGCCTATCAATTTCCTTCCAAGGATCTGGAATAGGCAGATCTTGCTTGATGGTGTTAAAGATATTGTCCCAATATATTTTGAAATTGAATGATGGTAACTTTAACTAATATAATACATAGCTTTCCTCATATTAATATTATCATTATTTGTTCACAACACATGAAGCCACAGCTGTTATTTCTTTAGCTGATTTTGGCCTTATATGCATTGAGTTCTTCCCAAGAACCGAGGATGTCATAATGTATTGGTGTAATAAATGCATGGATCCAAGCAGTGTGGCCTTTTACAATTGACAGATGAAAATATTGTCAATGCACAAGTTTTCTACATGCCATCCAAGGCTTTTTGGTATGGCACCTAGTGTAACGATAATTTGGGATCACCACAGCCAGTTATGCCATAATCTTATTCTTATTGTTATTTAAGCTATTGGTAAAAAGGCTAAGTTGAGATGTTAATGTTATTCCTTTTCACATCAAATGAATACCACCATTTGATACCACCAGGAAAATATTATAACATGCAACCCAACTAAAAAAAAAAAAAAACAGAACAAAAAACCTTTATCATGTTATTTAGTAAATTATATAATCTGATCACAGGAAGTGACCTTTGGAGAACCTGTTAGCCCTTCCAACTACCTAAATTTACAGTAAGATCCACCAATTCTTTCCATTTGCAAATGGTATACTTACCAACCACTGACATTTCAGGAACACTTGCTGTATAAATTTCTTCTGGAAATGTTGGCTCATTGTCATTGATGTCATGGATTTTGATGACAAACTCTGATTCAGGTTCCACTGGTTGGAGAGTTCTCCGGTTAATAGCCTGGGCACGCAAGGTATAGAAAGCTTTCTCTTCTCTGTCAATTCTTCTTGTGGCATGAATGTCTCCTGTTCTCTCATCAATAACAAAAAGAGTGCCAGCCCCATCTCCTGACAAGATGTACTTGAGAGATCCATCTCCTTTGTCCTGGTCTGAGTGAAGCTAGAGCAGAAAAAAGGGACAGTAAGAAAGGAGAGCAATACAGAGCTGTGTAAACATAGTAACAACAATATTAATGTTCCAGTTAGTTAGAATATATTAAATTCCATATGACTGTAGAAAATATGAACTGACAAAATCTATTCCAACTCACAGAGACTGTAATGTGTTTCAGTACAGTAAATGTAGCAGAAGTAGGTATAGCATACTTCTCATTACCAGAACGCTCTTAATATAGAGAATAAACTTGATAGTTTAGCTTTGGTGGCAGATTTTAGTTTTTCTAGCAACACCTGTTCTGCAAAGCAGAACATTTGTGTCAGAAATCTTACAAGAATTTTATGCTAATGCTGACCTTTTCTTTCTTGAAAATGAATCTATTAAACATTCACAACCTGCTGTGTTGGTTGTAAATTCTCTAAGCAGATAAAGGAATGACAGGATACATATTAATTAAGAATATCATATCTTCTTGAGCTGGTGGTGCACTTAAAAAAATCTCAAAGCTCCGTATTTATTAAAGAAAAAATTATATGGAGGATCCTCAGAAATTTGTTGGTAAACTGCAACCCCCTAACATATTATTTCTGAAATCTAACAGAATATGGAACGAAAGAGCATTAGACATGGCACATTTTTTATCTAAGAAAGGATTAGAGACCTTGATTTATTCTAACAGATCTGCCTCCTGAAGAAGTAAATCTAATTAGTATTAATCTAACATAACCTAATGGTCAATTTTTGGAGTTTATGGCTAAGGGCCATACTGGTTTTGAGGCTGTCACAGAAGCCCTATAGGAACAGATGTTTCATGGAAAACCCCCACTTAGTGTTAGGCAGATATCATTTTATTCTCTCAGGTTATTCTTCTGTTGTGTTTGTTTATAAGTTCTGAAACATTTTTTTTTTTTATTGAAAATTTTTAAATTTTTACAAAAACAAATCCCCTTCCCATACCCCCCCAACCCTACCTCACCCCCCTCCTCCCCAACCTCCCAAACCCTCCCCTAGACTTCCCAGAGCTGAGTACAGGCTTAATTGAGAAAAAAACTTAAAACACTTTTAAAACCTAAACAAATTTAAATACAATCATCATTCTATATAAACTCCCTCCAAAAACGCAAATTTAAACATTACTTTCTTTGAATATCTATAGCTATAATGTAAAATCTAATTTCTCCCTCTTTCTTTATCCTAATACAAAAAAATAAACATATAAACCTTTGTTGTACCATTAAAACTAAATACTCTTAGAAAACTTAAAGTAAATACATATTTCCTTCAATCTTCATAATCTTCTCACCTATCCAAAAAAAAAAAAAAAAAACTTAAAAATCCTAAACAAATCTAGACACATTTAGTTAAACAAATTATTTTCTCTTAAAAATATTAATAATAATATTTAAAAGCTTGAAACACTTTTAAATCCTAAACAAATCTAAATACAATCATCATTCTATATAAACTTTCTCCAAAAACACAGATTTAAGCATTACTTTCTTTCCTAAACAAATCTAGACATTTAATTAAACAAATTATTTTCTCTTAGAAATATTAATAATAATATTTAAAAACCAAATTTAAGCATTACTTGAAACTTAAACAAATTATACTCCCTTCGAAACACAAATTTATTAGAATCCCCTCACTGAAATAAACAAATTATAATCCCTTCAAAACACAGGTTTAAACAATATTATCATTAAAGGTTTAAAACTTAAAACTGAAATATATTATTATCCCAAAACACATATTTAGACATTACATAAGACATTTTCCAAAAACGATATAAGTTTTACTTCTCCCACAATCTCAATAGTAAACTTCTTGTCTAAAGTTCTCATTCAATGTCCATAATTTTCCAATAACCAGTTGCACCCACTATAAACACAAACTTCTTATCTAAAATTTTCATTCAATATCCATAATCTTCTGTCTAATAGCCAGTTGCATCTACTATAAGCACAATCCATATCGGTCTCTCTTGCCCGCAAGCATCGAAAAAAATGCGTGGAATTCTGCCCTTGAAGATCGCTCCAAAGAGTTTGTAAGTCCTGGTTGACCCACCAGCTCAGGAATCAGTACCTGTGAAACTTCCTCAACCTCCTTCTTCTGTTGGTCTTTCTCTTTACATTTATATGTTACTTTTTCTTTACATTTATATGTTGCACAAGTCTCAGGGACCGATACCTGTAAAACTTCCTCAGTGAATTCCTCCTTGTGTTGATCTTCACAGTTGTAAGTTGTACAAGTTATCCTCTGCCCGTTCCTCTCTTGTTGGTGCCCCTCAAGCTGAAATTTCCCAATTTCGATTTCAGGCAGCAATTCCACCCTTGAAGATTGCTCCAAAGACTTTGTAGGTCTAACTTCTCCCAGAGCCACCCTTGAAGATTGCTCCAAAGACTTTGTAGGTCCAACATCTCCCAGAGATTCAGAGACCGCTGAATATGAAACTTCCTTAACCTTCTTCTGTTGCTGCTTTTCTTTGGAGTTAAGTTCTGAAACATTTTTGTTCTTTATTTATAATCTTTCTATCTCTCGCTATGCATACATACTGAACGTATAGATATACATCCACAATTACAGCCGAATCAGCACAAGAAATTTAGCATACTTGCCCTGTATTGAGATTTATTCAGACTTTGGGGGAGGGGGTATTTTTCACTTTTGAATGAATTCTTTGAAAAATGGAGGTGGGTCAAGGTAGGAAGGATAAAATATTTTCCAATTTTCCAATCCAGCAAAGATAGTATATTTAAATATTAGGTTGTCCCAGCATTATATTAAAAGCAAACATGGATCACCTTTAGTCACAAAATTCATTATAATTTCTTTTTTATTTCTTTTTTTAAGTACTTTTTTAATGTTTATGTTATGTATATTTGATTACTAATTATTTCATAAGTTGTAAAAGGTTTTTTTAAATTTTAAATAAGCCTATATTCAGTTCTGGGAAGTTTGGGGAGGGGGGAGGGGGTGGGTTTGGGAGGGATTGGGTGAGGGTTGATTTGTAAAACTTAAAAAATTTTCAATTAAAAAAAAAATTCATTATAATTGACAGTATGGAAGGATGCTTGCTGAATAACCATGTCATAGTCAATTTTTTTTAACAGTTAAGGATTGATCCAGGTACTGAGGATTGAGAACATTGGCTAACACAAACTAGAGATTATACTTATTACATTTCTTTTTGTTATTGTTTTTGTTAGTGCAATTTAAGTCTGTTGTTGCCTATTTTTACAAGGTTCTTCTAAATTTCAACAGAAATTGAAACAATTATTTTTCTGCACATATTTCATCACCATAGACATTTGTTTTAGGAAATCTATCAAAGGTTCAGAGTTTCTCTTTACCCCATTTTGGCCTTTATTTGCTTTATGTTTTTGTTCACAAATTCCATTAACGTAGGACATTTCTTTGCGTTGTGCTCCAAGAGGGCATATTGCTGAGCCCAGATGATCACACTACTCATCCTATCAGAAGTCTTTAGCAAATGCACTATAGCCTGACACAAAAGCAGACTGAAAAGCATCTGGGTAATCTGCTTTCTCCTGTGAGTTTTAAACCTGAATACCATGGTAACAATGGTAAGACGTTTCCTGCCAGTTAGAACAATTAATCAGTGGAACAACTTGCCTCCAGAAGTTGTGAATGCTCCAACACTGGAAGTTTTTAAGAAGAGACTGAAATGGTATAGAGTTTCCTGCCTGAGCAGGGGATTGGTCTAGAAGACCTCCAAGGTCCCTTCCAACTTTATTATTATTATTATTATTTGAATCTAGCAATTGCTTCTTGAATACACTATTACCTTCATGGCAGGCAGAACCATTAACTTCATTCAAACATGAAATGGCTATAGCATGGACCTGACCATATCTCACCAACTAGAAGGTCTTAACCAGCCAGGAGAGAAATGAATTGAAAAGACAGATGGATGGTTAACAACCCAAAGGAATATTTCTGCTTCCTTGGGTATTACAGGATCAAATAAATAGGACAACGCTATGACTTAGCCAACTTGACCAGACTGCCCAGTCAGAGTATCTCTAAGTAAATCTGAACAATATTATCAATCAGATGCCTAGAATATTTCTAAGAGCAGCCCTGAAGATGTTTTTGTGACATCCCCTCCTCACTCTATCATAGGTAATATGTATTTTATAAAGGGCTGAAAGCAAAATAAGAATAGAAAAAAGGATTATATTTTGATCTGCTGATACTCAAGTATACATCTTGACTCCCAGCCAATCACATGATGCTGTCAAAGTCCTGGCCCAGTATGTGGAGATTCTGCTATCACTACTATACTGAGACATATTATACTGTGTATCAAGTTAGTAGATTGAAAAGGTCTTTATCATTTCATCTTTTCTACAATTATCCTGTGTGATTTTATATAAGTTAACACAGCTCTGTCTCTTTCTCCTCCCCAGTTCTCCTTTTTCTTTGCCTACAGTAACTTCATTCTGATCAGGAAAAAGAGATCAAGAATACCAGCCCTATCTTCTGACAAGATATACTTGCGAGAAATATATCTTTTCAGGAGGCAGGTCAGGTATTTTTTTAAATTATTGAAGAAAGAACAGAGAGATGCACACCACATACACAAAAAGAACTGTCTAGGGAAGAGAAAGCTTCCTATGCCCAATGTATCCAGGCTATTAACCAAAAAAAAAAAAAAAAAATACTCCAGTAATGGAATCTGAATCAGAGTTTTGACATCAAAACTTCTCTTCAAGCAGTTGGCTTGGTCACGTCTTGATTGAACTACTATAATGTACTTTACATGGGTCTGTCCTTGAAGACTATTTGCAAACTACAGCTATCCTGGAATAACACGGTGGAAGTGATGAGTGTCTCACAGTATGAGCATACACTCCTGTTGCATCGTAAGTTGCACTTCTCCTGTCCTTTGGAATGATATGTTCTTGGAGATCTGGTATTGCTTCTATCCTTTTGAATTTTTGCAAATTGTTGAAGACTTGGTTGTTCTCCCAAGCTTTAGGGCAATATGCTGTGTAGCCAAATCATTTTGTTTTTTGGTTCTGTCTTCCAGGCAGCTTTGTTGCTAGGTATGTATTATTTTCTTTTATATATTTATTAATTTTAATTGTAAGCTACCCAGAGTTACTGTGGAGTTAGGCAGCCTTCAAACTGAATGAATGAATGAATGAACAAATGAATGAATGAACGACCGAATCCAGGTGGGCATTTCAAGAGAATCAAACCACCCTCTGTTCTAGCCCAACTCACTACTTTCTCCACATGTCTTTTTTCCTTTGCTGACAATCAATTTTTCCTGATTGCCATCTTGTTAAAAACAAATGAAAATATTCCTTTATTTTTTGCAAAGAAATCACCCACTGACCTTCACAACGTTTCTAACGGATTCTCTAATGTATCCTAATTGTATTATCACCAAATTGCAGAAAATGTATTAAAACTGGTAAAACTGTAGCTTTCATTAAATAAGTCTGCCTCAAGGTTAATAGCTGATTTGAGATTTTAAGCAGCACATTTGGCTCAAAGCTTATACTTTTGGCCCCTTAAGGTGCTATAGCATCATTTATCTTCATGTTTTTGCTTCTTTCTTCTAAACCCAAGCATGTCCCAACGTAAATCATTGTTAAGTTCATTGGTCCCAAACAGTGAAAATGACTTAATGAAAAAGGAAGAGATTTATTTAGCAGTCACCACTCAAATTGCAACTATTTATTACATTTTTCCCCACTAACTCTATCAGTGACCATCTATTACTAGTTTGGCCTTAATGCAAATAAATTGTTTTATTGTCTTTTTATTGATATCTGTCATTATTTCTCTGACATTTTACGATTTTACTAAAACTTATAATATTCCAGCAATTATTTTAATGTAACTTCAATGATAATTGGAATACAGCAGAATAATAAGGTTATATAAATACTTCATCTCGTTGTGGATACAACTGTGATTATTGGCAGTGGTTGTGATCACAAACAGAAGTAACTATAGCCTTCACACAAACACATAGGGTCATATTGTTATCCATCTCAGCCCCATAGCTAGGTAAAAAAAACCACATAACTGTTTTCATCCATCTATTTCATATAAATGTTGAAGTTTTTTTTTTGTTACCTTTCCTCCCATAAAACTTGGGTTTTCTACTCTTCTCCTAAAATGTATAACATTCTAGGGAGCTATTCGATCATCTTAATATCAACAAAAGCCCAGTTGATTCCAAACCATTGCCAAAAATCTGGTTTTTTTGTTCCATCAAGCCCAGCTCATACAATAGTTAGGTGGTATAAACATTTTAAAATTGATACATTTGATTATTAATTTATATAAAGTGATATTCTTTACTGAAAATGTTATTTATCTAATTTATTGTGAATAATAGTTTGTAAGTCACATCTTGTATAATATCTTAGTATTTCTGCCATTTTTGCTTTGACTGTAGGTAATCATATAATCATACTGTATCTAACGCATTGGAGAAGTACTTTATTTTTAAATAGCAGTTTTCTAAAGGACTCCCTATTCCATATCTGCATTTTTTTGTGCGGGTATGTGTATGTGAGACCAAAATCTATCCATATACTATTAATTCAGTTGGACTAACTCCAAAAGAAGTAAGAAGATAATTGTTGTTTTAAAAATTAAGAATAAAATCTGTGAGAAGTTACCACTTTTTAATAGATACCACTTTAAAATTGGAGACACCATCAGGATCACTGTCTTTTCCTGCTAACATTTTATGAATATATCATATATATTCATATGAGTATACTATCTTCATATTTTATATAGTGTCTATGAAAGTATGCATGAAAATCAATCTTTTTTTCAGTTGGTATTTTATTTTACACCATGCTCATTCTGTCCTTCCCATTTTCCACCTTTTGCATTTTTGAATAATTTCTTTTTGCCTCTAACGCCCCCCCCAATTGTCATATTGTCTATATTCTCTCTTCCAAATGCATTGTAAGAGTGACAGATGTCTCTCACTCTGTTCCTTGAAAATTCATCAGAATCCTCCTTCATATTCAAACCACTTGCTATTTACCATTATCTCTACAAATTACTATGTGTCTGAGTAGAACATATGCATTAGAAGGGTAAAATATACATTATGTTTTTGAGAGTGACATTTTATTTTTAGTAGCATAAAGAAGCCTATTAAAATCTTATATCTTGAGAGAAAGCTTATTAACAAGGCAACACTTGTTTTAATCAAGCTGGATGAGCGGAAAACTGCTTTTTTCACTTTTACAAGCAAAATCCTTTGATATAAATCAAGAGAATATTTTTTAATTACAAAAATTGGCAACACATTGGCCTTTGAAATCAGCAATGAGAATAATTTAAATTCACATAACTAATACTAACTTAAGTAATAATACATCCAGGACTGAAATGCACCTTTCAATACATGTGCAAGCTCATTCAGAGATTTGGACTTATATATATTTACTGCCTGGTGAAAGCTAAGGAGTCATACAGCTATAATACTAATTATCTTATTTGCATATCAATTTTATTTAATTTGAATTATAATGTATTTTTTGGTAAGAAGTCTGCTAGAATGTGCATACTATAAATATATTCACACAATACAACACTATTAGTGTGGGTAGTATGGATAATATGCATAACTAATAAATGTACATCAGTGTTATAGTGAGTATGGGTTTCTTGTACTAAGATGTAGATTAAATCAATAAATTACCACAAATATTTTAAAATGGATTTTAGGTTGCACATTTTTTTGCATCTTTGTCCTCAGTAATGACCGAATGCTATCACAGTAATATTAAGTATCATTATAATAAACTGCATTTTGAGCACTTTAAAGAAATAGTAAATATATAAATATATATAGTACAGTCAGAGAAGAATCTAAGGTTTACATGGAAATGGTTCAATTTTGGCATCTGAAAGAATAGATGGAAAAATTCTTGCCTGAAATCTTCCTGTATTACTGGCACTTTTGACAAAATTGGGCTAGCTAGAATACAGCTGGTCCTCAATTTATGACTACAATAGTGTCCAAAATTTCCACTGCTAAGCAAGACATTTGTTAAGTGAGTTTTGCTCTATTTAGCGATCTTTCTTGCCATAGTTCTTAAGTGAAGCACTGCAGTTTTTAAATTTGTAACATGGCTTTCCCATTGACTTTGCTTGTCAGAGGGTTGCAAATTTGATCACATGGCCCTAGGACACTGCAACTGTCATAAATACATGCCTGTTGCCAAGTGTACAAATTTTATCATGTGATCACGAGGATGCTGCAACAATCAAAAATGCTCATATGTCACTTTTTTTTTAGTGCTGTTGTAATTTCAAACAGACACTGAATGAATGGTTGTAAGTTCAGGGCTACCTGTAGCTGGCTCAGTATATAGAAACTTTCTATCTCCTGACTGATAACTTTCAGCATTAAATCATTTCAGAGTTGCTCACAAACTTATGATGAGCTGCAATGCCAGCTTTATTACAAATACATGATTCAGAAAATGAAGGCCTTGACATGTGAGACTTGTCTAAAGCAAGGGTCTCCAGCACTTCTGGCTTTGTGGACCGGTGTGGGAGGGGAGAGAGAGAGGATGTTTCCACACAAGCAGAAGGTGTGTACGACCACAGCTCCATTTACGCAAAAATAAAGCTCTGAGCATGAGCGCTCACATGTCACCTGTGTGGCCCAGTTCCGTATGGGCTATAGCCCGGTACTGGGCCATGGACCCCCAGTCTAAAGGATATATCTAAATAGAGTAATGAAAATAACTATTGCTAAGTATGGAGAACATTTATATTTTTACTGCCCAGATTTACAGTTTGCCCCATTTTCCAATAGAAAATTGGATTGTGGCAGAGGCCTACTTTTATGCACATCAACTATTTTTTTGTTTTTGTTTGCTTCATCATGATTACTAAGAAAGATAAGAGCAGCTAAAAACTGTTCTCTGTAAAACCCTTTGAGGGCATTTCCCTAACACTCGGGGGGGGGACCCCAGGAAATGCTTGTGTTTAAAGAGCAAAATGTCTGCATCTTGCTTGGAAAAGAATGAAAAGCAAATTTTAGGAAAGGATGGTTTGCTCATCATCACTGGTAAGGCTTTTGCAAAATATTAAAAGACAACACAGTAGGCAGTAGCAAGAGAAGGGATCATAGGAATGTCCTGAATGGACTCTATTTTAGATAAAAATAGAAACAATTTATTAGCAATACCCACTGTACTTGTGTTGAATATGACATTTTTTCTAAAAGTAAGAGTAGATTAACAACTGAACCAATTGCCCAAAGAGGTATGGACTTCCTTTTACTGGATATGTTTATGAATATCCACCTATCTGTCAGGGATGCTTTATTTGGAATTCAGATTTTGCACATAACAGGGAGTTAGAGTTAGCAGCCTATGGGTTTTCTTCCAACTCTATGTATTATGAGAACAAAATACATGTTTCTTCCTTGAGCCAACAATTATTTATTTAGTACTGTATTACCTGGGCTTATATGCCATTGCCATCCAAGTAACATCTAAACCCTATCTTGGATGCTGCCATGCTTCCTTGTATATTTTAGCTGCCATTTCTTTCATGTTCTCCAACACGGCTTGTCACAGCTGCTTGGCCCTGATAGCTTTTGTGAAAATACCCACCACTTTCTCTTTAAAAGCAAGGCAAGAGCAATTTTGACATAGACCAAAATCATGCCAGGGAAAGAAGATACTTTCCTCAGCAGTTCAAGCCAAAAATATTTTTTTTGTGAACTGTAACATATAACATAGGACATTTTTGTATACTCAAATAATATTCCTTGAAATATCCAGCCAGATTGACTGGAGAACAGACTTTGTTACCACTGCTGAAACAAACTACAAGAATTAGATAGTGAACAATCATTGAATAAAAACATAAGATCGGGGACAAGGCAATCACATTTTAGACTTTGATCTGTAATCTATCTACACTGAGTATCACAAATTATCCTTGCGTGTCATGCAATGCAGCCTTATGTACAGGTAGTCCTCGACTTATGACCATAATTGTGCCAAAATCTCTGTTGCTAAGTGAGACATTTGTAAAGTGAATTTTGCCCCATTTTATAACCTTTTTTGCCAATGTCATTAAGTGAATCACTGCAGTTAGTAACATGGTTGTTAAGTGAATCTGGCTTCCCCATTGACTTTGTTTATCAGAAGGTCACAAACATTGATCACATGACCCTGGGACAGTGCAACCGTCATAAATGTGAGTCAGTTGCCAAACATCTGAATTTTGATCACAAGACCATGGCGATGCTGCAACAGTCGTAAGTATGAAAAACAGTCATAAATCACTTTTTTCAGTGGTGCTGTAACTTTATATATATATAAAGTGGGATTTTTAAGGGGCAAATATTTTAAATTTTAACTCATTCTTAATTTCTTTCAAGAAAACCATTGCTTAGAAGAGCAAATCAGTTCCTTTAGAATGTAACTCACATTACTTTTTACCAGGAATAATGCTGGCTAAGGCTCACATAAATTAAAATTGAACATCTGGAAATCAAAAATAGCTTATCCATATTTTAAAATATGTCTTACTCTTGCCTAATTTTACTCAAATGGCAGTCAGGTGACATTATAAAAAATGAACATCTGGAAGTCAGAAATAGTTCATTGTTGCTTTAAAAGATGTCTTTTTGTTGCCTTTTTTTTTTACTTAAAGGGCAGTCAGGTGACATTATAACTTTACCATTTCAAATCTTCATGGTAACAACATACAAGCAGAAGAAAACTGGAGGGCAAAGTGTAGCACCCACTGAGACAACTGAAATCCCAACTATCTTCTTGTAATATTCTTTCTTCAATAATATCAAAAGGATTACTGAGGAAGTACTCTGATGCACTACTTAATATCAAAGGAGATATTTTGTCTTAATATTCTTTGAATAGCAAGAGTGGTATGATGGCCTAGAGGTGGAGCTCTCACCTCACAATCAGGAGGCTGAGAATTCAATCCTAGGTAGCAGCAGATATATCTCTTTCTGGGTGCAAAGAGAAAATGTCTGCTGTGAGTTCTGCGCAGGCATCAGGAAGGGCATCCAGCTAGTAAGCGCTCAGCTTCATTCAGTCGCCCTGACTCCACCCTGATGCAAGGGATTACAGGGTCATTAAAGGAAAAAAAATCTTTGAGTAACAAATTCTATTTACCATCTGTTTTTATGTTTATTAAAAATAGAGAAAGGCATAATAATAGCACTTATGAAATAATGAATGGAATCATGAAAGATATTAACTAAAGATACTACCATTCATTATGTTTTAGCAAATGATAATCACAATCTTGCTAATGTTGCAATTGTTTGACTTGCTTAAAAAATGTCTCTATAATATTGCTGAAATTACATATTAACCTAAATAAGTGGAATGTTAAACTCTTAACATTTATAAATTTATAAAGTGGGCCACACAAATTATTATAAGATAAGTGTGAGAGCAAATTCTAATCAGTAAAACTTACCATTAAATAACCTAAGAAAGAATGGAAAAACTGGAAAATTTTGAAAACTAAAACTTTCTTAGACAATACATTTCCTGAGTAAAAAAAGAAGTGACTGCAAAATAGTGCACCAATTTTCTGAAAATACATGTTTGGAATATATAAAGCAATGCCATGTATGATATACATTATTAGTATGAAAACATTGATTTTTACAATATTAATTTCTATTAGGAAGAGGAAGGAGGATTTGCCATAAAATAAACTGAAATAGACTAAACTTTCAGAAATTATCCCAGATTATTTTAAAGGTATTCTTTTTCCTTTGTGCTACGGAAAAATGACAACAACAGCCACAAAATCTGAAGCGTAACAGTGTGGTTCTTATTTTTTGTCTTAAGCATAAATGTTCAGACATTTCTTTTGGCTAATGGACATCTGTGATTTATGTCAGCCAAGCTGAGAAAGGAAAAGACATCTGTTTAACTGAGCAATTTTCTTTCTCCAAATGCTCAGCTGTAAAGATGTGGTTTTGTTTTTATATCTTGCCTCTGATATTTTGCAAACTGTTACTTCAATGAATTCCTTTAATTTCTCCCCATCAGTAGCATTTCACGTTAGAATAGTCACATGACAAATAAATTCTTTGTTTTATAATCAAAGAAGTCTTGTGTCCCAGGTGACAGTTAAGCAGTTGATAGAACCTTAAGAATGCAGAGAGAGAAAGTATGGGGGGGGGGACTTCTCTGAGCACTTTTGTTTCCCTTTCCCATTCATTAAGGAACTTGGAAGTGCCCAAATCATACAGACCATCCTTCTAAATAGAATCAAGTCAGCCATTTGCTTTAACAGGGCCCCAGGGAAGTTGACTTGAATATAGAGAGAAAAATATTGAAATTATTTCTCAGGTGATATGGGGTATTTTAATATATCAGTCATTCTCCTGGGGCAGTTAGTAAGTGTAAGAAGCTCATTGATCACACCCACCAAAAGTACATAACTGTGGAAGCTATGCACAAGTTAGTAGCAACACTGAATAGTTGCTTCAAAGAGAAATTACTTGAAGTGTTGAACTGAAAACTGGGTAAGTGCTCTTCCTGTATAGGCAGATACTGTAAGAGATTTTGGCCTTACTGATTTGCATTTAATATCTCAACAAATTTTCAATAAAATTTCCGTGAAACACAGTGTTCACCCAATTGCCTTCAATGTGACCTATTTCCACCAGGAAAATATATGTATAAGTTGGAAATATGGCTCAGAAGTTATTATAACCTTTATTATTCAAGGAGGAGGAGAAGCTGGTGGCAACTATAATGGGGAGGAGGTGATTTGCACAAAACCATTATGTGTGACAATTATGCCCATTTCCTAGGCTGGGAAGCCCTGATCAGGGTCAGTCATGCCTTCATCATTTTCTATCTGATTTACAGGAAAATAATAAAAAAAAAACCCTCAAATGCACTGATTGGATATTTTATGAGCATGAATTCCTATTGAAAAGATTCTTCTCATTTATATTTTTAGTCTGTGCATGAAGATTATTTTACAGGTTAATATATGCTTAGTCTAGGTTGTACTAAATATGCAATTTGAAAGTATGTGCTGGTCCCATGAGAGGCATTACTAATACAGCTTCATAATTTGCAATGACAAGATGCCAGCTTTTCTTTACTGTTTTCTTCTTTTCATATCAGGATCTTTTGATATCTTTTTATCTTTTGCAAGGCATCTAGGTTGTAATATAACTTAGCCTAGTGTCAACTCACACTCATATGTAATAAAAGCCACATCTTCCAAATTATTTTGAAAGCAGTGTAAAAGTTAAGTCTCTTGTGATGAAGAATTTTACACTGCATTTCAATGAGACATTTAAAATCTCACCTTTAACTGATGACATTTTTCACTCATTATTGTGGTAACTGAAATTGTTTCTGATTCAATATTGAATAGGATAAGAGGATAAGTAGTCATATATGTAGCCAAAAGTGGTAAAACAGGTTTTTGTTTCTATCAGTAGTTATAAACAGTGTATCTTAAATAAAACAGATCAATATTATACAGCAAAAGTTTAAACACAGTGCAAAAGGGTGTTGTTAGGGTCTTATTGTGATCAAAACCTTAAGGTGGACACTGCATAAACTTGCATTTCTAGCATTGCCTGCTATTAATACATATTTTAGTCCACAACTACAACTATATATTTATTAATGCACTTGAGGATGTATGTATATATTATTTTTTAAAGCTTACCTTTTGATTCTTCTTCAGATCTTTTATTAAAGGAATTTACTTTGAAAATCTGGTGTTTCATGTATTATGTAGAAACAAACCTTAATGTTGTTTTGTTTTATTTTATATATGTTGTATGGTCACTCGTCTCACCAAGTGACTCTGGCCAGCAAACAAAATTTTAAAAGTGAAAAAAATTAAAATAATATAAACATTAAAATACATCAGCGCTGAGAATTTTTTTTAAAAAACAATTGTAATGACTTTAATTATCAATCCCCTATGTACATTCAGCATCATATTTTCCATACTCAGATGTTATATTTTTAGATCTATATTTAAAGAATCTTTGATATAAAGTCCTTCATAAAATACAACAGATGGGCAGCTCTGACTATCTACAATATATACTAGTTTGTATGATTGGAAAAAGTAGTCATATATTTGTCCATATTTGGAAAATGCATAAAGCATCCAACTAAACTAATTCTACAATTAAGATTTAATGGCTTCAGCTAAGTGTTGGCACAGTGGTTAGAATGCAGTATTGCAGGCTAATTCACTGCCAGGAGTTTGATCCTGACCAGCTCAAAGTTGTCAATCTTCCAAGGTCGGTAAGATGACAACCAGATTATTGGGGGCAATATGCTGACTCTATAAACCTTTTAGAGCAGAGGTCCCCAACCTGCAGGCCGTGGCCCACTATTGGTCCCCTTGTGAGTGGCTCACTATTGAGCACACATGTGTGCATGCACTCACCCCCCACTCGTTTTAGCATCACCTCGATGGTTGCACGGGCTCTAGAATCACCGTGCATGTGCTCACAGCCCTGTTTGCAGCACATGTGTGCTCTTGGCTTCATTTGTGGCACATGCATGTGGCCCCTTTTGCATGCTCCTCCCTTTCTTTCTGGGCCACCAACCAAGAAAGGTTGGTAACCTCTGGTTTAGAGAGTGCTGTAAAGCATTATGAAGCAGTATATAAGTCTAAGTCCTATTTCTATTGCTAAGTGGACAGCAATATTTACATCTGAAAATCATGACAATGAGAACTAATTTTCAAAAAAAGTTGTTTTTTTTAAAAAAATATATATAGAGATCTGGCAAAGGAAGAATTATGGTGTTTTTATATTATGGTGTTTGCATGATACACTTATTCTACCAATATGTACATAATATATACCTTTAGTTCACAACATTTTTGAGATTTTTTTTCAATATGCTTCTCTTTTTATAAAGGAAATAAGAAAAAAATATGCTTGATAGTTTGTCAACTTTTTGTTTCCTCTTCTTTATGTCTAGATTATTTTTAACCTCTCAGTAACAAAGCAATCAAAATATCACAAACATTACTATCAGATATTATGAGAAAAGTTCATTAGCTAACACAGTAATGGATTTTTCTTATGCTAGATATTGCTGTGGTACTTTGATTGTTTTATTATTCTATCCAGGCAGCAAATAGTTTAATTTAACACAATGTATTTTGTCAATGCTTGAGGGAATTCTATGAGTTATATACTATCAATATCTGTCACAGAGTCTCAGTTTAATATCTAGCAATATCCATTTAATCATTCATGCAGGATAAAAAGTATATCTTGCTTGCTTTTATATATTAAAGTAGCTTATTTCTATTTCAAATTTCTATTTCACATTATTGGCAGATACTAAAACATTTTCCTTAACTAGCTACACTAGTTTGTTACATGTAATTTTGGAAATTAAAAATCTGCAGGACTATCTGGCTGGCTAGCTCTTTTTCTTCCCTTGGGAACACCACTCACTATAGTCAAATTACAAATCACTAGATACTTTGTCATGTTTCAGATCAGTGCCTTTGGGACTAAAGCAGTGGTTCTCAATCTGTGGGTCGGGACCCCATTTGGGGTCGAACGACCATTTCACGGGGGTCACCAAACAAGGCTATCCGCCATTTTTCCTCTTTTTCTTTGGCACGCCCCTGGCGCCCCATGATGTATAAGTGGTTGGGGGTCACCACAACATGGGGAACTGTATTATGGGGTCGCGGCATTAGAAAGGTTGAGAACCACTGGACTAAAGGATGGGTCTGCTGGTTTACTGTTCAGCCATATTTCACATTCTTTCTGTCAAATGTTGACATTCAGTGACACTGTTTATTTTCTCTTTCTCGCTTTAGCATTCATTAAACTAGAAAGACTAGTTCTATTTGCTTATGCCAATTTCCGCAATCCTTTATCTGGATATAAAATCCTTTCTTCAACTGATTTTTTTATTGCGTGTAAAAAGGAACACTATCTACTTCTCACTTGTATCCAATGGAACTTAAATGGGCTTTATGACAGCTGCTGCTGTATCTTATATTTATTACTTCTTAAAACAATAGAATAGTTTTCATGCTCAAAGGTCTACCCCATTAATTTCTAGAATCTAGAGAGGATGTCTGCCTTGCATGTTTAGAATGTAATTTATCATTCACTAATAATTTTGCTTTTTATAATAATAATAATAATAATAATAATAATAATAATAATAATAATAATAATAATAATAATAAAGTTGGAAGGGACCTTGGAGGTCATCTAGTCCAACCCCCTGCTCGGGCAGGAAACCCTACACCATTTCGGACAAATGGCTGTCCAGTCTCTTCTTAAAAACTTCCAGTGTTGGAGCATTTACTGCTTCTGGAGGCAAGCTGTTCCACTGATTAATTGTTCTCACTGTCAGGAAGTTTCTCCTTAGTTCTAGGTTGCTTCTCTCCTTGATTAGTTTCCACCCGTTGCTTCTTGTCCTGCCTTCAGGTGCTTTGGAAAATAGCTTAATTCCCTCTTCTTTATGGCAGCCCCTGAGATATTGGAATACTGCTATCATGTCCCCCCTTGTCCTTCTCTTCGTTAAACTAGACATACCCAATTCTAGCAACCGTTCCTTATATGTTTTAGCCTCCAGTCCCCTAATCATCTTTGTTGCTCTTCTCTGTACTCTTTCTAGAGTCTCAACATCTTTTTTACATCGTGGTGACCAAAACTGGATGCAGTATTCCAAGTGTGGCCTTACCAAGGCATTGAAGAGTGGTATTAATACTTCACGTGATCTTGATTCTATCCCTCTGTTAATGCAGCCTAGCACTGTGTTGGCCTTTTTGGCAGCTGCCGCACACTGCTGGCTCATATTTAAGTGATTGTCTACTAGGACTCCGAGGTCCCTCTCACAGTTACTACTATTGAGCATGGTGCCACCTATGCTGTACTTGTGCATTTGGTTTTTCTTGCCTAAATGTAGAACCTTGCTTTTTTCACCATTGAATTTCATTTTGTTAGTTAGTGCCCAGTGTTCAAGTCTGTCCAGATCCTTCTGTACCTGAAGCCTGTCTTCTGGAGTGTTGGCTATTCCTGCCAGCTTGGTGTCATCTGCAAATTTGATGAGTTCCCCATCTATCCCTTCATCCAAATCGTTGATGAAGATGTTGAAGAGTACTGGGCCCAGAACAGAGCCCTGGGGCACCCCACTACACACTTCCCTCCATATAGATGCAGTTCCATTGAGGACCACTCGCTGAGTACGGCCGGTCAGCCAGCTACGGATCCATCTGGTGGTGGTTCTGTCTACCCCACATTTTTCTATCTTGTCAAGTAGTAGGTTGTGATCTACTTTATCAAATGCCTTACTGAAGTCCAAGTAAATTATGTCCACAGCATTCCTCTGATCCACTAATTTTGTCACTTGGTCAAAGAATGCAATAAGATTTGTCTGGCATGATCTATTTTTGACAAACCCATGTTGGCTTTTAGTAATGACTTTGTTTGCCTCTAGGTGTTCGTTGATTCGTTGTTTGATTATCTTTTCCAGGATCTTCCCAGGTATTGAGGTCAGGCTGATAGGTCTGTAATTTCCTGGATCCATTTTTTTTCCTTTTTTGAGGATGGGAACTACATCAGCTCTTTTCCAGTCCTCTGGTAGTTCCCCTATGTTCCAGGATCTTTGAAAAATATAGTTCAGTGGCTCCGATATCACATCTGCCAGTTCCTTGAGAACTCTGGGGTGTAATCCATCTGGTCCTGGCGATTTGAACTCATCTAGGCTGGACAGGTGCTCCTAACCATTTTCTTGCCTATCTTAACTTGTGTTTCTGTTTTGTTTTTTATGGCACTATTTTTGATAGGTTGGTCTGTTTTTTCCCTTTGTGTAAAGACAGATGCAAAAAATGAGTTAAATAGTTCTGCTTTCTCCCTGTTGCTTGTCACCTTCTTGCCACTTCCACCCACTAATGGACCAATCGTTTCCTTCACTTTTTTCTTGTTTTTTACATGTTGAAAGAAGCTTTTTTTGTTATTTTTGACTTTGGTCGCAAGCCTTAGTTCATTTTGAGCCTTGGCTTTCTTCACTTCATCTTTGCAGGCTCGGGCTATTTGCTGATATTCTGACTTAGTTATGTTCCCCTCTTTCCACTTTCTGTACTTGTCCTTTTTATCTTTCAATTTGTCAGAGAGTTCTTTATGCAGCCATGCTGGTTTCTTTTGAGAGCTGTTATTTTTCCTCTTCGTTGGTATTGTGCTAGACTGTGCTTTTATTATCTCATTTTTCAAAATT
The DNA here is from genome assembly GCF_016545835.1 of Crotalus tigris. Lineage (NCBI taxonomy): Eukaryota > Metazoa > Chordata > Lepidosauria > Squamata > Viperidae > Crotalus > Crotalus tigris. Next base: position 1,687,023 of record NW_024100540.1, on the reverse strand, counting down.
TCCCAAGCTTCTTGAGTTGTTTTCCCCTTGAGGATTCTCATCCATGGAATCCTTCCCAAGCCCTCTCTAAGTTTATTGAAATTAGCTCTCTTGAAGTCCAAGACTCTAGTTTGACTGTGTTCTATTGGTTGTGCTTCTATAATGTTGAATTCTAATATTGCATGATCACTTCCTCCCAGGGTTCCTATGGCTTCAACACCGTCTATCATTTCATCTCTGTTAGTGAGAATTAGATCCAAAATGGCTAATCCCCTAGTTCCCTTCTCTACTTTTTGGGAGACAAAGTTGTCTGCTAGGTTTGCCAGGAACCTGTTTGATCTTCCACTTGGTGCGGAGTTTGTCTCCCAGTTGATGTCAGGGTAGTTAAAGTCCCCCATTACTATTGTGGTGTGCTTCCTACATACCTTAGTTAGCTGACTAGCAAAAAGTTCATCTATTTCCTCTGTTTGGTTGGGTGGTCTGTAGTATACACCTATGGCAATGTCATTTCCCCCCCCTTTTATATTGACCCAAATGCATTCAAGACAGTTTTTATCATTGTTGTACTCTATTTCTGTGGAGATGTAGTTATTTCTTATATAGAGAGCAACTCCACCTCCTCTTTTATTTGGTCTGTTTCTTTTAAATAATTTAAATCCCTCTAGCTGTGTGTTCCATGTGTGAGTTTCATCCCACCATGTTTCCGTAATGGCAACAATATCGTATCTGCCCTCGTTAACCTGAATTTCTAGTTCACCCTGTTATTGTCATTAACTCTTTTCTAACTGTAAACTGCTCCAAGTCATTAGCAGGTGTACAATTGTAGAAACTAATCAAATGTTTGATCAGTCAATCAATCAATCAAACAAACAAACAAACAAATTTCGATTCTTCATAGGCTGAGACAAGAGTTTAAAAAATTATTTCCTGCTTTATTTTTTAAATAACTCAAGATAGCAAACATATCTGATACTGCTTATTCCACAACAACAACCCTATGAGCTGAGAAAGAGTGACTCGCCCAAAGTCATCCCGCCAGTTTTTTGCCTAAGGCAAGACTACAACTCATTGATTCCTGATTTCTCAAGAATGATCTTTGGGCTTGTTTTTTTTTAAAAAAAAAAATTTAAAAAGTGAAATGCATTCATTAATGCTCATTGATGGCTATTATGCTTCTGTGATCCATGAGATCAATCCATGAGGAAAGGATATTCAAAAGTTAAACTGATGCTAAATGTACTTTAAAAACCACTAAGATTTTGACAACAGACAAGGCCAAGCCAATGTAAGCTTGGAAGAGAAAAGTAGTAGAAGCTAATATTTCCAAAAGAATATGAAAAAAATCTGGAAAAGATAATCCTCTTTTAAAATTTTTATTTTAGTTAACAATCCGAAAATATTTATAGATTGAATACAGTTCTGAAATGACAAATTTCAAATTACCTAGGGCAGAAAATTTCTGATGCTAAAAAGGAAAAAAAAATATTCAACCTATGTAAACAAGACAGCTACTATCAGAGTCACGGAGGACCACTGAACATGTCTCTTCGCTGTGCAACAGTCAGACATGATTCTTTCCTATATATATCTTAGCTTTTCTTATAGGCATTAGTATTTGAGTAATCCTAGGCTGATGAAAGGGACAAGCCAACTGAAAGAACATGGAATAAATGGGGGATAATGTGATCTTTCGTTTGCAATTTGTCTGACTGAATAGCAATTTCTCTTCCTCTTTCAGCACATTTCCAGTATACAGACAACCAATGCTACTTACTTAATAGAAAAAAAAATACTGGAAAATAAGCATATAGTCATTATTATATTTTATTAATAACCAAGATGTCTTCGGCTCTTTAGACTCATGTAACTGAATTTGAAGCCAGTGTCTTGTAGCTCTCGTTGTGATATAAAATGTGTCTGTGTGTGTGTGTGTGTGTGCGTAGGGACATTGCAATCTATGTCCAGCAATGAGATATGAGCAAGTTACATCTGCAGGAATTTGGGATGATTACAAGCAAGCAACAACAGGAGTATATTTACAGTTTTATGTCAGACTCTGTCACGCCTCTGTGGCGTGGAAGGTGTTTTGTGCTGAACAAAGCAGAAGTACTTATTAGTGTTCTGTTTCAGCAATGACTAATGCCCAGTACAAATTACAACACCTATCTTAAGGCAACAAATCGATCAGACGTCTTCAGCAAAATCACAGTTAAAGAGGGGGTTTCTTATAATAGCGCTATCAATGACTGTATGCTATCACCACCATCTCTAAGTAGGAGTGTTGTCTCTTTATTTTACAGGGGTGAAATGGCAGTGCCTGAAATAACCATCACATCACTTTGGCCAATATGGAATAGGTTGTCACTGTTTAAAAGGGTTGGCTTATACAACAATATACTTCCAAGTATCAATTTTAAAACAATATTTAATTACTGAATGAGGGAAGGGAAGTACTGCAAACTAACAATCTGTCTTTAAAAACATTTTGGAATACGTTGTGGAGGAGAGGTCTAGAACTGAAAAGAAATGGAAATTTGGGTAATCTAACTGAAGGAGAATCAAGTAAGAATAGGTTAAACGAAAATGGGATGAGAAATTTAGGCAATAGATATTTAAGAGCTGTTATCAGTTACTTGGGCTTTGGAGTCACATATTTTAGAAAGGAAGAGAACTGAAATGTAAGCATATTGGTTGCTATAAATCTATGTTCTAATTCACAAATGCCATTTTCTTATACGACCTCAAAACATTTCTACTGAAGAGAGGTAGGTTTCTTTTCAAAAATGGTTAAAAATCATTTACTAAAATTTATTCTGAGCCTGTAAATTCCAATAGCAGTACTGACGCAAACTGTCCCTGGGACCAATGTTTCACCCATCTTTTTGTCCTTCCTGTCTATTCACCGTTTATTTATTGTTTATAATTTATTTCCTGTATTACAGTCAGGAAGACAGACAAGCCACTCTGGAACTAATAGCCTTTGATAGTACTTTTTTTTTCTTCTCGGAGGCCCAAAACCATGCTTCAAATGATAAATCATGGTAACTGCAAAATGGCTAAAGGTCTTAAGCAAATAATTCCGTTTTTGAAGCATAGCTAGCTCTGTTCTAACAGAGCTTCTAATTGCTGCAGCAAAGTTCTAAACAATAATACATAGGTATAGAGAAATAAAATTCACATTTAAAAAAATAACGACTTGCAATTTAATATCATATTCTACCTCTACCTACCATATTCTACCTGGACTGAGGTGCAGCAAGATGGTCTATTTCAGTCATATAACACACAGCCTATCTCGGGGGTAGGCAACCTTGGCTCTTTTATAACTTCAACTCTCAGAATTCCTGAGCCAGCAGAGGAAGTCCACGAGTCATAAAAGAGCCAAGGTTACCTACCCCTGGCCTATCTGATCCATTCCATGGCTCTGCATCCTTCTATCTGCTCATTCAGGTGCCTTGGAATTCAGGTGTCTAGGAATTAGCTCCTCCAAAATGAGAGTTGCTTGGCGACCCCCGTGAAATGGTAATTTGACCCCAAATGGGGTCCCGACCCACAGGTTGAAAACCACTGGTCTAATCTAATGTTCCAGTTCTTCTATTAAAACACAGAGTTTATAATTTCTACGCAGGGAAAAATCTGCTTTTATAATGTTGGCTGTATTCTCTATACCAGGGGTCGGCAACCTAAAATGGTGAAAGAGCCACTTGGACCGGTTTCCTTCACACAAAAAAACAAAAAACAAAAACCCGGGAGCCGCAAAACACGTAACGAGGCTTGATTGAAGAGTGGAGCCTAAGACAACACATGCACCGGCCCTGCCCGCGTCCAGCTCTGGCTTCTCCTCCCCTCAGAAAAGACTGCTCTCCCCCCTTTGCTGAAGTGGCGAGCAGGGGGGGCTTGCCTTGGGCACGGTGGGGCTGCTGGAGGCTGAGGCCCCCAAAGGCACGGACCAGGTTATCTTCTATAGCAGCGGGAAGGCGACTGCGGGAGCAACAGCCTGTTTAATCTCCCCTGGTGGTGGCAGCAGCAACTGCAGAGCCATCTGGTGGTGTTTACACGGCCCTCCACGTGACTGAGATAGGCAGCGCAGCCCCGCTCTGCCCCACCCGTTTCCCCAGAGCAGAATTGGGGATGCGCCAAAGGAGCCAGCTGAAAGTGGTGCCTTGGACTACCCGTCCGAGGACGGCGCTTTGGAGGAAGGCCGGAGTATGGCACCCTTGCCAGAGAACTAGTCAGCCCCACTAATTAACATGTGAACCCCACGGTAAGAACGGCCCTGCCTAAACTAAGCTCAATCGGACAGGAAAGTTCCAATCCGATGGAGGCTCCTGCAAAGTCAGCTCAGTCATTGGGATTACACAGTTCAGTGGGCTTCCCCCACCAGCTATTAATTCAGAGCCAGGCAGCGCTTGGCTTGCAATTGGTTGCACAAAACAGGTGGATAGGATTGCAGCCAACAATAGTAGAATGTTAGAGCCACCAACTCTGGTCTCCACCCAGGTGGGCGGGTGAGCAAAACCCCGAAACCTTTTGCGTTCCTTTGCAAAGAGAAGATGCCAGTGGCGCATGGCCTGGGGGGGGGGGGAGACAGCTCCAGAGGGAGGCAGCCACATAGCCAGAAGCCGGCAGTCCCAGTGGAGCGGCACGGAAAACCTACTGGTTGGTGTGGGAGGCTCCAGCATTGCCGTGGCGTCCGCAGCCCATTTCCGCACACCGACGACCAGCTGGACTGGCTTTCACTGCTTCTTTGCAAACGAACGCAAAAGGTTTCGGGGTTTTGTTCACCGCTTAGTTCGTGCTGCCCAGCATCTGCCTGCCTGCTTGCAGGCCACTGTGCTCCTTCCCTGAAGCATGCAATTGCTCAGAGCCCGTCCCAAAAGGTGCTGCTTCCCTGGCAGGAACTGAGTTTGCAAGCCTCGTTGGAAAGCCGGGAAAACCGAAGGTCCGGAGGGTTCCCTCCTGCTGCAGAGCTGCAGTGCCTGGCCCTGGGCTGACGGGGGAGGGGTGGGAGGTATCCGGGGTCTAAAAAGTCCTCTAGGACAGGCTTGGGGCCGGCCCTCTTTTCCCAGCTGCAGAAGAAGGGGAGGCGCAGGCTCTCCACCCAAGCGGGCAGGCAAGCAGAACCCCGAAAGCAGGAGGGAACCCTCCGGACCTTTGGTTTTCCTGGCTTGCCAACGAGGCTTGCAAACTCGGCTCCTGCCAGAGAAGCAGCACCTTTTGGGATGGGCTCTGAGCAACTGTATGCTTCGGGGAAGGAGCACGGCGGCCTGCAAGCAGGCAGGCAGGCAGGCAGGCAGGCAGACGCTGGGCAGCACGAACTAAGTGGCGAGCAAAACCCCAAAACCTTTTGCATTCATTTGCAAAGAAGCAGTGAAAGCCGGTCCAGCTGGTCATCGGTGTGCGGAACTGGGCTGCAGATGTCACAGCAACGCTGGAGCCTCCCACACTAACCAGTAGGTCTTCCGTGCTGCTCCACTGGGACCGCCGGCTTCTGGCTGCATGGCTGCCTCCCTCTGAAGCTGTCTTTTCCCCTGGCCCATGCGCCACTGGCGTCTTCTCTTTGCAAAGGAACACAAAAGGTTTCGCTCGTCCACCCACCCGGGTGGAGACCAGAGTTGGTGGCTCTAATGTCCTACTATCGTTGGCTGCAATCCTATCCACTTGTTTTGTCCAACCAATTGAAAGACGCTGGGCAGCATGAACTAAGTGGCGGCAGGAGGGATGTGAGCCTTGGCTTGCTGCTTATCAAGACTGTGCTCAGTTCGTGCTGCCCAATGTCTTGTTCCGCCGCCACTCAGGCCCCATTTTTGCTGCTGGAAACATGCCGCATTAGCTGGCACCGCAGGGGGTGGTCCCATGGCAACACTGACAGTCCGGGCCGTGCGCCACCGGTGTCTCCGGTCCTGAACCGCGAGCCACAGGAAATATCCAGGCCCAAGTTGTCTGCTGCAAGGACACCCCGGCCACGGCAGCGCCGCCAAACCATTTTCTATGCCGCTGGCGTCCCTGGTCTGGAGCAGTGAAAGCCGATCCAGCTGGTTGTCGGGGTGCGGAACCAGGCCGTGGAGGCCAAGCCTTACTCACCAGCAATGTTGGAGCTTCCCACGCCGAGCGGTAGGTCTTCCGTGCCACTCCGCTCAGAGCGCCAGCTTCTTGCTACAGGGCTGTCTCCCTCCGGAGCTGTCTCCCCCCCCCATCTATGTCGAGACCATGGCGAACAGCGTCCCACAAACCAAAGAAGTTGAACCAATCAATTCAAACTTCTTTCGTGACAAGTTTGAATTGATTGGTTCAACTTTTTTAGTCCTATTTTTTTGGGGCACTGCACGTGGCTGGGAGTCGCAGGAGACGGCTGAAAGAGCCGCATGTGGCTCCGGAGCCGCAGGTTGCTGACCCATGCCTTAGGGCCATTGCAATAATTCTTTCTCTAGAAACTCAATACTTTCATGGGAAGGCAAGGATTCACCTTGCATAGAGAAAATATTTCATTTTAGATACCAGCAACCTTAGTTATGCTGTAAAATAACTTTTAGAAAGGCTAACAATCTAGTTCTACTGAAATGTATGCCCCAATATTTGAACAATGAGTCTATTTCTCTTGTCCTTTGGTTATAAATGATTTGCAATCTATTTCTCATGGTGATCATCTCGTTTACCCAGTCTCTATTTAGAAAATAATATTTTCTGCTCCCAATTCCCCCATTTGCTGCCTTATATCTCATGCTAGAAACTTTTCCCTGGACCCTTAAATGTCCTTTTTGCAATCTCTATCCTTAACTTGGTACTTCAGTTGGTATTCCAGATGGTTCTCTTCATGGAGCAAAATATGGTTGAGTATTTTTAAATTAACTGTTCCTTATAGTAAACTGAATTTTTGTGAACATCAGAAAAAAGTCAAGGAATACTTATTTATTCTGAAATAAATCCTGTTGTTTTGTACAGGAAGGACAAAAATTCAATCTTTAATTATACTTTGAATTTTAACAGAAAATATGAATTCTTAAAGAAACAGAACATCCTGTAATTATGGCCTATTTTTTCCCTCATATAATGCAACAATTGAACAAATAAATTCTGAGAAGAATTTTATACGCACGTAAAGACAAGACTTCAAGCAGAGAGAGATTAAGAAGACTTTAACTTTTCAAATGCAGTGAAATGCTCCTAAGAGAGGGGGGAAATCACTGTTTTCTCCTACTCCCAGTCAAATCACTCACTCTCATCTCAAGTGCCAAATAAGTAGATTTAAAAGGTCAACAACCTACAAGAAAGAGCCAACACCATCCGTAACTACCATATTTCAAATTATAGCTAAAATAACTGATTTTTAAGTTATTACATTTATTTATAACTTTAAACAAGAGGCAGAGATAATGATCAGTAATGTGGAGTCTTTCTTATTTCCAAGTAATTTACCATACTGTAAAGTAGTGATTTTTCCACCCTCTTCTCCCTCATTTTCTTCATTGGCTGCTCCTATGAATACCAAGTATTACGATTTAATCAGCTTTTTAATGCAGTCAGGGAGCTTTTGTGATAGGGAAGTGTCAACTTGAAAAGAGAAACTTGTTTCCCAAGTTGTGTTTTCTTGAAAGGCAGAGAAAAAGGATTATGTCCATGGACTCGGAACATTGCTAAGTTAAAAGTCAGATAATCTTGCAGCCCTAAAGTAGCATAGTGCATCTCATTAAAGATTCATTTTCTTTTATGTTTGGGGAAAGGGTGCTCACTGCCCTTACTCTCAACTTCCCTGCCAATTAACCAATGAGATGCCATTTGCTGCCCAACTGTCTCACTGAGATGTGAGAACTTGCCATAATGGAGCAATTCTGGAGCACAGACATGTAAGCATCTTTATTAAGCACAGAGTTCAATCTTAATAAGGTAAAAATAAAAAATATAATACCGTACCTATCTTAACTGAAAGAGGCAAATAATCTTGCAATTATGCAAGATTCCCGTGCTTGATTCCTCTCTCCTTTTTCTGCAAAAGATTGACCCAAATCTAGAGCACCTCTAAATCTGCTGGATAAGTGGGACTATGGTATTTTCCAGAAGTGACTCCTAAAAACAACCACATCCCCTTGCTCTTCCTCAGCCTCTACTGCTACTATAAGCAGTGCTCGCTTACTGACTGCCTCATTTAATGATGCTTCAAAGTTATGACAGGACTGAAGAAGTAACTTTATTACAAGTCCTCCTATTTACAAGCCACACACCATCTCCAAAGTCATGTGATCAACACAACTGGCTTGCAACAAGCAGAGTCAATAGAGAAGGTAGCAGTAAAATCAGTTGCAGTCATGAGATGTCTCCTTAAATGACTGCAGCAAAAGTGACATGGTAATATCGTCATAGTCTGATGATGTTTTGTTTATTGACTTCAGTGTTTGCTGACAGAGTTGCTAGTCCAACTGTGTTCGCTAAGCAAGAACTGCATATTTCCCTCCCTATGTCTGTTTGCTTATGCTGTGCATATTAAGAAGGAAAGCTGAAATCTGGAAACAGGCATTTACCAATACAACTTTTTCAAATGAACACTTATAATGACACCAAAATTACAGCTGTCAGTTACATAACTGCACTGTGTCAGGTGTGTGCTGGTACTATTTTTGTGGCTCAATCTTCATGAATAGACAGAGTAAAACATTTCACTATGGAGTAAAGGTGGGTGTATGTTTAAACAAGTTAGTTAGCTATCTTAAGCCTTGCAAAAATTAAAAGTACTTTTTGCACAACTGAAAAAAAAAAAACCTTCACCCCCCCACCCACAAAACAACTTGATTTTTTTTATAGAGGGGCTCTTAATATGACATGAAAAGTCCAATTTGGCTCACAAGCTGTAAGAACTTGCGTATCCTGGATTATACAGTATATCTGAGGCAAGCAAAGGAGTTAAGGCTGGGATCCTTCTAGTATTAAAATGGACATCAATTAGTACAGCTAGAATCTGAAAATCTAAAACCTGATCAACCAAGTTAAATATGTACCTTACAAATCAGCCAACTGTCAGTTCAGTTGCTATATAGGTAGTGCTTGACCTACAGCCACAATTTGGATCAGAATCTTGGTCATTGAGTAAAGCTTGGCTCAATGATCACAATCCTGGCACTCTGGTTGTGGTCATTAAGCAATCTCACAGGTTGTTAAGTAGATGGAGTGCAGATAAGGAGCACTGGAGACCTTGGAGTCAGGAATTCTGGGAGGCTTTGCTCAGGAGTATTTTCCAGGGGGCACTCATGGGGCACCTTTACCTTACTGCACTTCCCTTTGCTTGGATTTTGGCTCCCTCTTGTCTCTGGGGGCTAGCTGACAGAGAGCTCCCTGATGCAGGAGTTCAACTCTCCCATCCCTCAACTGGGCAAAGAAGGCTACTCCTCTTATAATTCAAGCTCTGTTTCTACACCCCATTGAAGGAGTTCAGCTCATCTCTGTGCATAGGACAGAATTCCTCCAACAGGGTACAGTAACAGAACTTAAATCTTCAGGATTTGAGATAACTTCCAGCACCTCACTGAAATAAGTCAGCCTCCATGGCAGCTAGCTCCTCTTTCAGCTAGCTCTCAGGGATGCTGCTTGCAACCTTCTTTGCCAGCTTCTCCACTGGAAAAGCTGGCAAAGAAGATTTCAAAAGCGATTGCATTATTTCAAGGTTCTTGGCAACCAGCTGTAAATGCGAACAGATCTACAAGCATCTAGATCAGTGGTTCTCAACCTTTCTAATGCCGCGACCCCATAATACAGTTCCCCATATTGTGGTGACCCCCAACCACTTATACATCACCGGGTGCCAGGGGCATGGCCAAAGAAAAGGGGGGAAAAATGGTGGACAGCCTTGTTTGGCGACCCCCGTGAAATGATCGTTCGACCCCAAATGGGGTCCCGACCCACAGGTTGAGAACCACTGATCTAGATTGTGGTCTCCTGTCCACTTGAGTGGTGGTGCAACATTTTACAATGTATAAAAGTGCTTTATGAACACCCTTTCTGAGGCTGTCATAATTCCAGACCGTTGTTAAATGAATAGTCATAAGTCAAGGACTACCTGTGTAGTCCAGATATACTTTGCTGGAGTTATACTCGCATTCCATTGATAGAGGAAAAGTACAGCAACATAAAATGAAATGCAGGAAAACAAGAATGTATGCTGTAATCAGGTCTTTCTATTTCTGTCCAGATCATTCACAACCTGCTGATGACCGTGGTAACCATATCACTCGTTCAATTGTTAAAGCTGGATAGGGCAATTTTCAGCCCTACAATCTGATGCTGCCCACAGCCTAATTTCATGCAGCCCCGGCTAGATCTGGTTTCAAAATCAATTTAAACTTCTGACAAAAGCAATCTGATCTTTTTTTGGCTGGTTGCTGTGTAAGGAGGGAGGGAGGGAGGGAGGGAGAGAGAGAGAGAGAGAGAGAGAGGAAAAGGGTCTCCCCCCAAGGTTTAAGCATACCCCGTGTGCTAATTTTATGCTGTGCTTCTCCCATGTGGCAGTACACTATTGTTCATTAAGATAGTAGTAGTGGGGAATTTATTACTCTTGCAACAGAACAGGTTCTCCATATCTGTGTCTGTATACAAACACAACCTATGTACAAATGTATTCATATCATGTTATTATACATTTGAGTTCATCTTTTGCACAATATTTTGGGACCTGTTCATTAATCTGAATCACTCTCCTTTCTCCCTCCCGATTTTGAAAAAAGAGAAGAAAGTTGTACAATAATTCTCATTTGCGGTCTGTTTAAAATCCATGCAATTTTGATGGTATATAAATGTCTTCTGGGGATTTCTTACATAGAATATCTTTAATGAGGAAACAAGATGGGGAAAGAAAGATATTAGCATTATTCCAGCTTTATTTTATTATGTTTGTACTATCAAATCTGCCACAAATGTCTAAGGTTATGAAACCTAGTAAGGAATGTTGGAGGAAGCAGAATATATTGCTGCCTTTAAGTATTTCCCTGAACACTCTCTGTGCTGTCCAGCTTTATTAATAAATTTAAAAAAAATCACTTGGGCAAAAGCTCTGCTAAGTCGGTATTTACTCCAGATTTCAGTAAAAATTGAAGTGTTAAATTTCTTAGCTGTTTTTAAAATAACTGTCGGGGATATAGTTTAATAAAGTCTGAAATAATACTATTAACACAATTATTGATTAATCTTAATACATAGTTTTGGTCTAGTGGTTAAAACACCAGATTAGAAAACCAGGAGACTGTGAGCTCTAGTCCAACCTCAGATATGAAAGATACCTGGGTGACTTTACGCCAGCTGCACTTTCTCATTTCAACCCATGTCACATAGTTATAGCAAAAATAGGAGAAAGAATAGAATATTAGTTATGTTCACTGCCTTGAGTTATTTATAAAAATAATAAAGGCAGAATATTAAATAAATATGATTTTTTAAAAAAAAAATGGATATGAATCAACATTCTTTTTACTACCCAGAATAAAAAGTTAAAGCTAACTATGTTACTCCTGCATTAAGATGAAAACAAATAATTTTTAGTGATGGTAAGCAAAGACTTGATTTTTAAATGTATCAGATTTGGTGGTAAAATCTAAGGCTGCTCCATTTGTTTTGTTCACAAATCAGAATGATGATTTAGAGATCAATCTTTGTACCAATGGAACATTTTAGGATAAACGATTTCTGGATGACCAAGAAGATCTTATTAATAGCTACATAAAGTGTCTAGAGTAAGTAGTTCATTAGTTTGTGGTGCTGTATCATCATTACACTGATGCCCATTTGTACATTACCAACCCACGCCATGCTGACACCTGGAATCTGGAAGATACAGGCCCTTGATGGAACAAAATTGGTTGAAGCTGAGTCCAAACAATTTTTGATTCAGGACAAATGTAATACATTCTCTAATTTGCAACATAGTTTATGTCTTCTACGCATAGTCTATTACATGATGGTCCAATAAGATAAGATTTCCCTGCAAGTTATACAATTAGGAGATGTATACATGAGCCAGCAAAAACTGTCCTAAGCAACTTGCTCTAAGTTGGAGCTGTAGAGTCTGACTTCTGGCATTGTAGAAGGAATGGCAGCATCTGAGGGAAGAGTGAAAAGGGGGATCAGCCTAGAATCTCTAAATAGTCAGAAGTGAATCCCTTTGAGTGCCATTGACCCTTCTCTAACCCCAAGCAGCTGCTGACAGTTGAGAAGATTCCTAAACAAAGGCTTTTAGCAATAAATCAGCTCAATTAAACCTTCATATGTAGACCTGACCTTTTACGCCTCACAGTCATTTTGATTACTGATCATGTTTAATGAGGGATGATAAGAATAGGTTTCCACACCTTTGAAAGTTCAGGTATGCTGCTATTGTCCTATATTTTACTGTACCCATTATCTCTGTTTAGATCTTAGTTAAATCAAGCAGATGTTTATTTTCCTATTCTTAGTTCTTCAACTACTTTTTTCTCTCCCAGAATTGGCAGTATTTATGAGGACCTGTAGCTGACTTAGCTGGCCTGCACATACAATACTATGCTGGGCTGTGGTTTTCTTGCCTTGCCTTACTGAGATTTACAACATGAATACAAAAACAGTGTTGCATTTCAAGATGTGGGAGGAACCAATGTGGGCGGGAATGAACCAAGGAGAGAAAATGACATTACTAACGCAAAAGCCAATTCACTAAAATCTGACAGCTTAAATCCATGGAACATCCCACAACTTCAGCATGTGGTGCTTCTGGTTTCTCTGATTATTCCTTTTGAGATAAAAGACAGAAAAGTTTTGCTTATTATAGAAAGAGTTCATCTGGAGACTCTACCAAATTGCTAATTAACTATCTGCACTATATATTAAAACATCTCTCTAGACCCCTCTGGACAAAGCCTAGGTTCAAGAAGGCAACTCAAATTATTTTGCACTGGTCTGAATGCACCTATTAGTGCAATATGTGCAGGATAGTCTGTTTCCACACTTTGATTTGTTACATATTTTCTGTGCTCTCGCTTCCTCTTTTATTAACTTACAAAATGGCCATTTAGATATACTCTTAAAAGGAAGCTAGGGAACAATGTAAGGCTACATTTCTATTTTGTTTTTGTTCCATAGGCTTTGTTATTGTTCCCTAGGTTAATCAATTTTTTTGCTGTCCCTCAAGCTAAATTTAAATAATTCCTAGTAATTCTAGTAGTGCTTATTTTAAAATATTACAATTTTATAAATTATGGATTTCTTAATATACTACTATTATATTTTACATACACTATATTGTAAAAGTCATTAATTAAAATATCTGTAAAAATCATCAGGAATTCTTTTTTGCCTAATAATCTAAAAGGCAAGACTGTTCCAAATTATTGATGAGCATGTTAAATTAAACTTAATGACCCTCAAAAATAAAACAAATATACATGCATATTAGTGATGATGAAGCAATGAACATATAATTTCTTCAATATATGCAAAATAACACAAAAATCACTTTTATGGAACTGCATTACTGTATACATTTTCTTTTTTAATGGATTGTTAAAAGTAAAATTTTATACATGCACATTGAGAAGTGGGATATATTCCCAAAATTGTCTGCATCCCTTAAAGCAGTGGTGGCAAACCTATGGCACGCGTGCCAAAGGTGGCACTCAGAGCCCTCTCTGTGGACACACGCGCCATGCCCCAGAGATGGCAACCATCCCTCTTCAACCAGCCACCCGCTAAGTTGCTGAGGTCCCACATGGCTGGATGCATCCCAGCACCCATGCGCTCGCTGGCCTCTGTGTGCAGGGGTATTAGGCAGTAACCGCCCCGGCCCCTGCCTCACCTTGCCCTGTGTCAATGGCACCCCCACCCTGCCTCACCTCACCCTGCAGGATGAGCCTCCTGCCTACCGCCCCACCTGCCAAAAAACTCCCTGGATCTCCCCCAATCCTGCCCAGCCCCAAAGGCATTCCTCCCCACAAGCAACATTGAGATGATCATGCCCACCTTGGCCACACCCACCCAATCTGCCATGACTACCACAGCCACGCCCATCCAGTGAGCCATGCCCACCTGGCACCTGGCGATAAATAAGTGGGTATTGGGTTGCAGTTTGGGCACTAGGTCTCTAAAAGTTTCGCCTTAAAGCTTGTGAATAAATGTTAAATAGAAACAGAAACAAAATATCACATCTGAAAACAGTGACTGAGTGAGCAAGTATAGTTGCTTTTACCAACACTGGTATCCAAAATACTTCATTCTTGAAGACAATTTGGAAGCTATAGCTAGTGCAGAATGCAGCAGCAAGACAAGTACAATGACGCACTAGTGACCAACTGACTTCCAAGTGCAATTTAAGATGCTAAGGGTCACCTTCAAAACCCTTCATGGCCCAGGTCAAAATATTTGTAGGCCCATCTCTACCTATCCACCAAAACCATGATTGGCATGCTTCAGATCCTAAGCAGTGTCATCTGATGGAACCTAGGAATTTGTCTTTGATGTCACTGTGATTGCCTTATGGAACAGCATCTCCCCTCAGATTCAGATGGCCCCAATTCTGCTGGTCCTCAAAAAGGCATTGAAGATCCATTTCTCCCCAGGCTCTGAGTCAGGACAAGACATAAACCTTTACAAGTGAGTTATTTCTGGTGTGTGATATGTTTTTATGGATTTCTATTTCTATTTCCTTTTTATGTTTTCCTAAACATAAATTGTTAGCTGCTTAAAACTGCATTCTGAGTGGGCAGCTATATAAACCCTATATAAATAATAAATAAATAAATAAATAAATAAATAAATAAAGGTATACAAATGTGTCTATTGAGAAAACTCTAGTTTGGCCACTAGCACAGAATAATACAAGTCGTCTTTGACTTACGAGAGTAATTGAACCCAAATGATAGTCAAAAATCAGGCTGCTCGTTAAGCAGGTCTTTATGTGACTGAACCGATTTTATGACATTATTTTGTGGTAGTCCTTAAGTGAATGCTGCAGTCATTAAGTGAATGCTGCAACCATGAAACAAACCCATCATTTTCTGCCAAAACCCAGATGTAAACACTGGTTTCCAGCAAAAAAAACCATCATCAATCGCAGTCATGTGACCCTGGGATGCTGCCAATGGCTGTAAATGTAGGCTAGTTGCCAAGTGCCCCAAATGAGATGGGGTGAGGGTGGACATCACAACTTCAACTTTGGGGTATGTTGTGACTTCAAATGGTCACTAAGTAAGGACTACCTATATTCTTTCTATAATAGCCATTGCCTCTCTCTTAGAAGACAGGATTAATAGAGGAAAGCCTCTGGAGACTACTTAATTGGCAGGAAACTCCTCTGTTTATTCTTATTATTTATTCTTTATTCTAAAACTAAAAAAGTGATTATATATCCTTAGTGTTCCACTTAAGAAATGAGTTAAAACCCAGTAAAGGGGCGTTGTCTTACCTGAATGCCTTTTCTCAGCATGATTATGGATAATCCACGGATGGGTTTCCTGATGTCTTTTCTACCCAATAGACTAAGTCTGAGAGTTTGCCATGCCTCCCACTGGGCTTTGCTGCCCCAGTTCCGATGAAGGCAAAGCAGCAGACAAAATCTGACACATCGGTTCCCTTACCCCTGACACAGGACCTGACAGTCACTAAAGAGGTGGGAGTGGATTATCCATCATCATGCTGAGAAAGGGCATTCAATTAAGACAACTGTTCTCCAGCATGAGGATGGATAATCCACGGATGGGACATACCAAAGCCTGCTTTGTCCCTATGGGGGGGGGGAAATAGTCAGGACATGTGTCCCTCCAAATGACACCACTTGTTGTAACACCCTCCGGCCAAAGGAGGTGTCCGTGGAGGCAAATTTATCAATTTTGTAATGTGGTATAAAAGGGGAGGGCGACGACCAAATCGCCGCCCGACAAATCTCATCAATGGGCGCTTGAGTCGCCCAGGCCACTGAAGTTGCAGCACTGTGGGTGGAATGAGCAGTGATACAGTTAGGGATGGATAAGGACTGGGACTGGTATGCCTTGGCGATGCAGGCCTTGATCCACTGGCCAAAGGTGGATGAGACTTTCTGCCCCACGGAAGAGAGCTGGAAAGAAATGAAAAGTGCTTCCGATCTAGGAGTTAAAGAAGTCCACTGAATGTACTGCCTTAATGCTCTGTGCATATCCAAGGTGTGCCACTGGCGTTCCAGGTCGTGAGACGGTCGTGGAAAAAAGCTCGGTAGTATGAGCTCTTGTGATCGATGGAATAAGGTGTTTACCTTAGGAATAAATGATGGATCCAGTCTAAGGATCACACAATCCTTACAAAAGACAGATAGATCCTCCCTAACAGAGAATTCAGAAATGCGTCTGGCTGATGTCACTGCCACCAGAAAGGCTACTTTCATTAACAAGAGCCTCAAATCACAAGACTTAAGTGGCTTGAACAGTGGCATGGTAAGAGCTTGTAATACACATAAAAGGTCCCACGAGGGGTATCTATGGACCATGGGTGGGTTTGTGTTGATCGCTCCCTTAATGAAGGAACGAATCATCGGGTGATGGGCCAGAGAAGAATCATTGCATGACAGCACCGTGGTCAGGGCTGCTATTTGCCTTTTGATGGTATTCGGTGATAGGCCTTTGTCCAGCCCATCCAGCAAATATTCCAAAATTCTAGGGACAGTGATTGATGACATATCAATTTGATTCCTGGTACACCAAGTGGAGAAGTTTTTCCAAGTGGAGTCATAATTTCTGTTGGTAGACAGGCACCTCGAAGCCTGGATCACCCTTGTTGGATAAGACTCCTGAGTCAGATGTTGCTGCTCAAGTGCCAGGCGGTTAGCTGGAGCCATTGTGGATGTTGAAGTGCCCCTTGACTGAGCGCGATGTGATCAGGAGGGATCCTCCACAGTGACGAGATGGAACGACTCACGAGGTCGGCAAACCACGGACGCCTCGGCCAATGTGGAGCAAATAGAATGACCTCTGCCCTCTCCTGTAATAGTTTGCGAATGACCACCGGCATTAGAGGAAAAGGGGGAATGCGTATAATAGGACCATGGACTGCGTAGGGCATCCACTCCTTCTGCCCCCGGAGATGGGAAACGGGAGAAGAATCTCAGGAGTCATGAATTTGCCGAAGATGCGAACAGATCCAGTGCCGTGTGGCCGACCCTTTCCGTTATCTCCGTGAATAGTGCTGGATGCAAAGGCCACTCAGAGTAGTCCACCATTGCTCTGCTCAGGGCATCTGCCTGCTTGTTTATCTGTCCCGAAATGTGTTCCGCCTTGAGGGAGGAGAGGTTGGTCTCTGACCAGGAACATAGCAGACTGGCCTCGGTCATGAGTGACTTGGACCAGGTGCCTCCCTGCCGGTTCTCGTGGGCTTTGGCTGCTATGTTGTCCGTGAGGACAAGATTGTGCTGTCCCTTCACCTTGTATTTGAAGTGCTGTAATACCAGGTGTATGGCTCTGAGCTCCAACCAGTTTATGTTGTGCTTCAAGTCCTGTCGGGACCACCATCCCTGAGCCAACTGGGATTGGAGATTAGCCGCCCAGCCAAATAGGCTGGCATCGGTGGTGAGAATGAGTCATGTCGGTTCCTTGAAGTTGGAACTTCTGGCTACCGATTGGGAGGTCCGCCATCGGAGTGACTTCAATAATTGAGGTGGCATCATTACTTTTCTGTTGGAAGAGGTGTGTTTCCGCCTTTGAAAGGGGAGGAGGAACCATTGCAGGACCCTGGAGTGCAGTCTGGCCCAAGGCACTATAGAGATGCACGAGATCATCTTCCCTAATAGTTGGGACAGGATAATTAGAGGAACAACACGGTCATGTTGGACCTGACGTACCAGGGCCCAGATAGCGATCTGGCGGTCCGGTGACAAGTAGACCATGCACCATTCCATATCTATGACTGCTCCCAAGTGAAGGAGATGAGTGGCGGGGACTAACTGGCTATTTAAGAAGTTCACAGAGAATCCGTGGTTCTGAAGGACCTCGATGGTGAGGGCTACGTCCGACCTTGCTATCTGAGCTGCCATGGACTGTATGAGAATGTCGTCCAGATAGCATTGGATCCGTATTGGAACCAGCCTCAGGTGGGCGGCTAGAACTGACAGGATCTTTGTGAACACCCTCGGAGCAGATGACATGTCAAATGGCAGAGCTCTGTATTGATAATGACAAGATTTGTAACAGAATCTGAGAAATCTGCGATGTTCGAGAAGGATTGGGACATGTAGGTACGCTTCCGTGAGGTCGATGGATGTCAGGAAGTCATCATTTCCGATACTGGCCAGAATGGATTGTAGAGTCTGCATCTTGAATTTTTTGTAAAGCAGATAGGTATTTAGTCTTTTTAGATCAAGAATGGCTCTCCATCCTCCCGAGTCCTTCGGCACTACAAAGAGTAGAGTAGAAGCCTTTCCCTATCTGATTGGCTGGAACTGGTTCCACGGCTTTTATCTCCAAGAGTGATTTATAGCCTTGTTCATGAGGTTTCTATTGGATGGGTTTAAGTGAGTTGGACATGGGATGAACCGATCCGGTGGTCTGGATAGAAACTCCAGTGACAGACCTTCTCTAGGGTGGATAGAACCCAAACGTCTGTGGTGGTGGTGGTTTCCCAGATGTGAATAAAGAGGGAAAGCCTGCCAGCTATGGGGGGTCCCTCCCTGGAGTCATTTATTCCTCCTAAAGGGACGGCCCCCCGCACTTAGAAAGGGCCATTTTGATTGTATTGCTGTCTGGGTTTGGGTCCAAATCGGTCCGATTGGCATTCCCCTGTTCCTGGGGAATCATGGCCTGAAGCTCTCAAAGCCAAATGATGGAAGACCTGGAAAAGAAAGATGCTGAAGTGGAAGCTTCCAATGCCCATCCGGATGCCTGATGTGACCTAGGCAAAGAGAACTCTGATTTTCTTTCCTCTGGTCTTAAGGCTTCCACCATATCACCAGGTATGGTGGAAGGGGAAAAGATAGGAGTTAAAGATGTGTCTACCGCCGGAACCTCTAGTAGATTTGTCAATGACGGAGCCACATTAAAGAGTTTCTTATCAGTGACCCCTGGGGCAGGGGAAGCACTAAGACTAGCCCATTGTTTCTTTACGGTATTAAGGAAAAATGGGAGAAACAATATGTGTTTTTGGGTCACGGTCGGTTCAGAAAATAACGGGTCTGGTGTTTGACTGGTGGAAGGGGTGGGTTGCGGTTCCTGCTCAAGTGCAATCTTGGATGCTGTGGTGGCCTTGGATAGAATGGATCTGAATAACATGGGATCAAACAACCCCACGAAGGGAGAGAGTTCCTGATGTGTTTCCTCATCCTCTGACAATGTGGATCCCGTGTTTCCTCAACATCCGAATATGACTCCCTGTCATAAGATGAATGATCAGACGCAATGGAGCAGGAATATTCCGGGGGTTTAGAGTGGAACTGAGTGGAAGACGAAGGCTTGGGTCCCTGTAATGAAGCAATACTCTGTGCCAAAACCTGAGTGAGCATTGATTGGAGCTGCTCTGGCCAAACTGCTTGAGGAAGCTCGGCATGGAGACCAGAAGCAGTGGGTTTGAATGTGGCTGAGGGTTTGTGTGTGGCCCCTCCACCCAGGGTTGAGTACTGGGTGGAGGGGCCACCCAATTGATATTTAGATCAGGAACTTTAGGACTGATGGGTCTCTGCTGGGACTCAATGTCTGGGGACAATGGTCTGTGGACTTGAACTGTTGTTGTTAGTTGGGGCCCGAATAGGAAGCCCTCAGATGTAGTAGTGGAAGTTGGAGGAATCTCTCTTGGAGTCTCCCTTTGGGCCTTTGAACATTGCCTCTCTAGGGCCAAATGTCTCCTGGTGGCCTCCTTTTGAGCCACTTTGGATGAGGCCTTGCTAGACAACGCTTTGGCCTTTGCTTTCAGCTTCCCTGCCACCTCCAATTTGGAGGATTTGCGCCTCTTTTTACTTGGAGGGCTGGTAGTAGACAAGGCAATCTGGGGTTGTTTGTCTTCTGCCATTTCATTGGAGATCCTTCAGTACAGGACTGAGAATGGACCTCAATGGGAATAGGAACTGAGGCCTGATCTCATAATTGTTGAAAACTGGTAAAACCAATGTGAGCTCCTGATAAGGCTACTGTGAATCACAGTGTATTGTGTGAGGCCAGCAATCCGTTGGAGCAGCTATTGCAAGACAAGGATTACAATTGGGGTAGTGTTTGAACTTCCTAGGCGCCGAAAAAATTGCCAGAGGCAATGTCAACTGGATGTGCCAGGAGTACTACTTGAAAGAAACAAGGCGCCAGAACAAAAAACGCTGCTCAAAATGGCAGCTGTCCACATGTGAGGCAATTGCAAGACTGTCTGAAGGCACACTAAATTGCAACTTGTAACTTGGTAAGACCTACGATGGAGTAGGTGTTTTTATTTTTCCCCACTGTCTCTCTCCCTGTTTGCTGTAATTAGAATCAGGGGGAAGGATTTTGGAGAATTCTACTAGGATCAAACGGTCATTTGAGTCACCAAAATGGCGGCAGCTGTTCACGCAGCGGGCCAGGGAGTCCCATAATCTCCGGGTCAAAGCCCATCTGATTAGCGGGTAAGCTGGGAGCCGCAATTAAAATTGACCAGGAGATTTTAGGGGAGAACTCTATTAGACGAAAACTGCTGTTAGATTAGAAGGAAGGAGAGTGGGAGAACTCTCCTCAAGTCAAACAGCCGTTTGTGACCCTCAAAATGGCGGTCACTAGTCGCGCAACGGGCCAGGGAATCCAGTGATCTTTGGGCTGAAGCCCAGTTGATCAGTGGCTACTTGGGGGCTCTGCAGAGGTCCGCCGATCAGTTGGAGCGATCGGCGGAGCCACAGCTCAGCTGGCTGTTTGAGGCTGCCTCGTGAGCTTAGATAGCTCAGAAGGCAAGAAGGAGAGAAAAAGGAGGTAAATTTAAAACTTCTAAGGATAATGAATAAACAGATAGGAAAACAAACAAACTATAAATTCTCAAGAAAAAGGAAGGATAATTCACAGATATATGACCTGTTGCGATCTGAGAGAGAACCAACACATCCTGCTGGGTATCAGACTAAGTCGGAACTGGGGCAGCAAAGCCAGCGGGAGGCGTGGCAAACTCTCAGACTTAGTCTATTGGGTAGAAAGGACATCAGGAAACCCATCCGTGGATTATCCATCCTCATGCTGGAGAATAGGACAATTCGGAAAACTTTCTGATAAAAGAAAAGAAAAAAAAGGTAGATATTGTAAAATAAAGCCACTGAGACTTTTTAAAACTGTTTGTTTCTCATTGTCAGTGTTTCATATAAAAATTCACATAAATTTTGAAGAAGCTGAGATTGATATGTTGACAAGAATGAATCACTATAATTCTCACCTTGAAAGTGTTGATCAAAATTGTTGATTATGGCACTGAATTTTATTTACAAATAAACAACTGTAGTCTTTGAGAATTCTACCACTACCCTGTGTCATGTTCCTTGGGTGTTAATGAATGAGCAAGTTGCTCTTTCCTTCCTTATCAGTCAATTTTCCCTTATATTCTTTTAAAAACTGCATACTCTTTTAACAATTTCTCATCATTCTTTTTTATGTTTAAATTAACATTCATCCATTCAAAGGCCCCTGAGTCAAACTACAACATTCCATTAAGAGAAGTGAGTACTGACTTGGATTTTGCTTATGCTGTGAAAAATCAAGTCTGAAATATGTTAACAGGGTGAACTAAAGAAAAGGCTATCAAAATGAGCTATGCAAAACTTCAAAAGGATGCTTTGATTAAGTGAAGATTTGAATGAATCATCCCAACCAAGCCAAACTGCATATCAAAGCAGAATCACTTTAGTGCTACAAATTAAATAAGGGAGCTGTGAAGCGCTTTGCAGAGTTAATGCATTTTTTTCCTGCTGTTTCTAAGGTGCTTACAGACAATATACAAAGTCATAACTTCCCTATTCTATACAAAGAATACTGTGGATGGACATTTAGTGATGTCATCAGCTGTCTTACATTGAAAGGAGAAGCTGACTAATACATTTCCTCAACTTAGGTTCTCGGGCTATCAAAGCCTAACTTGGATGCAAAATTATCATTTCTTTGGATTAATTCATTTTTTTAAGTTCGAACCTATTTAATACGACCAGGCACAAGACTGTACAATTCTTTTTCTTGCGCCAATAGAAAGTTTCTCTTCTATAGTGATACTTCATCTGTATTTGGAGAACTCTGTATATGTGTTTAAGGCTGGCCAATTTAGTACAGTATATACATACTGTTGGATCAAACTTTCTTTTTAAATTCTGCATAACCAGGCCAGATCTAATTTTCTCTACAATGGCTAAAAGTGTGCCAATTAAGAATTACAGGTGTTAGTCAGCCTAAGTGCTTATAGCTTTTAAGAATAAGGGGTGGTAAGACTTAAAATTCCATTTTCTGATGCCAGATACTTTCTCTGGCCAAATGTTGCCATTTTGCCATGCCCAGGCTGGCATCCAATCAAAAGTCCCTTCCAAGAGGGCTTAAACCTGTCAAAAAACCATGTTAAAAACCCAGTGATCAGATGCAGCAAAATTGTTTCACCCCATAAGGGCAAGTTAATGAACATTCTTCAGAATTAAGCCCAGCTCCTCAGAAAAGAGTGACCTTTTAAAAATGTGTGTGTGTGTGCTTTAAATTGAAGTGGAACACTTTGTGCACTGATTCAGTAAACTTTATACGGATTTTTTTTGATACTTGAGAAACAGCTGTTCTATATTTTCCATCTTTGACAATAAAGATGCAGAGGGATTACACACACACACACACACACACACAAACACACACACACACACACACAAACAGACAGATGTATTTACTGCAGCAAATCACATTTTTTAAACTAGTCATGTCTTCCATCCTTGTTTCCTTTCCACTCTACCCTCCCCCCCTCCAAAGTAGCTGCAGTCTTTTTAATCTGTTCCCCATTATCTACCGGATAATTAATGTCTTTTACCAAATGTCAGAGTGGCCCAAATGTCCAAGTGGTTCAAATCAAGTTGGTTTGCACTAAAATCTTTACAAAAATGCACCTATGGGTTGAAAGCCCTTTTTGACTCTCAAATTAAAACTGAATCAAAACTGATTTGCTGCGCCTTAATAATATTCAGGATTTTGTCTATCTAGGATTTTAACAAGTATAGTTTAAAAATGTTCTTAGGATGAAAGACCCAATGCAGTAGTGGACCCCAACCCCAACCTTTTGGGCACCAGGGACCTGTTCTTTGGAAAAAGGTTTTTCCATGGACCAGAGGGGAAATGCTGCCTGCATCCCCCGGATGGAGCTTTGCTTGTTTGCACGGCCCAATTGCAGGCATGTTGCGGACCGGTGCCAGTCCATGGACTGGGGGTTGGCGACCCCCTGCAATATTCTTTTGTTTTTTAAAAAAAATACATGTTTTGTCATGATTGGTAGGAACAGCAAATGCCACATGTCAAATCTGAATTGATCAAGTAGATTTCTGGGATTTGTGTGTGTCTTAAAAATAATATGTAAACAGAAATTGATTCTTCATTCTCTTTATAAAAGTAGCATATTGTCTCAGTTTTCAAAAAGAGTTAGAGCTAATCAACATCACTTTTGAATTTATTTTTATTTTTTTTATGTATTAAGTGTATATGCTGCCCACCTGTACCTCTGCTGAGATGCAGGAAAACTGCCAGGGTTCTATGCTAGCAATACTGTTTCAAACACTGCTATTTCAGTGAGGAATTCTAAAGAGCCAACAGCAACGTGATATTGAAATCAAAACAGAAGACAGAAGGAACTACAGGTAGCTATTTTATAATGGCACATACTGAATGATTATCAGTAAAATGAATGTACCTCTTCGTTGGTGGAATGTGACCAACAGCATGTTGGCTTGCAAGAGAATCTCTAGATTACAAATCTTAGCTTGTATAGAACCTTGGAATAAAGCTGGCTTTTACTGTGCTTGCAATAGGCCAAAGTAACCACTGCTGTCCTTACCACTAGGAAAGAACTAAATATGGTATGATATCAACTTCAGAAACTAAGGCATGTGAGTTTCTTCTAAGCTGTTTCCTTTATTGTTTCACATCTATAGACAGAAATCTTGCCGAACTAAAGCAAATTAAACCAAACTATTTAAAGATTGGCATCATAAAGATATAAGCTCAGAATTCTTAGGCAGGTGATGTCTTGATCCCCTTCCTCCCAACTTATTTACTGAAACTTTGCCATCTCTTGCTCCTCTGGAAAGCAGTCCCTCCTTTCTGAAAATCCAGACAACATTCCACCCTACATATAAGGGTGGTCACCTAACCTATGTTTTCTCTTTTTACTAAATTACATTATGCGAAAACTTTGATTGACCAAAGCAATGATGGGTAATTGAGGTCAAGGCCTATGAGCGTTACCTGGTGATGACTACTGCATGCAGAAAATTGAAATTAAAAATATAAGAAGGGTAAATGGTAAAAACAAACAAACATGAGTTAACAAATGAAAGACAGAAAATAGTCATCATTTATATCTGTGAAATTGAAAAAAGAGAAACAGTGTGATTCTTGCTGAAGGAGCTGAATATGATCTTATCTTTCTAAGTGAAATAAATGAAGAGAAATGAAGATGCAGAAATGAATGAATGAGCAAAAGAACTAAAATGTATGTCTTCTTGGATTTTTATTGAGTTTTGTATTTTGTATTTTAACTTTGTTTTGAATCAAATATTTAAAAATATATGCAAATTATGACTTGTTTTCATTCAGATTGTTTTAAGTATGTATGAAATTAGGATAACAGATTGGTATACTTTGTATTAAGTTCTACTGAATGGTCATAATGGAAGGCAATAATATGAGTTTAACCAAGGGGGAGGGGTTGAATATGATCCAGAAGCAAAAATAAAATAAAAATAAAAACTCTTAAGGTGATATGGGAGGATAGGACCAAATTGGTCTATTTAGAAACCCAAGGAGTCAGAATGATGATGAGTGTCTGCCTGAAATAAATATCTGTTTGTTTCAATGTACACATGGGGAAAAAAAGACTATAAAAGTTTACAGAGAAACTTATTTCTGGAATTTTTATGGAGAAACACTGGAATAATTAATGAAGGATACACAGGTAATGAGAAATTTTTAAAAAAGATAAAGGAATTCATGACTGCTGTGCAAATGATAGAAAGTTGATAAATTTTGATGGTATAACTTGAGAAATGTTTAATATGGATGGAGCTTGCTTACAAATCACTCTCTGTGTGTGTATGTGTGTGTGTGTAATGGCTACTGTAATGTACAGGCTACTTTTGTACCTGATATTTTGAAAAATGTCATTATTATTCCTGTATGTCAATGTAAAAGATAGCAAGAGTAAGTTTAGAAACGGGAGGATTATAGTACATGAGACTCAATACAGTGCAGCTTTATGCCAAGTAGGATCATACAAGGCATATTTGCTCTTCAGCAAGTCATTAAGAAATGTATGAACTTGAGAAGAAAATTTATCATATATTCCTGATTTTAAAAAGGCATATGATAAAGTGAGTAAGTGAAGAAGAGAATAAACTCCATTCCAGCACTGATGATGTTACCTAACTGGGTAATGAAATGCCTGCAAGAAAGCCATCAAACTCGGAGAGCACCAAGGACCCCACATTATGGAATGTGTTGCAGAAATATTATTGCTGAATGTGATAATAACCATATTTAAGGGACATAAATCACTTATAAGTAGAATATCTAATCAATAGGAAATAAAAAAACAATGTGCAATATTCTCTTATTTAGTATATTTATGAATAAGTGTGTAAGGAATGCTTATAGTGATATTGGATATGTCTTGGTTGGGTATATGCAGTATATTGTTTGCAAATGATTCGATACTGTTGGCTGAAAACCCAAAGCATTGATAGGCAATATTAGATATATCTGAGTTGCAATAAGGCATGTGAATCTTTTTTTTTTATTTGAAAAGTTTTATACAATATACATCCCAAGACCCACTCAGCCCTCCCCCCTCCCCCACTTCCCAGAGCTGAGTACAGGGTTACAAATAAACAATCAAACTCTAACAAACATTACCCAACTATACAAGTAACCAAGTCCATAACGCACTTTAACTCCCTTATAACATAAATATAAACAAATTAAAAATAAACATAATAATATAAACAAATCAATATTGTTAAACCATACTGAAACTAATAAAAATTAAAAAAGAAACTATTAATAATACTCTAAAGTTTACTCATAGGCTAAATGAAACTTTTTAATCCCATATTTATTCTGAATATAATCTATCCATCTTCTCCAAACTGAAATATATCTTTCTTGTGAGTGATCCTTCAAGCAAGCAGAAATTTTTGCCATTTCTGCTAAATTTGACACCTTAAGCGTCCAATCTTCTATAGTAGGCACAGAATCTTTCTTCCAATATTGCCCTACTAATAACCTTGCAGCTGTTATAAAATTCAACATCAAATTAGTGTCTTTAGCATCACAATCTACAATAACACCCAACAAAACTAGTTGTGGCGTGAACTTTATCTTTCTTTTAAAAATCTTTTGAATGTTCTACCAAATCTTAATCCAAAAAGCTTTTATATTTCTACAAGTCCACCAAATATGAAAATAGGTTGCATCCAAGCTACCACATCTCCAGCATTTGGGCTGTAAATTGGGATACATATAAGACAGCTTTTTGGGATCCAAATGTCACCTATAAAACATTTTATAAAAATTTTCTCTTAAATTTTGAGCCTGAGTAAATTTTACATTTCTAACCCAAATTACCTCCCATGTACCCAATGAAATCGGTTCTTGAATATTTTGAGCCCATTTTATCATACAATCTTTAACTAAATTCATTTCAGAATCCAATTCTATTAAAACATTATAAATTCTCTTTATGTGGGCTCGATTTGAATCTTTGATCTGTTTTACCAAATTCTCATCCCCTAAAGTAATACCAACATTTTGATCTAAGCTCCACCTAACCAACAATTGGGTATACTGAAACCAAGACTGTACAATATTTTCTTGCTTTAACTCAACTAAAGATTTTAATTGCCAATCCTTCCCTACCAATCTAAGTAATTCCTTATAAGAAATCCTATCCAAGTTCACACCCCTAGATACCGCCTCTATCGCGTGTCCAGGATTCCCCCAAATTGGTATTTTATAATTTATCCTATAATAATACTTCTTCCAAACACGCAATAAAGCACTTCTTAAAATATGGGATTTAAAAACCTGATCTACTTTTTTATCATAAATTAGATATGCGTGCCATCCATATAGTAAATACCATCCCTCAAGAGAAAGTATATTTTTATTTGTTAAATTAAGCCAATCACTAATCAATGTTAAAGCCACTGCATCATAATATTTCAGATTAGGCGCCTTAAGTCCTCCTCTTTCCCTTAGATCTTGTATAATCTTAAAGCGTGTGAATCTTAAGGACCAAGATCTCAGAAAGACAATCAAATGAACAATTGCAAGTAATAAATTAAGTAATTAAATTAAATTAAATTAACAAACCTAGATCAAATACATAATATTGTGCACCTTATAATCCTTACTGAAGATTATTTTATTTTTATTACAATCAAATAAGAGCAGTACCAACGAGAATAAAAGAAGGGTATGACTAATAAAGTAGGTACTGGCAAGAAAAAAAAAGTATAATTTTTGTTCTAATTTTGTTCTCTATATTTAGCTACAACGTTGTAGCTAACACGTTTGCAGTCTGAGAAAAGAAAATTGGCAGAGTAGTCTCTTGTCCTTCCTGGGAGGCATTGCAGCCAGGATAATATATAATCCTTGTTCAGATCCTTATTAAAATTGCATTGAAGCTACACATGTTGGGCAATTTCTGTTTCCCCAGAGACATATGGGCAGGTGAATTCTGTTAGTGGAATTTTGATAAATATATCTTATAATAATGGAAATGATAACACATTATCTCAGGCCCTGGAGAAGTTCTTCTTCACTCTGGGAAAGGTTAGCGTGAGTACCATAACTTACAGACTGCCAAATATTTTTAGCTATCAAGGTTTTGCTGTTCTAGAAAGAGGGTTAGCAAGTATATGGCAAACCTAGACATCCTCAGCCATGATAACCATGGTGAGGGACAATCATTTGTCAGAATTAATAGTACCAGGCCTTTGGAGGACAAGGTAATCTTTAGCCGGTATGTCATGACTAGCCTCCATGTCCTCTATTCTGAGCATTCTTGTCTTATCAAACCTGAGTAAAATACTGCATTGGGAACATTTCATAGATCTGAAAATATGTATCTTTCAGCATTTTTGTATAAGATTTTTTTCCTTCATATAATATCCTATTTGGGCTCGGTTTAGAAAGTGTATAAGAGTTTCAGCCTCAAATAATCTTAAGGCTGGTTTACTAAAGATTGGAAACTCTAGTCTAGGGGAAAAAAGATGTACAAATTTTGTTATAAAATTAGTAGGTAGTCTCTTTCTCTGCTGATTGTTAAAAGAAGCATAAATGGTTTGTACAAGAGTGTGCTTTGTTATATGGAAATGCAGGTTGGGAGGGGAAAAAGTTGATTGCAGATAAAATGAAAAGAGCTAATTTAAAGAAAGAGTGAATCAGTATATTCTAATGGCAGACAAAAATGAGAGGCAAGGATAGATTATGATAGTGAAATCAACATAAGCAGCTTGAATAACTTTTGTCTCCTCTTCCAATCACAAATTAAAATCTGTTTACATAGTTCATTTCACAGCAATTTATGCCACTTAAGAGAGAATTTTGTGCTGCTTGCTTGAAGTGATAAGCCACAAAATATGCCTGAGTGGCACTTTCTGGGTGTCAGTGGCAAATTATGCGAATTGCACAAAAGAAGCTTCCAGGAGTGTGGTAAGTATAATGTGCACGGAAGCATAATATGTACGAGTCATCCATTCTGGTTTTGTTTTTTTGTTTTTTAAAAAGGATTTCTGCAGCAGGAACTTTTGATGACATTATCCCTGAAACTATGACTGTCCCAGCTTGGCAGATATGCTATTTAGATATTGGGTTTCTAATGGCACCTAGGTTTTAAAAATATTATTATTCATTTATTTAGACATTAGGTTTGGAATAGCACAAGTAACAAATTATTACAGTTGGCTGCACATTCAGCCAGATGTTTAGAGTGGATGTGGCATTTTATTCACTTACTGATTTCTTCCCAAGGTCCTCGGACAGGCATAAATCATTGATATTATTTTTTGCTGATTTATATAATTCACGTCTGCTGAATTAAATGCTAATAATTTATTTGGCTAGCATTGCATGCATTTATGTGGAGCACTAATATTTGTTTAGTACAAAAGGGCATATATATTTATAGCTTTTCTCCACACACATTTTCCCACATAAGCTCTTCTCCTCACTCACATTTAATTAAGCACCAATAGTAACTAGAGCATCTAATTCTGATATTCCCCTTAAGGAAGGTAAGTCTCCAGGAAAAAATATATATGTTAAAATGAGAAAAAAAAATCTCTCTTGGGATTTTAAAGAAATAAACTCAGGATGAGAGACTAGCAATCACACTTCTGGTTCTATTACCTCCGTTTCTAACTGTCCTTTCTTGAAAGGTCACAGAAAACTACCGCAATTTTTCAGCTGAATGGAATTACAGTTTTTGTAAACCTTTCCTGGTAGGACCTGGAGTAGTAGGAATAATGATGGAACATACCTTCCTTTCCATAAATACACCTTAAAAGAACTAATCATTTATTTTCTTCAGATAGGATCCCTGAAATAAGGCCTGATTTGGATTGCAAAGATGAGGTGGATTTACTTCTTGAACAAAAGGAAAAATATATACATTGTAAAATAACTTTCTGGCAATATGGATAACGATGCCGCTGAATATTTATAATAAGGATGGCTGCATCCTGTTGCTGCACTTGACTCCAGTTTGTTATTGCAACTACAGAACAAATTCAATTACACAAACAATATTTCATGATGTATGTATTACCCACAGTTATAACAATATATTTATACAATACCACACTACAAAAAAAGGAGCCATAGAGGTCATATGTATCTCTGTGATTGCAAATATAACTTATAGCACATGCAAATATAACATCTGAAATTCTGTTTTATAGTTCTTCCCTACAAAGAAATAAAGTAATTTGATACAAGTCAGGAATTTATAAATATATTCACATGTAGTCACTGAGGTGTATGGAACCAATTAATCCTGGATATTTTCAAGCATCTTGTGAAGTTATTGATTACTCTACAGGAAAGAGAGAATAATATCCAGGCAGAAAGTAATATTTGCCAAGATATGTCTGTAGGCTTTTTTCTGAAAGGTAATGGGTATCAAATATTATGCTATCCAAAAATCCTTTCCATTTCAAACAACTGCTTCCAAGGAACTTCTGCATGTGTGATATAGAATCTTAAATACTATTCCAAAATTCCAGGATAGTGATCCTATATTCTACTGTCCACTGGACAAATCTGAAAGTACAGCTACTATTTATGGGTATTGACTATCTTGCGGGTTTGCTGTTTTATATCATATCAAGGTAGTATAATTACCAATCTAAGTTTGTATATTTGTAATATACTTATTCAGACTTAAAGTTCGGATCCAGAAAGGTGGTTTAAAATAGGCAGAGGCACAAATGTAGCTTTTGTTACATTAAATTATTAGATCTTTTCTTGAAATCACTTGACTTTATTTGCTGGGGAAATGATTAATAAATAATAATTACTTATTACAGCCAGCAGATTGTATAGTAAAGTATAGGCCAAATATCTACATACTTCTAAGATTGTTTTACTTCTACATTCAAGAGATTAAAGCCAGGAGCAAATTCTTAAGGGCTTTCTCCTATCTTACCTACTTTTTCAGAGAATTTAAAACACTCTTCCTAATAACTAGTTCATGTACTGCTTCATAAATCATTTTTTACATCAGGCTTGCTGGTGAGAATTACTTTCTTTTCAAATGAAGAGGCACTACTGGAAGGTGGGGAATATTAGAATTTTAGAGAAATCGGTAGGATGTGTCATTTGAAAAATGGAGCGCTGAATGTGTTAATGGACATTATGATTCAAAACTCAAATTCTAAAGGAACCATAATGTCACCAATATGCCATGCAGTGACACCATTATTAAATTGTTTGCTCCCAGAAGAACATTTGTCTATCAACCTGCTGTTCCTATTTGCCAAGCCCTGGTGCTTTTTATTTTTAACGAAACAAAGTACACTCAAGGATAATTTCATGCCATTCCCATTCAATGCAGTATGTTGGATTAATAGAAGAAAGAGTGCATGATACTTACCTTGCCTACATATTGGTAATCAGATCCAGTATATTCTTCCAACAAGAAAAATTGGTTCCACATCCAGCCTCGTTTCTGACGGTGCAGAACTTTCCCATCATTTCCTATTCCATGAGTTCTGAAAGTTGGGGGTTGGTGATCCGTAGTCCTAGTAAACACCATTTCTGTCAAGCAAGGCTGTAGCAGGCACACCCAGAACAGCACCAGCAGTAAGATTTGCTGTATTATCATAGTTCTTGGCTTCACACGTGCCTTTGACTGCAAGTTCAATGTTACACTTCTTCTTAGAATAAGCTTTTTTTGGCACAGTTTATAAAAAACAGCCCATCTGCAGTCGGTGCATATTCAAAACCTTAAAGCAAACAGAAAAATAATTTATAGATTCAGATACACTCCTTCACTGTACATTAGGTTTCACATTATACTTGGCACCATAGCTGCAAATATTATATAAAATTTGTTATTTTCCCCCAAACACACTTAAATAAAAATTGAAAGGTTATTTGGTAACTGTCACCTAATTCAACTTTTGCAAAACCTTAATGTACTATGAAGTTACTTCCACCGCCATGTATTATGTAAATCAATGCTTTTTCCTAGTCTTCTCATGCAGCTCTTCTCTTTTGATTTTTTAATAAATTTATTAAAATTTAATAAATGTAGTATCTATTAAAATGTTCATCATGTAGATTAGGGAAATTGTACCACAGGTACTTAAATGTTAAATATAGAAGCTTTGGTTGTTGGTGGTGGTGATGCCTTCAAGTCAGTGTTAACTCCTGGTGACTATCTGGACAAATCTCTGAAGATTTATTGCAACATTTTTCAGAAGTGATTTTCCACTATCTCCTTCGTAGGGCTGAGAAAAAGTGACAGACACAAGGTCATCCAGCTAGTTTCATGCCCTTGGAGGACTATAACTCCGTTTCCTGGTTTCTAACCTATTACTTTAACTGCTACATTAAATTGGCTCTCACTATAGTCTCTATCTAAAATGTTTTCTGCTTGATTTGACTTGAGAGTCAAGCAGTGATTTATTAATTTTGTCACCAAGAAATACTTAATGACTAATGCACTTTTAGAAATTACAGAAATTGTAGAATATTAGTTTTCCAAAGTATTGTAAAAAAAAAAAATAGACATCATATACATCAGAAGAAAGACATGACCAGAATTTATTTTAAAAATCAATTCCTAAAATTACTCAAGAAGACAAAGCAAATCATAAAGGGACAAATGCTAAAGAAAAGACGATTTAGATCTGCATTTGAGACTATGGAAAGAAAAATTGCAGCATAGATTGTTGTCCCAATCTAGAAGCAGAAAAAACAATCAACTATAGATGCTTTTGACTAGGAATTATGTATACAATTATGTTTTACAATGGTCTATTTAATTCAATAATTTATTCTCTGGTTTACATCATTTCATAGAAGTATTAGCATCTTCTGAACCCTGATGGCAAAATGTACAAATGGTTTCGTCGACAAAGAATAATGAGAACTTGATTGCAATGCCTTTTCTTATCTACTGTACTTTTTCAAACTATTAAAAGTAAAACCAAGCAATACCAACTACATTTTTTTTAAAAAATGATAAGTTAAAGGAGTTGTAAAATATCCATTTGGTAAAGGCTGTAACATACTGTATAATGATGAAGCACTAAAACCCTAATGGTAAATAACAAATCGTTTATTACGTTAAACAGGATGTGATTTTTATGAGCACTGATTGACCATCTTATATTATAATACACTTCTAGAGATCACACCTTCAGAATCAATGGCTTTCCAAATGTTGGCAACTGAAAATCCTAACATCTTTCCACATGCTATGTAGCAATGATGTGACTATATTTCAGCAATAACTGGAGTGTGCGCGTGCACATACACACACATACGTGTGAGTGTGTAGATATAGATATTAGTGATAGATGGATGGATGGATGAATGGACGGACAGACAGACAAGCCGACAGACAAACAAATAGAGATATAACTATTTGAATGTCACAATCTGCATTCCAAGATCACTCTGTTTCCTTTGAAGTCAATGTAAAAGTACACCAAAATATCTACCTACCTACCTACCTATCAACATTTTATAAGACTTTTTCTTCCCACTCAATTAAGCAAGTATTTGTTTAAAAAAATAGTATCTTTCCCACAATCTAAAAATATGAATATAAACTACCAAAGGAGACAACTCCTTCCTGACAAAAAATATATGGTAGAAAGAGATAAATTTGGCACCTTCTCCATAGCTCCTAACAAAAGTATCAACAAATAGAAGAGACCAACCAAGCTCAGAGAGCACTAAGGACTCCACAAAAGTGCCATCTTTGACACTTTATTAGTTGTCTACTTGATCTAACATATATACAGACAAAATTTCTGCTCTTGGGGAGTATTCTCTTGATTAATTGACAGACTGATTGACTTATAGCCAGCTAGCTATCTTTGAACATATAGCACAAAACTATATTAATAAACTATATTTATTAAATTCTAAAGTCAGACATTAAAATACAAGCTAACATAAAAGAGAAAGGGAATAACCAAATAAATTAAAAATGACAAAAAAATGCATTAAGTAAATTTATAACAAAGATGACCTCCGACTTTCTTTTAGACCAGAGATAACAATACAACTTTTCTCTAAATTTAAACAGATAATATCAATATCTTGAAATACTATTAATCAACATTAATAGAAATATTCATATTATTTTCCTAATTTTAATCTAATATATAATAAATTGTCAAATGAGCGGCATAGTGGCCTAGAGGTAAAGATGCTTGCCTCCCATTCGGAAGGTTGAGAGTTTAATCCCAGGCAGTGACAGATATTTCTTTATCAGGGCACAGAGAAAAAATATCTTCTGAGAACTCGCATAGGCATCAGGAAAGGCATCTGGCCAGTAAACGCTCAGCTGCATTCAGTCGGCCCGACCCCACCCCAAAGCAAGGGATTATAGGGTTGTAAAAAGAAAAATATATATAATAAATTATCAAGCATGAATCACTTTATATTTAAAAAGCTAAATATTTCTCTAATCCAATCCAATCTAATCCTCAAACCCCAAAATCAATGTTCTTAAATATTTAACCTTAACAAATAATGAATATCCATGTTACATAGGTTACCATAAAAAACACTAACACTCCATCTTTTGTTATAAAACAGAGTAAGTTTTAAACTGCTTGTATATGATATTGGACTTTTTCCTCCTGTTTCCTTTTATAGAAAGGCATAATCCATTCTTTACACATTCTTACTTGATGTTAAAGTATTGTTAACTTTCTCTGGGGAAATAATTCTTCAATGTTAGCTATTGTTATTGGATTTCTTTCTTGTTAAATTAGCTTAATGGAATAAAAGCTTGGATGGAATGTGTTGAAATTACAAAAATAGCTTGTGTACACAGATCTGGCATATAAGTCTGTTTAATGGATTGCTACAGTGGATAAATTTCTCTCCTCTACCCTTTACCTATTGGCTTGGAGAATCCTGCCTGAGTACCATTTATTGCTGGAAGTACAAAAGACATTTCTAATCACCTAGTTTTAAGCATCAATATATTTTTGTGCATATGTGCAGTAAAAGAATTAAAGCAATGAGAACTGCAGTACATTTACAATAATGAAAGGGTTTTCTTTGCTTTCAATTTTTTTTAAAGATGCACGAGTCACTATAGAAGAGTCATTATAAATTATATTTTTTCTTTAGGTAAGCACAGTGTGGAGAATACTAAATATGTAAGTGAATTCTAGTCTGATAAAATGATTTCATCCCCCCAAAATTCCATGAAGGCAAAGGATTAGAAGTGGACAGGAAAGATACATGATTGCAGACATTTTGGTATCAATGGTAGATAACTAAATATTCAAAAACTAAAACAGAGATCACCGAGACTAAAGAATTTATTTAAAAACTTAGCTTTCGGCAGGTCTGCTAACATCGTCAGAGTTCTAGCCAGGATTGAGAATCACGTTCTTAGAATCTCTGTAATGCCAAGCGTTTGGCTAACAAGCGTGTTACCTGTCTATTCGGCTCCCACCACCCTATAGTTAATTGCTCTGTTGTTGTTTCCGTCACGCTCATTGGCAGCTGTTTGAATTTCGGCACTCTGCTCCTCTCCTCGCGCCCCGCCCATGCGGAGTGTGCGTTCTGCCGCACGCAGTCATCTTGCCACTTTTCTGACATTTGGATATGCGATGCTGCCATTTCAACTGGTTGTTCTTTCTTGCTGTCATCGTCCCTGTCCATGTTGGTTCCAAGTCTTTTGCTATCACTTATCGTTAAGAACGTGGCTATAAGAATGTGATTCTCAATCCTGGCTAGAACTCTGATGATGTCAGCAGTCGCAGATGAAAGCTAAGTTTTTAAATAAATTCTTTAGTCTCGGTGATCTGTGTTTTAGTTTTTGAATATGAATATACCCGAGACTCGTATCTTCAAAACTATTTTAGTTTTGCTGGATATAAAAAGAGCAGAAGCCTTTCTTAAAGTCTGGGGAAGGATATAGTGTTAGGGAGAGATTCAGGCTGGCTTCCTTTCTGACCACCTGGGTATAAGAAGGAGGAAATGTCAAGCCAAACTAGAGTTGCAAGATTCCATAACTCTATGAAGTACTGTTATTCTCTTTCTGTGCAATCAGTTTACAGATCTGCTGTATCTCATAAGGCTGACAGGCAATATGTATTATTAATAATGGAGAATATTGGTAGTTCAGGGTTGAAATGAGGAGTCTTTGGTGCTCTCTGAGCTCTGTTGTTTTCTTGCAGATGTTTCATTATGCAAACTAGGTAACATCATCAGTGCTAGTATGTATGTATGTATGTATGTATGTATAATATGTATATGCATGCATGTAGACATGCATGAGATCTCTGTATTAATAAGATTCTTCCTATGTAAGACTGAAAATGTTTGAAATATATAACAATAAGATCCGTTATTTTTATCTGTTATTTCTCATCTCAAAAGCAGTTAGATGGAGATCACTGTTACACAAATGAAAACTGCATTAACAGAAAAAGCCAATGAAGTACTTAATTTTAACTACATTATAGTCATTTAGTTTAAGAAATGCCAAAAGAAAAGATAATGGATATGCAGTTGTTCTTTGTCTTTTTGGGAAACCCTATGCAAGTTTCTATGAAGTCAACCAATTAATCAACTCAAATAAAAAAAGGCAGAAAGAAAATTGACAGGCTTTAGATAAGCTCTCAACCGCTTCTATATTGTCTTTCAACATTTGAATAACTTTAATTTTTTTTAAGTTTATATTATTCATAGTCACAGTAAATTTTGAAAACCTACTGCCTGAAAATCTATGTGGGAATATTAAAGCAAGTGCTGAAGTTATTGATCTTTTTCCAATAAAACATCCAGCATGAACATGACTCATCATACCAATTGAATCTTTTTATATCTTAGATTTATGATCAATACCAATTGTACCACTGAAAT
The DNA here is from genome assembly GCF_016545835.1 of Crotalus tigris. Classification (NCBI taxonomy): domain Eukaryota; kingdom Metazoa; phylum Chordata; class Lepidosauria; order Squamata; family Viperidae; genus Crotalus; species Crotalus tigris. The sequence continues at coordinate 1,650,292 of NW_024100540.1, read as the reverse complement.
AGAAGTCTGAAGATCTAAGATTTCCCTTAGATTGCCAAATTGATTTTGTTTTTGTTGTTGTTGTTGTCCCACTATTGGAAGAGTGCTTCTATGTTGTCAACAGTCTGGATTAATACTGCATGAACAGGCAGCTAACTCATGCCCTCTGGATAAATTCCTGCTCTGTGGTAAGAATTCCACTAAATGACACTGAATGTCTCTAAAAAGGCATTTCTTCCCTTTAGGCCAGATAAAATATTAAATCTCTAGGCCCACTCTCTCGGTCTTTCCCTCTCTATGTCAGCACGTTACCAGGTTTATTAGTGAAAGGGAAGGGGCGAAAACTAAGCGAGTATCTAAAAACCTGCCATTAGCTTTTCAAGCGTTTGGAGTGTCTGCTGAGGCTGAAACCCTGCAGCTTCAGAAAGCAGAATCAATTTTATCAAGGCATGAAGGCACTGAGAAGCAGGAGACAGTGATTTAATATTGCTACTCAATTGAAGTATAACAAAGTTGATTTTATTAAAGCCCAAGCATAACTATTCCTGCTAATTAGATGATGGCACTACAACTAGGTTCTCTTATACAGACAGGTGCCAACAGACAAGGTACATCCATACAGGTGCCAACAAACAAGATACATACTGAAATTGTCTTCCAAATGAATGTCTAAATATTTATTCTTCCAGTAAAATCATTACACCCCACGCATTTTTATATTTCCAAAAGATTTTCACTTCATTATTTCAAGGGTTGCTTAAGGAATCTAATCTTCATCAACTTGAATATAAAATTACCTGAATTGTCCCACTTGGGTTGATTCAAAAATCAGAACTTGGCGTTCCAATACATTCTGTACTTTTTTGGATTTGCAGCACAGAGCTTGGAAATTAAGGAGATTAAAAAAGTTATTTGTACATAGGCACAAGCATTACAGATCAATGTTTATTATTAATTTATAATTGCTACTTATTAGGCAGGATTGTAATGGAATTGCAATTAGTGTAAAATGCATATTAGACAATTCACTTAAGATACAGCAATTACATTCAAGCACAAAAGAACCATGGGTAAATCATGGGAAAATGGTACAGACTGAATAAGAGATTAATTTTGCTGGATCCAAATGTCCATCGGAAGCCCAGGAGACACTATCATCATAATAGCACCTCAACATAACTAAGCAATTGGTATTTAGCAACATTATGTCTCTGATATTGGAAAGTAAGTTTGCTTTTCATGCTGTCTTGACTTATACTGGGAACATTCTAAAATCTAAAGCATGTGATTTCAGGAAAAAATGTGATAAAAATGTTATTTATTCATGCTAGATTAGACAAAAGGGAAATAACCTTGCATCTTGCTTCCCTAGTGACCCAATTGACCCAAACACAATTGCTTTCTTCTATTGCACTATTTATGAATGACAAATCCATCCATAATTATTTTTATTGATTTCCCAGAAGAAGTAAATTATCAGAAATGTAAGTAATCAGATTGGAAACAAGGAGGCTGAGGATACACTGGTTAGAAAAATGTAATTCGTACAAGATTTCAAATAAATTTTCAGGATGTAAAATAGCTCCTAGGCCAGCGGTTCTCAACCTATGGGTTGCGACCCCATTTGGGGTCGATCGATCACTTTTTGGGGGTCGCCAAAGGCGGCGATCCGCCATTTTGTCCCCTCCGGGGGCGGCGCCACGCATGTGCGCCGCGCATGGTGGCGGAGCCGCGCCTCCTGGGGGGCGCCACACATGGGGACGGTGCCGTGCACGCGCGCTGCACACGGGGGGTGCCACACATGCGCGCCGCGCACTGGGGTGCGCCGCACATGCGCATCGCGCACGGGGGCGCCCCATGCGCGCCACGCATGCACATAGCATTTGTGTGACGGGGGTCGCCGTCACACAAACATTGAGAAACGCTGTCCTAGGCACTATATGAGAAACTATATATATATATATAAAATAACTTAGGAGCATAGGAAATGTAACTTCAAAAAATGATATTGGTGTCCAAAAAGTATACTGGTACCCATTTTGGGGGGCTCAAGAATTGACTTAACAAATGTAGCAGCTGTTGGGTTCTCATAGTTCTTTTAAAGATTTCATAGTTCCTTTAAAGGAGACATTATAAATGCTTCTATCTGCATGTACCCCATTAAGTAATGATCCTTTAAGGAATTTAAAAGTGAAAGATAGCATTCTCCTGGGAGGCACTCATTGTATGAAGCCTTCTTCCCCCCATCTGAGAGCTTTAACTGAGAGATCAAACACAAGTGGCTGTAGCAGGCTATCTAGCTTCAATATAAGCAAAGTTAATTGAATTGTTAAAGAGAGTGTGAGAATGAACTAAAATTAACACTAAAACCAATTATGGATTTAAAAACTAGAAAATACATAGATCATTAAGGGTTTTTACTGAGACAATATGGATCAAATCCAACTGCCAAAGGAGTGCATTCCATAATCTATGTTATATTAGAAAATGTGGCTTCACTCAGAAGGGACAGTCCAGCAGGTTTTAACAATGTAGAGTATGGAGAAACATCTCCTTAGATGCTCAAACTTTAAGTTATTTAGAACATTAAAGTTCTACACCAATGCCTTAAAGTGTACACAATAAGGAACTGACAATCAGCACACAACTTTCAATAAACCCATGATATTACTATGCTTTTACCATTTAACATCATAATTGTCACATTTTGGATCAGCCGCCTTCTAGCTTCTTTTCAAGGGCAATTCTTCACACAGTGTGTTACTTTACAGCAGACATGTCAAACTCGCGACATCATGTGACATCACACGATGTATCAGAGCTTCTTCCCCATTGCCGGCAATGGGGTGGGCGCGGTTTCCTGGTGATGCGTCTAGCCCATGGGCTGGTAGTTTGACAATCCTGCTTTACAGGATACAATTACAGTATAGCTCATTTTTGTCCAATCTGATTGCCTCAGGAACAGGTGCTGCAATTATACCAGTTAATTATGTGAAAGTGTTTCTTTGCTCTGCCACTATTTATAAGTTTTGCAAGAAGACAATGAGATATTCTGGAGTTCCCATTTTCCCTATATACATTCCATAGCTTGATATGGTTGCCACCAGTGCTTTTTTTTCTTAAAAAAAAAAGGTGCCAGAACTCACACACGTCATACAACCCGCCTTGCCTACCCTACAAGGTTCCATTCAAAAAAGATGCCGGAACTCTGTTCTGGGCGTTCTATGAGAAAAAAAGCCCTGGTTGCCACAATCACAGTCTTTTCCATAATCAATGAAGAATGTTTTGACTTTTTTTTATATTCTTCCATTTTCTCAATTATCCAACAATGAGTCATGTTTCTCAGTCTTTTCTAAAACATTTAGCATCTCTCTTTCCCTTGTAGCATGTGAAATTAAGGATATTGTATGATCATTTGCACATACTTTAAGGTTCTTTGGCATATATATGGTCCTTTTTAAATCTGTGTCATTCTCCAGATTTTCTAACATAGCCTTTACTAATTCTTCCTCTGTTAATTGCCATATTTCTGTAGTTACTCAAGCATTCCTTTAGTCTTGTAATAACTTGAGAGCTGATCTAAGTTCATTTTCTAGTACTAGAGGTACTTGGAATTTGACCACATTTTTAAGATTTCTAGGATGTTGACATCTCTATCAGTATACTCCTTCTATTTTGCTTGATTTTCTATGAATTAGTTATTATCTGTCAACTGCAATAATACAGCATCAATTCCTGAAGAAATATATTATCTAAACCTTTTCCATTCAGAATCCTATCTTGGGCATAGGACAGAAACCACACTGGTTACTCTCATGATCTAAGACTTGAATAAGGAAAGTGTGAACCAGTAGACCTGCTAGATCTCTTGGTGAACTTTATTGGCCATGGTTGACAGTATCAAAAGCTGCCAAGAGATCAAGAAGCACAGGATGGATGACAACCACCACCACCTCTACAGTTATATCAGTACTAAATCTCAGCTTGAAACCTAACTGAAACAGGTTAAGAGAATCTAATTTCTCCAGAGTTCTTATCAGCTAAGACCAATCACCTTCTTAGCAAGTTTCCTCAAAAGGGCAAGACTGGAAAGTGATCAGTAATTATACCAATAACACTCAGACTTATATGCCACTCTATACAGCACTCTTTGAGCAGTTTACAAATGTCAACATATTGCTCCCAACAATTTGGGTTCTCATTTTACTGACCTTGGAAGAATGGAAGGCCGAGTGAACCTTGAGCCAAACAGGATTGAATCCGTAACTGTGGGCAGAGTTAGCTGCCCACTGCATTCTAACAATTGTGCCACCAGGTCCCTAACAGCTTAGAGTTATCATTAAAAACCACTGGATCCAAGGACGGCCTCTTGAGAAGGAGAATGCACTACCACTTCTTTCAAGGTTGGCAACCCCACCTCTTCCATCAACGAAGCTGACACTACATCATGGACCCAACTTAAGCTTGAGGAAATAAAGGGAGTCAAGCTTTGGGTAGTCTTGAAAAGAAAAGAAAATTACTTTGGGAAAGAAGTAATTAAAAACAGAAGAAAAATACATATTCTATAAATGTACCTTTATTCTATATCTATTCTTCTGATCTCATTTTCGAAATACACACACACACACACACACTTGAACATAGATGATATACTTTATAGTATCAAAGCTGTGCAGAGTATTTGCTAATTCATTTATTCTCACAATCCTTCTGCGAGGTTAATTATTATCTGCATTACATATCAATATGAGTGAAAGAACATTCGCAATAGAGTTAGATATATTGGAACAAAATGTAGGAAATATATCCCATCACAAACTGCTTCTTCAGTTTATATAACCATTCAAAACTTAAGTGCGCTTCTTGAACAGTGGAAATCAACCTGCAAGAAGCTGAAGAATGCTCTCTTTAATGGCTTCTTCCCCAGAGTAATTTTCTTTTCTTTTCAAGGCTACTCCAAGCTTGACTACCTTTGTTTTTCCAGCACAATGACCATATTATAAAATGTGGATCCTTGAAACTGAAATACATGGATCAGGGGATATTCTTATTACTTGGAAAAGCATGCTTTTTTTGTGTGTATCTGTGCACGTGTGTGGTCCACACATTGGTCATCTCCCAGGGAAACAATGTTTTATACTTTTCTCTGCCTATATATAACTATCCTTTCCACAGCTCTGTGTATTAATCATCCAATAGCATGAATCTTGTGAAGCCATTAACAATCTTCAGTAAGTGCAATATTAACTTGCACTAGCTTTTTAAAAATAATCTAGTGATTTATTTTAATACAGTTTAACAAGTGGAAATAAAAAGCCAGCACTGTGTAATCAACAACTTTCCCTCCTCCTCTCAGCACCAACATTTGGGAATTACTGTTCTAAAGAATAAAATATCACTTGACTGAGATTCTACATCAGCTGCTGAAAAGGCTACCTACTTTTCCCCTGCCCCCAGGGATTACTACAATTTGAATGCAGAAATATCCACTCATATTATGTTTAAAGGTAACTCGCTTGGCTATACTTGCATTTTAAATTGTCACTGTAGAATACATGGCTTTTGAAAAATACTTTTTACCATTATGGGCAAAGAGAAATGTAGCTCAAGGGCATCACTGCAGAATGCCTGTACATCTTATATATTTAAAAAGAAAAGTGAACTGTTCTAAATGGAAGAGGTACTGCCTGAAATATAAAGACTAAACTGTATGAATGCATCAGCAGAGCCTCTGTTGAAAGAGGGGTATTTTCTCTCCAGTGTCTTTATAATGCAGGCCTTTCAAATCCCACTGAATTCAAAGTTGCCAAACAGGGAGATGGTCCTGTTCAAATTAATCACCTTCAAATAATGACTTTGCAGATTTCAGTGAAAGTTAAGTAAATTTCTACCATTAAAAATCAAGTGTCAAGCCCCTGCAGGCTCGACATGAACGGGCAGGAGGAGGGGTTGAGGACAGCATGCGAGGTGGCAAAGGAGACCAGCGGTTGGCGCCGTGCTACCTGTCAGCATCCCAATGAACTGAGCAGCTGCCAAACAGCTGATGGGCGCAAGGCCGTGTGGGCATCCCGACGAACGGCTGCAAGCCCCTGAATCCGGGCCACCGAACAGCTGATGGGTGTGAGGCTGCGGCAGGCCGATGACACGGCTTGCGGCTAAACAGCTCTGTCACCCAGCAGCCGAACAGCTGATGTGTGCGAGGTCTAAACTACAGCTGGACGGCACAGGGATGTTCACGAGATTGAAAGGCTGCAGCGCGTCTTGCCTGGCCATCTTAAGGCCACACATACCGGTTTGGTAGGCAGGGGTGGGGCCGGTTGGAGGATGTGTATGTAAGGCGCTTGCCTAAATGCATGCCAGAAGTTCCTTGATTAAATCCAGCCACTTGTGAACTCGTGGACTCGTGTCTTCTTGCCAGGGGTGTGGCAAGGATTACTGACATCAAGAGATACACAGTGCTTAGAGTCCTTCTACTTGCAAAATGAGATATTTGACATATTTATCAGAACAGCTGTTTCAGGTCCTTACTGTATATTGATAAGCAATAGCAATAGCATTTACATTTATATACTACTTCGTATGCTTTACAGCCCTCTCTAAGTGATTTACAGAGTCAACATATTGTACCCAATAATTTGGGTCCTCATTTTACTGACCTTGGAAGGATAGAAGGCTGAGTCAACCTTGAGAATCAAACTGCTGGCAAATAGCAGAATTAGCCCGTAATACTGCATTCTAACCACTGCACCGCCACACCTCTTAAGGACCCATACTTAATCACATTTAAGAAACGAGCCTCTGATATCAATTAAATTAGTAATTTATTAGTAATTAAAATTAAATTACTATTTTAAATCCATGTAAGCAGTTGGGCCAACTATAATATGTCTTATCTACATCCAAGAAGCCATATATTTATTAGAACAATTCATAAAAAAATATGGGTTTCTGAAAGGCAAAAACAAATTTAATAAGGGCAGCAAAATCAGCTGTAAAAACTGGGTCATATCTTAAACACTAATAATACTCTGCAGATGGTTAATCTATCGAAGGCTGTTCAATGAAAATGAAAAGCAGTTGATTTTCTGAATGTTACATTGAAGCATCTTCTCCATACATTATATCACAAATTAATACATTTTGCAGATCTGAAACAACTGCAAATTACACGGCTGACACCCCGTACATTGGGAGAGAAGCTTTTTTAATTTTTTTTCTTTTTAGGACTGTTATCCACTCAAAAAGATTTTCACACTGGTATGATGATTGCTATTCCATAATTGTTACTATGTGTTGTGTTCCATACTGCATACATAATTAGCTTGACTGCATATCATCTGCCATGCAAAGGAACAACTTGTAGAATATGACATTTTCCCATTTAGAAGCACAAGGCTGGGTAGTTGTGTTTGTTAATTTGATGGATGTTTCTCTCATGGATCCCATTTCCCAACTGTCATAATTCAAAGCTCTACCAGCTATTTTGAATTATTTTGAGCTTTTGTTCCTCATCCAGAGCTACTGCATACTTCTGTTATCTTTTCTACCAGGCTGTTTCTCATTAGTTCTTCCTATTCAGAGCCCAGAGCTAGTAAGATACTGCAAAATCCTAGCCTTTGGCAAATAGTTCCCCAAAGTCCAATCACAGCTATTACATTTAATGTTAAACTGTTTCTCATTAAATCTCTCATTCAAAGCATGTATACACTTATCGGGTTCAGACTATACTTGGCAATTACTCTTCAACATGTTTAGCATTCAGCTATGCTTTTGTGATGATGTGTATGCTGTTGCTTGTTTAGGAAGCTTATGCTTTATTTATTTACTTAACAATATTCATAGGCCACCACAATCCAATTCTGGATGGCATGCTATCATTCAAAATCAAATGATTTTTTAAAAAGTAATATAAACCATATTGTAGCACTTAACTAATTCTGATAGTCTTTCAAACCAAAACAAAACCAAATCCCATAGGCCATACTTGTTGAAACACTACCATTTTAACTTGCTAACAATAATAAGGATACCTGAACTTTGGAAGCAAGATGTTCTATAACATGGGGACCATCCTCAAGAAGCCTTGTTAACCTGTCCATGTCCTAATGATCTCCAAAGGGGAACTAGACCTTCAACAGGGTTGCTTTATGTGTCTAATTACTTTGGTAGATTTTGTTTTGGCAAGGCATTGCCTAATATATTATTTTAAACCTCTAATAAAGGGCTTTAAAAGTAATGGCCAACATATTAAATTAAGCACACAGGTTTACCAGTAGCCAATGAAATGACTTCAAATCTAGACATTTTCAAACCTTGCCATATTCTGGAACAGCTTCATCCTCTAGGTCAGGGGTGTCAAACTCACAATGTCACGTGATGTGTCACGACATATCGCAACTTTGTTTTTCCATTGCCAGCAATGGGGTGGGCGCGGTTTCAGCAATATGACACCCCTGCTCTAGGTTATCTACAAAGGTGTGTATAGTGCATTACAATGATCAGGTATGAGTAATTGTCATAGGACATCTGGATGAAACTGAAAAATCTCATTTCATTATAGTTTCTTCTTGCTGTTCCACCAGGTCCCAGGAGTCCACAAATACCTCCTTGTAGTAGTAGTAGTAGTAGTAATAGTAATAGTAATAATAATAATAATAAATTGCAAAAGGCGGCCTTACTAGAAACTGCTTCCATCCTGCGACAATATCTGTAATACATCGAACATCCACATCTGCCTATCCCAGGTCCTAGGTAAGGACTCAATAGGTAGACAAAATGCCAAATCCAGTCTGAACATCTGGCTGACTGTGCAATGATCCATAATGATGATGATGAAAGGGACCTTGGAGGTCATCTAGTCCTGCTCAGGCAGGAAACCCTATACCATTTCAGACAAATGATTGTTCAGTCTCTTCTTAAAAACTTCCAGTGTTGGAGCATTCACAGCTTCTGCAGGCAGGTTGTTCCACTGATTAATTGTTCTAACTGTCAGGAAATTTCTCCTTAGTTCTAGGTTGCTTTTCTCTTTGGTTAGTTTCCATCCATTGCTTCTTGTCCTGCCTTCAGGTGCTTTGGAGAATAGCTTGATTCCCTTTTCTATGTGGCAGTCCCTGGGATAATAAATTATCTCTTTTTGGTTGGGGGGGTGGTGACACAACCCCTATGAAGGGTAACTGCTGAGAGTTTTTATTGGATTGCTAAGGTAATTTGTGAGTAATGCAGCAGCTAAAGCAATTTCTGGAACACCTAAGATGGCTCATGTTATGCTTTTGTTCCACCAACTGTACTGGCTACTAGTCTGCTTCCAAGTGCAGTTCAAAGTGTTGGTTATGACTTTTAAGCTCTTAATGGCATAGGTCCAGGCTATCCGATAAACCATCCCCTTCCCGCTAAGACTAGCTCATCCTACTTGGGCTGAAAGAGAGGGCCTACTGCAGATCCCATTAGTCAAAGAACATTCAACTGTTGTAATCCAGAAAAAGAGCCTTCTCTATCATAGCACCTACCCTTTGGAACATTCTGCCTTCCTATCCAACTTCCTATCCTTCCATAAGAGCTAAAGACCTCTCTATGCAAATTGGCCTGGGGACAATGCAGGAGTGTAACTCTGGTGGTGACCACTAGATTGACCGACAAAATTTCCCATCAACAAAGAGTAAAAATAGGGTCCTCATACTGTTTTCATTATAAATATCACATTCATCATATATGATGAATAAAGACTTGTTACTTAGTTGTATTATGTATAAGTTTGTAAAAGGAGCACTGAGTCAACTCAGAGCAGCACTTCCATCTGGGTGCTTTCTAGATATTATTAGGCATTAGCTGATGCTGACTGGAATAATACCGCAGTTGTAATCCTACACACAAAGTTGATAAAGGTGCTTTAGAACAAAACCCTCCAACCACGATAAAATGCTTTGAAGTTATCATCAACCTCATAACTGAACTTTCAGGAATAAAGTCTGTTCCGGTCTAGTCACAAATTAGATTCTGTATCTATCCAATTAGCTATCCATTTTCAATCATGTAAGTCTGTCTTGAACTTTACTGATAACACAACTTGTGCCATGAATTAAGACTCTCAAAAGATCAATGTTTAACTGTCAAAAATGATGAGCAAAAGTTTTAACAAGTTGAGATAAATCCTATAGTTGGAATGAAAAGACAATTAAATGCCCAGGCTCTCAGAGAGTAAATCAGGCTTTACTTCTATGGAAGGGGAAAATAGATTTAACTAAGATTAGGAGCCTCTTTTTAGGTAAAACCAATCAATGTAGGATAGCAGACGGTAAAGCCTGATGAGTTGGTGACTGAATGGCAAAGGGAAACTTGAACAATTGAGAATATCCCAAGAGTAGGTAATAATATAAGTAATATAATGCCTATTTAAAATGCGCAGAATTTGTAGCTTCAATGTGTGTGAATTATCGTTTAATCAGACTTTGCCTTAAACGAAGCTAGTAGACTGAGTCAGTAAAATAAGAGTTCATAGAAAACTTTCCCTCTGTTAACAGAGAGGCATTTTGTGTGTGTTGGATTTGGACTTATTAGAAAATGTACACAGGTAATCCTTGACTTACTACCACAGTAGGGAACTCATTGTTAAGCAATGCAGTCATTACATGGGACATCACATGATTGTATGTGATTTTGCACACTTTTTTTTTTCCTTCAATTGTTAAGCAACTCATTATGGTCCTTAGGCGAGACATCACGACTGCAATTTGCGACTGCCCCATTGGCTTTGCTAGTCAGGAGCCAGCTTGGAATGTTGCAAATAGCAATCACATGACCTGTGGATGCTGCGATCATCATAAGTGCAAGGACAGGTGGTAATGTAAGTCACTTTTTTCAATTCTGTCATAACTTCAAACATAATAAATGCCCTGTTTGGTCTAATTATTAAGGCACTAGGCTAAAAAGCTAGAGACCATGAGTTTGGGTCTTGTCTTAGCCATGAAAACCAGCTGGGTGACTTTGGGCCAGTCATTCTCTCTCAGCCCAATTCATCTCACAGGGTGTTGTGGGGAAAATAAGAAAGGGAAGATGTGTTGGATATCATCACCTTGAGTTATTTGTAAAAATAATAAAGATGGGATTATAAACAAACAATCGCAACGTATCTTCCATTCTTGCAATTTGTTCTGGATTAACTTCTTCAATCCAAAATTCCAAGGACAAGCATTCTCAGTAAGAATTTTTCCTAGAGATTAAAGCTTTTCTTTAGTCAAATAAGCAACAGATTATAAACAATATGCCATAATGCATTAATAGTTTTTCATGTTTGGGGTCCTAAAAGGGGAAAGTGTCATTCTTAGAATCACAAAATAATAGTATATGAATGTAAAATTATCTAAATTATTCTAAATTATCTGGCATCTAGACCATTTGTTTTTTCCATTGTTCTATCTTAAGTATTCCATACATAGCCATTACAAGTAACAGAATGTGAGCAAAACATAATCTTACAGTTGGCGCTCATCTATTTTTTTATTGAAATAATCAGTTCTAATCTACAGGAATCTTAAATAGCTATGCTGTTCTCAACGCTGAGTGAAGAAATGTAGCATATGTTGGATGGGTGCTATTACCATAATGGGTTTCTTTCAAATCAATTGTGCCAGAAATGCAGAAAAGAAAATTTAACTTTAAATCTAATGTTATGGATTAATGTAACAAGCAATACAATGTCGAGTTGACCCAAACAATGTATCTATTTAAACATCATGACCCAATCAAGCTTACCACAAAGAATATAGCTACTTATCTTTTTTAAAAAAAAATAAATAAATCCAGGCTTGATAGTAAATAAGATAGTGTCTGCTATAACTCTGACCATGGCAGCTAACTGCTGACACCATTTAAGAACATTAAATAAGTAACAACACTCAGTGCCTTAACATTTAGACATTTTTAATTATTACTTTTAGAAAAATGAAAAAAAAAATAGATATGCATAAAGGTCTCATTTTTTTTCATTTTGAAAAGGCTGAATTTTCACTACCTTGCAAAAATTTTCAACACTGTGTTGGCCTGGCTGAAAGGAATAGCCCAAGATTAGGATTTAAGATTATTTTATAGAAGAAGGGGCGTTGTCTTACCTGAACGCCTTTTCTCAGCATGTAGATGTAGCATCCACCGGTGGGTTATTTCAGCCTTCCTGCTCAGTGAGACTAAGTTTGAAGTTCAGCCACGCCTCCTTAGGGAGGTCCTTCCCCCAGTTTTAACGAGGCGAAGCAAATATGACGAAGTCTGATGCAATGGCTCCTACTGTAATTACACCTGCCTAGACTGACTGTTAAGGGTGGGTGTGGATGCTACATCTACATGCTGAGAAAAGGCATTCAGGTAAGACAACGCCCCTTCTCCAGTATGCAGATGTAGCATCCACCAGTGAGACATACCAAAGCCACCCATGTTCCTGCCAGGAGAGAAAGTCTAAGCATATGTCCCCACGGAGGAGACAACCTGCTACAAGACTCTTCTGCCAAATGAGGCTTCCGCAGCAGCAAACCTATCAAGTTTATAATGCCTTATAAATGAAAAGGGAGAAGACCAAGTTGCTGCCTTACAAATCTCTTCAACCGAGGCTTGCGTAGACCAGGCCACTGATGTGGCCACGCTACATGTTGAATGAGCTGTGATATATTTCAGTACAGGCAGGGATTAAGATCTGTACGCGCGAGAAATACATGCCCCGATCCATCTCCCTATGGTAGAAGATGAAACCTTCTTACCCATGGAAGAGGATTGGAAAGACACAAACAGAGCCTCCGATTTGCAAAAAGCGGCAGCCCACTTGACGTAATGTCGCAAGGCCCTACGCACATCTAATTTATGCCAGTCTCTCCAGACGATGAATCGGGTTTGGGCAAAAGTTAGGAAGGACCAAATCTTGGGACCTATGGAACCATGTATTCTTTTGGGATGAAAGAAGGATCCAATCTAAGGACCACTCTGTCATTCAGAAACATACACAGACTGAGAGGACGGCCAATTCCGAAATATGCCTTGCCGACGTGATGGCTATCAGAAAAGCAACCTTCAAAGAGAGGAAATAAAGTGAGCAAGACCCTATGGGCTCGAACGGTGCCATCGAGAGGGCTTGCAACACCTTCGGTTGATCCCATGAAGGGTATTGGTGCACTGTGGGGGGCCTGGTGTTAATTGCCCCTTTTAAGAAGGCGGCAACTGCTGGGTGCTGAGATAGTGAATGAAATTTGTCACACATGAGGACCATTGACAGGGCCGCAATTTGTCTGCAGATGGTACTATGCAAAAGACCCTTATTCAACCCCTCCAAAAGGTAGTCTAAAATATCAGGAAAAGTGACCTTTAAAGGTCTAAGATTATGAGTGATACACCATTTGCAAAAATTCCTCCACATGGCGTCATAAATTCTATTAGTAGAGGGTCTCCTTGAGGCTTGTATCATGGATATGACCTCAGACAAATAAGACTATCTGACTAAACTCTCCCGCTCAAGTGCCAAGCGGCTAGTTGAAGCCACTGGGGATCTGGTGTTGGAGATTCCCTTGACTGAGTGATATGTGGCTCGGCGGGATCCTCCACAGTGGAGATACCGACAAGTCCACGAGGTCGGCAAACCACGGTCATCTTGGCCAGTGTGGGACAACCAAGATGACCTCCGCCTGTTCCAGAAGGATCTTGCGAATGGTAGCCTGAATGACTGGAAGTGGGGGAAATGCGTAGAGCAATCCCCTCAGCCACTTGCTGTGGAGGGCATCTGTTCCCTCCGCCCCCGGTGACAGCAACCTGGTGAAGTACCTGGAGAGGTGGGAATTTGTCACCAAGGCAAACAAATCCACCTGCGGTTGTCCAAACCGCTCTGAAATTTCCTTGAACAGAGCCGGGTCCAGCCTCCACTCTGAGTGGTCGACTGTCACCCTACTCAGTGAATCAGCTTGACGATTCGCCTCTCCTGATATGTGCTCCGCACTGATGGGCTTCAGATTGGACTCTGCCCACAGCCCCAGATCCAGTGCTTCCTGCATGAGGGACCATGACCGGGTCCCTCCCTGCCTGTTGACATGTGCCTTGGCTGTTACATTGTCTGTCATTATCAGGACATGGTTCCCCGTCACGATCTCAGAAAAGTGATGGAGAGCTAGATGTATTGCTCTCAATTCTAGCCAATTTATATTGTATGTGAGGTCCTTGCGTTCCTGGGAGAGATAAACCTTGCACAGGATGGAATCTATTATAGTCCTTAGGTGGAGAATTCGAGTGGAAGGAACTATATGACTCTTTTTGAAGTTTATCGAGAATCCGTGTACCTACAGTGTCTCTATCGTGATCTGTAGGTCCGATTGGGTGGAATGGAAAGAACTGGATTGGATAATTATATCGTCCAGGTAACACTGTATGCGCACCGGCATCAATCTGAGGTGGGCTGCTAGCACTGCCAATATCTTTGTGAATACCCAAGGGGCCAAAGAGAGGCCAAAGGGTAGAGCTCTGTATTGGTAATGCCAATGTGCATAACAAAACCGGAGGAACTTGCGGTGTTGTGGGAGGATGGGAATGTGAAGATACACTTCGGTCAAATCTATGGAGGAGAGGAAATCCCCGCACCTGAAGTGTCAAGAGAAGTTTGCTGGGTTAAAAAATGAAAACTATAAGGTGAACACTCTATGTCAAATTGAAATGGTTGGTGTTTATTATATCACATTTACTAGGCAGCATCTCTATGTTAATATTAATTTAGTCCTCTCTTGCAAAAGAGGCTAAGCAATTGAGTGCAAAGGGAAAAATCAACATCCATAAACATTTCAAGATTTCTGAAATAAAAAAAGTTTCTTCCATTTGGGAGATACTACCTCTAGTATCTCAAGTACATCAAGTAGTATTGAATTTAATATTGTCCTGTATTGTATCCACTAAAAGACAAAGGAAGAAAATTCCTTTTACAAATTTAATCACGAAGCAAGAGAGTTTAACTATGAAAGAGCTGAGACTTCAGGTGTGGAAAATATCTTGAGTTACAGCAGGTGTTCCAAGCTCATCTACTGCAATAGTATATCATAGACCAAGGGTGTCAAACTGCTGGCCCGCGGGCCAGATGCATCACAGGGAAGGCAGACCCACCGCAATGCCAGCAATGGCAAAAGAGTCCCGATACATCACGTGATGTCACAAGTTTGACATGTCTGTCATAGATTTACCAAGAGTATTTCCCAACTCCGGCAAGTGAAGAACACAATTCAATGTCTAAATGGGACATTTTGAAACTGGTTTATTCAAAATAATTTGTAAATTTCAAGTTTGAGCTTATTTTTTATTTGATATTATATTATTTAAAAGGCTTGTATAGATGCCCAACTTTAAGCACAATTCTAAGTGCCTCACAGCAACAATTAAACTATAGAACTATTAAAAACCACAAAACATAAATCAGGGGTTCCAGGTGAAGGTTTGTAGTAGTCTAGACATCCCCAGTGGAAACTGGCGGCTAGACAAATTATGGATAGTACAGTCTTTCTGCATTAAGAGATAGTGAGGTTGCCCACTTGCACCTGGACAGTTGCTCCTTATAAAAAGACTGCAGGATTTTTTGAGTCAAGGAGCTGGGGTTGGGAGAATTAAATCAAGCTCACAGTTGGAATGCAACCTATATGGACACAAGTTTGCACCAGCCACACTTTCTTAACCACTTTCAGATGCAATCTATTTACAGCTATTTACATATTTTCTCAGTGACAAGATAAAGGAAATCTACTTCATGAATCAACATTTTGTCTGAATTAAAAAAGAAAAAAAAAACAAGAAGTTGGCTTCGCCGGATTTAAATTTTATCAAAAAGTTTAACAAAGATTGGCTGTAAGAAGTAAAACAGATAACAGAGACATTAACTTAGAAAGATTAATCTCTGGTGAAAGAACTGTTGAACAAATTTGAGCTAAACAAATACATGGATTGGATCTTATGAGAATGTTGTATGTTTACTATTAAAGAGTGAAGACAACTGGTAGATTTTACAAAACAAAATATATCAAAATTTGTGTGGTGAGAGAAAAAAATATGAGTTAAATATAAAATGTTACAAGATGCAAAGGAAAGAGGAGGATTGGGCTGGAAAATACATTTTTTGTAGCTTGCTGTTTGGTTTGGATGAAAAAGTGGGTGTTGCTGTGAAATGGAAGGCTTTTAGAGTTAGAAAACATGACTTGAGATGGCACAGATATTTGTAGCATGATAAATTCAAGGTTAATGTGGATTTTAGAAATCTTTATGTTAGATGTCACATTAAGAACATGGAATAGACACAAATCCAGGTTGTGTCCCAAAACATTTTTGCAGCTCTCAGAACAAGAAGCATTATATGGACAAGAAATAACAGGCAAATACAAAAGACTAACATATTGTGAGATACTGTCCTAAAATTTTATCAAGGGGAATACAAAATAAAATCAAGAGCCCAATTGATAACAGAAGGCTATACTTGCCAATGGTTTTCTTACTTACAGTTATCAGAAAGATTTAAAGTATTCAAAATAAAAGAGTATAAAGGCACTTCAAATTTATGTTGGAAATGTGACCAACAGGAATGGACGTTTTATCATGTTCGGTGAATACATAAAAAGCAAAGATGCTTTTTAAAATATGCACACATAGGATTTTAACTATTAAGACCAGAAGTTTTACTTTTGAAATTATTAAAAGACAGTTGAAAAAATGTCTTGGAACATTTGTT
The DNA here is from genome assembly GCF_016545835.1 of Crotalus tigris. Lineage (NCBI taxonomy): Eukaryota > Metazoa > Chordata > Lepidosauria > Squamata > Viperidae > Crotalus > Crotalus tigris. Next base: position 1,633,596 of record NW_024100540.1, on the reverse strand, counting down.
TTTGTATATGATAATCGCAACATAATTACTGTATGCACAAAGCTGGCAAGATCTGGCAATACAAAATTCAGTACCTCATTCATGACCCTGAGATGCCTCAACAACTAACCCCAGTGCCTGGATAATCTAGTGCCTGGATAAAAAGCCACATCTTAATGGCCTTCCAGAAGATAAAGGAATGAAGACTATCATTCCGTGTTCCATGAAATAGGAGCAGCCACAGAAAAGGCACTGCTTTTCTATTCTATTCTAAGTAATGTTTTCTTAAGTATCCAGTAAGAAACATAAACCTATCATTATTACAGAAAAGCTAGTTCAAGGGGACAAAAATATTTCCATATATACATATATACATATATATATATGTATGTATGTATGTATGTATGTACGTACATATGTATGCATGGAAAATTCCAAGGAAAAAAAAGGCTAAAATAAGTCTGAAACACTGAAATACTGTGGTGCCCTATTGTTTCAGAAAATTTCCTCAGTGGATATTCTTTTAAATTTGTCATCAGTTTTTCATTACCTATTTTGCAAAGTAGCAGCCAAATCTCCAAAGCTTTTGAGAATTACAGATTAGATAGATTTTCTGTAATAAAAATGGCTAGTTATATAATAATGTGTAAAAACTAAAAGTTCAGGTTAGAGTGTTTTTACTTGGTACCTTGCTAAAGAGTCAGAAATCAACACCCTTTTTTTCTTTTCTCTTGTCCCTCACACCTTCTCTCCCCCTTTCCTTTTCCCTCCCTTAATCCTCTATTTTTATTTTTTTCTTTGTATTTTATATTTTATATACTAAATAAAAAAGATATACATATAAAAGAAAAATAATGAGAATTAAAGAAAGAAAACACACCTGCCTTAAGAAAGAGGATTATCAATAATGGCTAACCCACTTTACTTTTTGACAGATTATATAACCAGGGAAAAATATAGCTCTTTTTTTCTATTTTAATATTAAAACAAATCTTTTCAACACTCTCTTTAGAGTTCTTGGTGAAACTGCTAGTAAGCTCCCTGAGCTTGTCCATTGGTTCTATCATAGTTCTGAAGCAGAAACCCTCAACTATACTGTAGACCAGACATGTCAAACTCACGACATCACGTGACGTCGCAAGACATATTGGGACAGTTTTGCCATTGCCGGCAATGGGGTGGGCGCAGCTTCCGGACGACAGGTCCAGTCTGCGGACCAGCTGTTTGACACTCCTGCTGTATTCTGATTTATCCCATCTTCCAAAATTTTATTAATGGCTGATTGGTAAATATCCTGTCACAATTTACTTACATCATATTAGATCAAACATCTTTATTTTTATATAAACATTTATATCACTTTTTTAATGTGTTGCTCTAGAAAGGGGTGTCAAGCTGTTGGCCCACAGGCTGGATGAGTCACATGGAAGCCACGCCCACCCCATTGCTGGCAATGGCAAAAAAGTCCAGATACGTTGCGCGACGTCATGTAATGTCGCAAGTTTGACATGTCTGCTCTAGAACATAATCTTTTTGAACAATAAGGACAGCTGACATTTCAAGCATAACATAACTAGTCATAAGGGACACAGATGCTAGAAGGCTAATTAATGATGGCTAATTTACCTATTCAGCTCCTGAAGGAACTCTCCACATCCTAAGCTTGTCTTGGACCATTTGTTTTCTTCATATAGAAGCACTGGACTGCAGCTGTTGTTATAAAATTATTTGTAACAACAGCTATAGGTTTTAAAATGGACTCAGAAGTACTTTTGGAAATAAAAACGATACTAAATATTTAGTTGGCTAAATAAAATATATTTTTAAAATCCAGTGCATATAGGACAGCTAAGAAAGAAAATGCATCAATATGATCTCTCTTAAGATTATTCTCTATATTTTTTAAAAAATAATGTTGATTTGAATCTTCATTTCTCCTATCTTGATTTAGATCTTCAATAAGATCAGGTGCATTTCCTCAGTTATTCATGCTGATTTTATATGACAATATTTATTTGATTTTATTGAAAACCCCTCTGGAAGATGCTATTGTATTGTGTTACATAGTATATGCACAGTTTTAAAATAAACTTAAAAACAGCTCTACAAAATGTGCTTAACCAGTTCATTCTGGATGTGATTGTTATAAGCTACTAAAGCCAAATCATTTCCTCAAAATATGGAGAGGAATCAGCTGAAGCTGATAAAACAAAGCTATTCAATATTTTCTCCACCTGAGCACACAAGCATAATGCCAGTTCCAGAAGCAGCAGCTCCAATTTGCATTTAGAGTCCCCAGAGGAAGCATAATTCTTTCCCAAAATATATTTCAATTCAGATAAGAATTCCTAGCCAAACTACACCATCTCTAAAGGCCTGCTGAGAACTTTGATCAAATGAGCATTCAGCAATGCTGAAAAATGCACAAAAATGCCCTTTTGGGTAGCTTAATTATTTCCTAATAATTAGCTGCTACACTTGAGGAATAATAATATTACAAAGTGATATCATGTTCTAGCTCAGGGGTCCCCAACCTGTGGGCTGTGGCTCACCAGTGAGCCATGAAGAGTTTGCAACCAGGCCGGGAAACAGGCGCTGAGCATGCGCACACTCTCACTTGCGTGAGCAGCAGGCATATGTGCACACCGCTCATGCAAACGGAACTGCACGCACACTTGATGGCCACTCACACCAAACCATCCCCTCTCTCCCCATCCTGGTCCGCAAAGCTGGAAATATTGGGGAGCTGTATTCCAGCTTATATGCTAAAATATGTCTTTGTCTCTACTGTACTGCATTTAAAATTCTAGCCTTTCTATGAACTATTGCAGCTACTTCCCATACCAGTAAAAAAGCTATATTAGTATTACTTTTGTGATGCTCGGGTACATGATTCTAACCACTTATATATGGATAATACAGATGCAAACTGGATGCCAGCAAAAAAAAAAAAAATCTAATTTTATTCACTTTGAATCAGGAAATCAGCTTCATAAAAGTTTAGAAATGTACATATTTTAATAACATACTGCATTATAGTATAAACATATTACCAACACTCCTAGATATTTCAATGCTCAGGAAAAAAAAAGTTTTCTAAACTTTTAGACCCACCACAAGATGGCACCAAAAGACTAACAACCATAAACTTACTAACTTGCAACAAAAGGTACTTTGCCAAGAATTTCATCCAAAAATGCTAGAGGTCAAATATATTATTAGCATCTTTGAATAAAGCTAATATATATATTATAGATAGATATTTCTTGCAAAAAAGGAAAATGATTTAGGCTAATCAAAGCACCCTAATGAATACTGCACGGATGTATGACAGAGAAGCTATTTTGATTCAGTAGTCAAAGTCAGTAGGCTAGAAACTTGGGAGACTATGAGTTGTAATCCTCCTTTAGGTTTCCCATTTCTAGAAAAAGAACAGCAAAAAAGCATTTTTGAAAAATGTTGCCAGGAAAACTGCACAGTAATCACTATGAGTCAAAACTGAAGGGAAGGGAAGGAGGGGAGAGAAGGAGGAGGAGACACATTTTGGGAAATAAGGAAGTCCACTACAAGAGTTTTTGCTAGCTTGACTTATTAAATTGTGCAAGTCAGTAGCATCTATATCATGGGTGTCAAACTGGTGGCCCTTGGGCTGTATGCATCACACACAGGCCACGCCCACTCCGGCTCCGCAAAGGCACAAAAAATGTCACAATACATCATGTGACTCAATCAAGTTTGACATCCATGATATATATACATAAAAATGCACACATGTCATGATATGGAAGTTGTATGTAAATTCTGATACATTATGCTAGTATCATCTTAATAACTACAGTATGTTATAGATATTGAAGGCAAAATAAGATCATTGTTAACATAATACGTTAATATAAAGCATACATGCACATCTATTGTATTAATCTCTTTCACGGGAAGCAATTTCTGGAGAATCAGAGTAAGAAGCAGTAAGCTAAATAAATGAAATCCATGACATAAGAAAAAGGAAAATAAATAGAGCTCATTTAGTTTACACCAATATCATTAATTATGTCTCTACATGTATTTCCACCCTTGCCAACCATGTTTGCTTCTGCCACTTCATGCACTGCTTTTTGGCTTTAGCTTTTTGTTTTTGAGGATATCATCCAAACATGACTTTCTCATTCTTTTCCTACTATCAGCCCTATGCATTAGGCAAGTTTGATATATTTGATACATCTTTACAAACAAGATGTAAAAGTCCAGTGTTTTCTTTTCCCTTAAAGCCCAGAGAGTTGAGAAAGAACCAGTCTGAGTTTCGTAATGTTTTCTTTGTTTCCATGTCTTAAGGCATCTCTGTGTACATTTTTTTTGAAGCCACCTCTGCTTACTTTCTTCAAGGTCATCTGTTATGAACAGCTCACTCCTCTTTCATACGTTTGCAATTTGATTCTGATCCTCTCCTTCTACCGCTATATATCTAATTCATCTCAGCATACTAGTTCACTTTTGCATTCAGCACATATTTATTCGACGGCCAATCATTCTAGATTCACTACTTCTTATTCCCCATTTTCATTCCATCCAACTTAAACTTTGCATTAATTCTCACTCTTATTTCCATATTCGAAAATGAACACACTCACATTCCTATAACACAGCTGTTTTATTTGTTTTGACAAATATTTGTTCGTCCAATTTTTTAGTACCATGTATTTTCTACTGCCTTTTTACTATCATTTGCAAATCTTAAAGAATTCTCCATCCATGTCCCTCTCTTTAGTAAACATTCTAGCAAGTATATAAAAGCATGCACATGCTCTAATCTTTCATCATTTAAGTATGGCATTCAATTGTTTTTAACATTTTTGCCTGTCTCACACACCTAAGCTTGGCCTTTTGATATACTAATTTTCAGTTACTGTTCATACTCCACCTTGTTTATATAATCTACATTAGTGTTTCTCTGGACATCAACCCCCAGAATCCCCCAGTTCATAAAAATTCAAGGATTGGCTTATCTACAAATGGCTTCCATGTGAGTATGTACATTAGATATATGGTCCAAGTATTATTTCTTTCTTTCCCAATTCACTAGCTTTAGGAATTAGGTTTTCACATCATACTGCATGTTATGATCTCAAAATACAAAACAAAAAACACCCCAATGTGCACTTTTGTTGATTCACCAAAGTCATATACCGTACTTTCTTGCATATAAGACGACTTTCGCAAGCTTTAAAATTGGCGCCGAAGACGGGGGTCATCTTATATGCCAAGTTGTCTTATACACCGGAAATAACGGTAGTTTCCAGTGTATAAGATGACTTTCTAGGCATGCAACTCGGCGCCGAAGGCGGGGGTCGTCTTATACGCCGGGTCGCCTTATACGCCGGAATATACAGTATCTAAAAAGGCAGTATATGAATTGACAGCAGCATTTACAAACTTTTATTGAATCAGTAACTTCTTAGGGAATGGAGCTTGTAACAATCAATCAATCAGAATAGATCTGGAAGGGACCTTGGAGGTCTTCTAGTCCAACCCCCTGCTCAAGCAGGAGACCCTATACCATTTCAGATAAGTGACTGTCCGTCTCTTCTTAAAAGCCTCCTGTGTTGAAGCACCCACAACATCTGACAGCAACTATTCCACTGGTTAATTGTCCTCACCGTTAGGAAGACTCCTTATAATACAGATCCCTTGAGTTGTGGGCCACTCAAGATGTTTAACAATTAACCAGTGGAATAGGATGCCTTCAAAAGTTGTGAGTCCCCCATCACTGGAGATTTTTAAGACGAGATTGGACAGCTATTTGTCTGGAATTGTATAGGGTCTCCTGCCTGAGCAGGGGGTTGGATGAGAAGAACTCCAAAGTCCCTTCCAACTCTGTTATTCTATTATTCCACCACACTGCAACATTTTCATCTTAGTAGTTTATAGCATTTTACATCAATACTCGGCCTCCACGATGGTGAGATTTAATGTTTCTTTGTTTGTTTATGCGACAGCCAGTTCTTGGCAACTCTCTTGAGGAACGGTACTGACCGGCAGGTGGCTCAGTTCAAAAGGGAAGGGCAGAAAAGCTGCACCATCATTTTGCCTGATGATGACAGTCCCTCAAGGAAAAACTCAGAGGGTGTCTGCCCTAATAGATGGCCAGGCAGATATTCACCTCCTGAATTTTATACACTGTACCACAATCACCATATTGGTTTAGATCAGTGGTTCTTAACCTTTTTGAATGAATCGCCCCCTTGAGCCAATGAGGAAGTTGTCATTGCCCCCCTCCCCCAACATAACCTCTCAATCACAACATAGGAAATAATTATTCAATTTATGCAAACACTTGTTTTGTTTTCTTTAAAATTGTCATCAGGACATATCGATGCAAATAATTTATTTCCAGCCTTTTTCCCATATCTCAAATGTGTGAAAAATTTTGGTGCCACCCGTCACTTTATTCCCAAACTTCGTGATATATGTATTTCATTATTATCTTATTTATTCAAGACACTTAAATGTAATGACCATTGAAAACAAAATTCAACTGCAAGAAAGTGAAATGCCCGAAAAGAAAAACAGTAATATTTAATGACTGAATTACAAGTGAAATTTAAGACGCAAAAAGAAATATAAAAAGGGCAGAGGCTGCTGCGCAACGCACATGAAGATAAGCAATGCGCATTCACATATGTATGGCATTCTGTACTGAAGCTAGCTGGAGGAACATTTGAAAATGCAATTCAATCCACTAATAGCGAGTGATCTGATGTTTTTGTACGACAGATATACAGCGATTCACTGTATGAAAAAATCTCAAAAATGTCCCCAAAACTTCATGCTCCATCGCCCCCATATTGCCCCCTTTTTGTTACTTTGCCCCCCTGAAAAACGAAATTGCCCCCTGGGGGACGATATCGCCCAGGTTAAGAACCACTGGTTTAGATAATAGTTTCAGCTAGGAAGAAAATCATCCTCTGAAAGAGACATGAATGCTCTTTCTGTGTTTATGTAGAAATGCATTAAAAATAATTAAATTAAGGGGTAAGCTATTTCCCCAATCCCAAATTAAGATGCAGGAAAGAAACATAGCCTTTTTCCATTTTAATGTAAGCAATAACAACTAAAAAGCTTATGATTTGCTTACTTTAACTTCTTAAAAATTCATGTAAATGAATATGAACAGAATTTTGCCACATGAGTAAAACTGCTCTACCGGCTAGGAAAAGAACTAAATCAACTCATTTTTCAATAGATTTATTTATTAAAGAACTCCAAGTAAACACATTAAAGAAGCCAGGAGAGAGAAATTTAAAAATCAGCAGCAACTTTTAAAATGAAATGTTCAGTAAAATAAGATTAGCTGGATAAACTTCTTAAGACTCTAAATACAAAAATATTTTACCAAAGCAGGTACTCTTTCAGAATCTCTTTAACATAAGTCTTAGTCACAGAAGTCACTCCTATATTCTTGTAGAATTTTGCTTAGATATAAATGATACAGAAAAGGGGAAAAAATTACATTTATCCTACACCCAAGGATAATGAGTAATTCCTTCTTCATATACATACTTGTATAGTTATATTTGACAGGCGCTATAATGCACTATTCATTGCTAACTGCTAGTACACAGACACTTTCAGAGACATTTAAATTTAATACACATTAAACATAATATGACTCCATTAGTGGCTTATTATATCCATCCATCTGAATGCTAGTAATCCTAATCATGTTTATTACATCTTATTTTAATCCAGCTCTACAGATCGTCCTTTTCCATGTTGTCTACTTTAAATAATAATTTCATTTCAGGCCCATTAAAGCAAAGGATATGGCAAAACTATATGCAATCAAAATCTATATCTGATCATTAATTAACTTTACATTTACTTACAGAAAAAAGTTCAGAGACAGGACTCTTTCCGTCATCTCCTTAACCATGGCACAAACATGCACATAATTGCATTTTTTTTTTCTGCTATGTCCTTGTGATATTGCTTCCCTCTCATCTCCAGCTCCTACCTGAAGCAGCTTAAAGTTCTTAGCAATTCCAGGGTGAAAATAGTGTTCTCTCTTCTTCCAACACATTTTATAATGTTGGTATATAATCTAGCACACGCCACTGATGATGTGGCTGTTTATACTGTTAGGGCTTGGGATCTGTCCGGTCCTATTTGCCTCTTTCATGCTTCTTTCTGCATGGGAAACTGGATCTGCATTTAGATTTTGACTGTAGCAAAGACCAGAAACTTCTGCAGGATTATCTGCCAACCTATTTGAAGACTGGTACTCTCTGAAGCAAATGCCATGTTTTATGAAGGCTCCTTTAAGTCCAGGTTTAGCAATCCTTTAAAACAGGGGTATCAAACTGCCAGCCTAAGGGCCAGTTTCATCATACCGGAGCCGCGCCCACCCCATTGCCAGCAATGGCGAAAAAGCTCCGATACATTGTGCGATGTCATGTGACATTGCGAGTTTGACATGCCTGCTTTAAAAGAATACTAGACTTTTTTTTTTAAAAAAAAAAAAAAATAAGGCTGGAAATTGCAAAGCAAGTTAATTTAAACTGAGAAAGAGAATTGTGTTCTGCCTGCTCTCAGTTGCTAGTTCTATAATATGCCATTGGATCCATTATGAGTTTTCTGCTGCTCCTGCTGAGAAGGAGCTTACTGTAGTATGGCAAAACCTTGTACTGATATTATTCTTTGGAGGAGATGCCATTTTGCCTGTTCCATTCTGGCTTGAGCATCACTAAATGTCATGGTGGTGATTTTGACCTTCACATGCATTTAGTGAAATGTGACCAACATATACAAATTAAAATAAATCTGCCTCATTTCCCTTGTAGCAATTGGCTTCTTTTTTTCAATATACTTTTAAATGATAGGTTAGCATAGCTGAGCAGAACATTTTTCACTACATTAGCACATTTGCCAATTCCTAGCATATAAGTCTATAGAAATGTACAGTGTGCATTAAATGAGTCTTGGGCCAGGGTGGAGGGTGTTTTAGCCATGCCACATCCACATATGCAGCAGTGTTTACAAAGTTGTTACATGCCATTGTACTCCATGTGGTTGTTATAATATTTATGTCATCCCTGTAAGTGTGCAACCCACCTGCAATCCTTAGGAGGGATGCTATTTCAAGCTTAAATTATGGAAGCAAGTTTTATAATAAAATCCACTGGTTTACTCTTAAATATATTTAAATTGAACAAAGCATTGGGCAGAAAAAAATATAAAACAATAGGCAAATATAGATAGATACAGGGCTTTTTTGTCATAGAACGCACTGGAACAAAGTTCTGGCAACTTTTTCGATGGATTTTCCAGAATTGTGTTCTTTTCCTATTGTTTCCCTTCCTATCCTCGTTTGTATTGTATTTTGTATTTGTATTTAATTAATTTAATTAATTAAAGAAGAGGGAATTAAGCTATTTTCCAAAGCACCTGAAGGCAGGACAAGAAGCAACCTAGAACTAAGGAGAAACTTCCTGACAGTGAGAACAATTAATCAGTGGAACAGCTTGCCTCCAGAAGCAGTAAACTTCCAACACTGGAAGTTTTTAAGAAGAGACTGGACAGCCATTTGTCCAAAATGGTTTAGGGTTTCCTGCCCGAGCAGGGGGTTGGACTAGATGACCTCCAAGGTCCCTTCCAACTTTACTACTATTACTATTACTATTACTAATTTTATTTATATGCCGCCCAATCCCAAAGGACTCAGGGTGGCGTACAGAGTTAAAACAATCATAAAACAATAAAACAATACAGTCATACCGCGAGTCCGATCATATCCCGCCCCCCCCGGGGACATCAGCCCCAGGCCTGCCGGAACAGGAGAGTTTTAACGGCTTTCTTAAAGGCCGGCAGGGGTGGAGTAGTTCGAACCTCGGGGGGAAGTTGATTCCACCAGGTCGGAGCCACCACAGAAAAGGCCCTTCCCCGAGGGCCCGCCAGCCGACATTGTCTGGCCGATGGGACCTGAAGGAGGCCCAATCTATGGGACCTCACCGGTCTCTGGGAACTATGCGGCAGAATGCGGTCCTGTAAGTAACCTGGCCCTATGCCATGAAGGGCTTTAAAGGTGATAACCAACACCTTGAATTGTGTCCGGAGACCCACAGGAAGCCAGTGCAGCTCGCAGAGGATAGGTGACACGTGGGCGTACCTTGGCGTGCCCACAATTGCTCTCGCAGCTGCGTTCTGAACCAACTGCAGCCTCCGAACACCCTTCAAGGGTAGCCCCATGTAGAGCGCGTTACAGTAATCCAGTCTTGAGGTGACAAGGGCATGAGTGACTGTGAGTAAAGCCTCCCGGTCCAAATAAGGCCGCAACTGGTGCACTAGGCGAACCTGTGCAAAGGTCCTCCTGGCCACAGCCGATAGATGTTGTTCCAAATTTAGCTGTGAGTCCAGGAGGACACCCAAGTTGCGTGCCTGCACTGAGGGAGATAAATTTGCCCCCGCCAGGACTAATGATGGACCATCCAGTTGGCCTTTGGGAGGCAAGACCCAGAGCCACTCGGTCTTGTCAGGGTTGAATCTAAGCCTGTTCACCCCCATCCAGACCCTCACATCTTCCAGGCACCGGCACATCACGTCGACTGCTTCACTGAAAGGACACGGGGTGGAGATATATAATTGGGTATCATCTGCGTACTGATGATACCCCGTGTCGCCGAATGATCTCACCCAGCGGTTTCATGTAGATGTTAAAAAGGAGGGGGGACAGGACCGAGCCCTGAGGCACCCCATGATCGAGGCTCCTAGGGGTCGATCTCTGTCCGCCCACCAGCACCGACTGCGACCTGTCAGAGAGGTAGGAGGAGAACCACCGCAATATGGTGCCGCCCACCCCCACCTCTCCAAGACGACGCAGAAGGATACCATGGTCGATGGTATCAAAAGCCGCTGAGAGGTCAAGAAGCACCAGGATAGAGGAATAACCCCTATCCCGGGCTCGCCAGAGGTCATCGGCCAGTGCGACCAAAGCAGTCTCAGTGCTGTAGCCGGGCCTGAAACCAGATTGAAAAGGGTCCAGATAATTAGTTTCATCCAAGGATTGCAAGAGTTGGGACGCCACCACCTTCTCTACAACCTTCCCCACAAAGGGGAGGTTGGAGACGGGACGAAAGTTCTTCAAAACAGCTGGGTCCAGGGAAGGCTTCTTGAGAAGGGGCCTCACCACCGCTTCCTTTAAAGGTTGCGGGAAAGACCCCTCCATCAAGGAGGCATTGATTATCGCCTGGAGCCAGCCTCGTGTCACCTCCCTACTGGCAGAAACCAGCCAGAGGGGCACGGGTCCAATAAACAGGTGGCGGCATTCATTGCCCTCACGGCCTTGTCCACTTCATCAGGGGTCACAGGCTCAAACTCGCTCCAGATAACATGACTAAGACCAGCCCCTGGCAACTCGGTTGGCACTGCCCAGTCGGAGTCCAGGTCTCTCTGAATCTGAGCGATTTTGTCCGAAAGAAACTGAACAAACTCCTCAGCTCTCCCCTGCAAGGGTTCCTCCGCCTCCTCCACTTTAAGAAGGGAGTGGGTCACCCTAAACAAGGCGGCCGGGCGAGATTCTGTGGACGCAATAAGTGCGGAAAAGTGAACATGCTTTGCCGCCCTTATCGCCACTAAATAAGTCCTAAGATAGGCTCTTAATAGTGATCGGTTAGATTCAGAGTTACTGGCCCTCCAACGTCGCTTTAGACGTCTCTTGTGGCGCTTCATCTCCCGGAGCTCCTCAGTAAACCAAGGAGCCCTCCGGGGACCACCACCACAGAGGTCGCAAAGGTGCAATTCGATCCAGGGCCCCGGACGCCGCCTCATTCCAGGCCGCAACCAGGGACCCGGACGCATTGTGGACAAGGGAGTCAGGTATTTCCCCAAGCTCCTCCTGGAACCGATCTGGGTCCATTAGGCGCCTGGGGCAGAACCACCTAGTCAGCTCTCTCTCCCTGCGATGGGGGAGTGATGCTCTGAAGTCCAGCCTCAATAGGAAATTTTTGTTTTTTAAAATGCTCCACTGGCAGTACGGTGCGAGTGGGGTCCCCTCCAGCACTGTCTGCCTCCTCTAGGAGGAGCCATGAGGTGCTGGAGCACCACAGCCAGAGCGTTGCTTGATTGGCTGGGTCGGACCATGTGGTGTGGAAACCGATGGTAGTGGTGGGAGACACATAAACATGGAGGCCATCTTTCACGAGAGGCTGAGTGAGCCTTTTGCCTTCCCTTACAGAAGGTGGGGTGTGTGTGAGGTTAAAAAGAGGTGAAGCGAGAGGAAAGAAAAGCAGCTGGCATGAAAGCTTGCCCGACAGTGAAACTTTGCTTTTTCAGTTCTTTGGGTAGTTCAAAAGCTGGGATGTCTACGAAAATCTCTTTTTAGTCTTTTATGCCTAAGGCAGGACTAGAACTCACAACTCCTGGTTTCTAGGATGCTGCTGCCTTTAACTATTATATCAAACTGGCTATTTCTGATTACACCCAGCAAATAAAAAAAACTGTATCAAAGAAAAATTATACCAGTTCTTCAGATGAAATCTGGGCTTTGACTCTTTAGTGAGAGAACAATTTTAAAACAATACAATAATTAATAGAATCACAATGGCAAAGAGAGGCCATATATATATTAATGCTACTTCTCACGGTGAATTAAGCATTCTAATTACTCTACCCAGCCTTATGGAATTCAATTTGCAGACTATTTCTCAAATTCTCACCAAATCATAAAAAAGTGACTACATGAATGCTAATATTAGGATATTTGACTTCTGTCAATAAATATGGAATAAACCTATTACAAATTTCCTTCTTTGAGACAGAAACTTGAAAACCAAATGATCTATTGACTCAAATTCAGTATCCAAATCACATATCTCAAATCCATTCAGCTTAGGTGGCTAATACATTCAAATATAAACAGTGCAATCTTACGCATGTCTACTTAGAACTAAGCCTTACTGAATCCTCAAGGTACTATTTTGATATAAAAGGACACAACTTCCAACATTTGCTGCTTCTTTGAAGCTGCAAAAAGGGAAGGGAGTTCCAATTTCCAATTCAGAAGGGTAACTTTATGTCTGGCAATTTCACGTGTAGTATTTGAATACTACAAAGAGTTTTCAGAGTTGCTGACTGTCACTTTCTTTTTCTCTGTTCCTCACTTTGTGTGACAAGTACAATATGAAATCAGAATTTTGTGAAAGTCATAAATAATGCGAAGTGAAACATCTGTGATCCTTCAAGAATTAATGGGTAAATCTCAGTGAGCCCATGCTTCGTAAGTACTACGCAAGCTACATTGCCTGCCAGTGGCTTCCCAGTGCAACTCAAGGTGCTGTTTATTACCTATAAAGTCTTGTATGGCATAGGGCCTGGATGTCCAACAGATAAGTTGCCTTTGATTGTTTCTGCCCATCCAATAAGTTCCAGCAAAGTGGATGTGCTCTAGATCACCTCCATTCAACATGGGGTTATCTTGAGAAATGAAGGAAGTATGCCTTCTGGAACAACACCCCCCCCCCCCAGGAAAGCATGGTGCCCTGTTTCCTAAGGTTCCGGAAAGCTTTGAAAATCTGGCTCTCATCCCAGACCTGAGGTTGATGTTTATTATTTGTTCAATGGTCCCTGTTTTGTTGATTTTGTTGTTTATCAAACTATTTTAGTCTGGGCTATCTGTTTCATTTAATGCTTTTTAGCTATTTTTATCTTTTTTCTAGTTTTATATACCATCCAGACTCCACTGGAGTAGGGTGGCCAATAAATTTAAATAAATATGCTAATAAATACCAGATGAGCCCCAAAGATGTCTGTTTATACCTTTTAGCTCAGTGGTTCTCAACCTGTGGGTCGGGACCCCATTTGGGGTCGAACGACCATTTCACGGGGGTCACCAAACAATGCAGTCCGCCATTTTTTTCCCCTTTTCCTTAGCTGTGCTACTCCCTTTTATTCTATTGGCTTTTGAAAGCCATAGAATAGACTCTCTTGAATAGAGTCTAATTCTATTGGCTTTCAAAAGCCAATAGGAATTGTCCAGGCTGTCTCTGCCCTGCTGAGCCCATCAAAAGTCCCATTCTGCAAACAGTGCTGCAAAAAAATAATAATAAAGGAACATTTTGCCATGTGTAGTAGACTTGTGAAAAAGCCAGAAATCTTGGGATACAAATACATACAATGATATAATTTTTTTTCAAGATTAATATTGAGAAAAAGACAAAACTCTTTTTATTGGGACTTATGGATAGCCAATTAGATAAGACTTGTGGAAGACTGACTTTATGTAAGGTCATAGCAGCAATATTATTATACTGTATGTACAGCAAAGGAGGAATACCAACATTTTCACAATTAATAGATTGTAACGGTGGCAGAATGGCAAAACTGAACTGTTTAGTCAGGGGAAAAACAACAAATATTTTTTACAAAAGACCAGAAACTTTTTATGGACTTTTTACAGAAAAAAATGGATGATTTATGTATTTGATGATTTAGAAAAGGATTAAATAAGAGGCAGGAGCTTTGTAATACTGAAGAATGACAAGGGATAAATAGGTTTGTTCGTAATGTTGAAAAAAAATAGTTTATATTCTTCTTTCTTTAATCTTCCTTCCTTCCTTTTGCTTTCTGTCCTTTTGTCCTTTACTTATGTAAAAATTCTCAAAAAATGTTCTTAAAAAAAGGCATCACTGGGAAAAAGAGAATTTTAATCCCACCTTAGGCGCAAAGCTAACTGTGTGACCTTGGGCTAGTCTCTCTCTCTCTCTCTCAGCCCTAGAAAGAAGTCAATGGCAAACCACTTCCAAAAATGTTGCCAAGAAAACTCAGCGAGTTGTCCAGGCAGTAACCAGGAATCAATACTGACTGAAAGGGTAAAAAAAAAAAAAAAAAAAAAACACTTGACAGTAGCATTACAAATTGTGCTTGTGCTTGGGCTACAAGCAGAGAAGCTGTAGATCTTTTCATACCTATTAAATGTTCTTTTTAAAATGAATAGATGAATAAACAAGCTGTTCTTTGTTGTAGTGTCTGGTCTCTGGAATAATATCCCTGTAGAGGCAACTGTAACTTCCCCCAACAGATTTTCAAATTTGTGTGTTCTCCCAAGTCTTGGGGTAGGGTGAATGTGCACCTCCTGTTGGTTGTAATTTCTTCTTCTTTTGTTCTTTGCTATTCTTTTAAAGTATAAACTGCCTAGAGTTGCTCTGTAGTAAGCCAGCCTTTAAATTTAATAAGCAATGTAGCCATCTGTCATTATAACAAATAATTAAAAGATAATGTAACAAATGATGAAGAGACAAAGCTTTTCAAGTTCAATATTTTATTCTACTAAATGGTTGTACAAAACTATTCCTAAATTTCTGAACTATGTTTTGGGGATAATGATATTGAAAAATTACCATGTACAAAGGGATATGTAATTCTATCCTCCTCCTTCCCTCCAGACATGGGATCAATGAACCATACGGGATTGGAGGCCAGCAAAACGGGAAAGGGTACAATAAATTATATCAACAGCAGGAAGAAATAAGAATTTTCTTCTTCCATTCTTCAAGAAATGGAACCTCTGCACTTTTCTATAAAATAATTGGGTCTATGGTCTGCTTCTTTTTGTGGGTTGTGTAAATACCTCATATTTGAGAAGGAAGACTAGTTATGTGGATTTGACTGATTCAGAGAAATATGAGAGAGGGCATCTGAATAGCCTCATTAATTTTATTATTTTTACTAATTCAGGGTTGTTGAACCTAAAAAAAAAATTCTTCATAATATTGAAAGTGTGTGAACTCTGTGAAAAGCAAATGCAAGTTAAATTACAGATTGGAGTTTTGGTAGGGTCACCTAATCAAGATGAGCTTTGGTTCTTAAATGTTGTAACAGCTACAAATATTACTATGCTGCACTAAAGTCATACAATTTTGAGCAAGGATGTCAAATTACTATTTCAATCATATGCAAAACCTCCCATCAATTGCACAAAAGTAAAGGAAACAATTAACAATGCTTACTTTGGAAAAGGGTTCTCTTTTCTTTCTTCATTATACAGTAAAGGCATCTGTTGCTGGCAGAAAGAAAAACCCTCAGTATGTAGTGCTAAACAAATAAAATTTAAAAAAAAACATTAAGATTGGATTTTATATTGACTGAAGTTACTGGGGCTCAGAAAAAATTGCACACCACTAACATGGTTTAGTTGAGAGACTGCTACTTTAATCATTTCTGAGATGAAACAGCAAGCTAAGCAGAATTTCAAAAGACCCTTCCAGGACATTGACCACTGCAGCACAAAATTTTCTTTATCAACCCCAATGCTCAGGAATTCTGTCAGGGGTATCAGGCAAATACCAATATTAAACAGATAAAAGAGATGCTTGTATATTATAAATTAAAATTCCTATGGCTCCATTTCATGTCTATTAGCAAAGACATCCGTAGAGTACAGTTAAAAAGTGAAGACAGTGGCCATAATGGAGCAATTGAAGTAAAAAAATAAAAAACAGGTGGAGCTTTGATTGCAACATCATGGCTGCCATCTTGACTTTTCTCACTATAGCTTTCAGATAACCTGCCTGTTAAATACTAAAAAATTAAACTGGATCTTAGTGCAGACAGCCATGGAGAAGGCCTTGAAAGGAATATTCAGAAGTTGTTACAGAAATAACAAGGATAGAAGACTTCCTCAAACCGTGAAAAAGTGACAGTGCTCCTCCTTGATTCACCAGGATATAAGAGGGAGGAAAGGTAAAGCACAAGCAGATTTGCAAGATTCTGTTGCTATAACCTATCTCAAAGTATTGTTATTGTCTTCCTGTGCCGACAGTTTCTGGATTTCAAGGCAGAATACCTTGTAAAGCTGACAATTACAGATAAAATTATAGAGGGAAAAAAACCCACCAAAATATCAAAGCTAGGATTGGTAGACTCCTGTTTCCTTCATGACCTCTCTCTCCCACACAATTTTCGTATCTAAATGTTACTAGACTATATAGTAAGAGAACTGAAAACCACACCAGCTTTACGAGAAATTATTTATTATAACATTAATAACCATCCATTATTCAGATTGTAGCTGTGATGGTCCCATATTAAAGACCTGTCTGCATTAAAAAAAACAAAAAACTCTCCTTCTACATAGCGATAGACTAAGAAAACATTTTTCTGATACCAACTCTAAAGTATTTATGTTTTGTTTTGCTTTTAATAATGGGGAATATTTATACACTAAATTGCAATGGAATTATTTACAAACTAATACCCATTATCAACTGCAAAAGAAACATGTGTATTCAGCTTTAGGGAACATTACTTGCAAATACCATCAAATAAAACTGTTTAAATCAGTCCTGTACACCAAATAAGGATTATGAAAATCTTAACCTTTTAAAAAGGCTATGAAAGCACTTTTGGCAACACCTCCCTGCGGATTTTACTCCACTAGTCATTGCTGACTACAGGGGGTGGTGCTCATCTCCGTTTAAAGGCCATTGAGCCTTCTGCAGTCATGTGGCCAGCATGATGTCACAGAGCGCTGTTACCATCTGCACCTAAGTGGTATCTATTTATCTACGTCAGTGGTTCTCAACCTGTGGGTCGGGACCCCATTTGGGGTCGAACGACCATTTCACGGGGGTCGCCCAACAACGCAGTCCGCCATTTTTTCCCCTTTTCCTTAGCTGTGCTACTCCCTTTTATTCTATTGGCTTTTGAAATAGAATAGAGTCTAATTCTATTGGCTTTCAAAAGCCAACAGGAATTGTCCAGGCTGTCTCTGCCCTGCTGAGCCCGCTAAAAGTCCCATTCTGCAAACGGTGCTGCACCAGTTGAGTAGTCCTCAACTTACGACCGGTTGAGTAGTCCTCAACTTACGACCGGTTGGGGGTCGCGGCATTAAAAAGGTTGAGAACCACTGATCTACGTACATTTCAGGAGATGGGGTGAAGACGGGAGCTCACCTATCACGTGGAGCTTGGGTCTCGAACCTGGGCTGCTGGCTTTCCAGCCAACAAGCCCAGCATCTTAACCACTAAGTCATTGTGCCACCCTACCTATGTAGTACATCTATTCTATTAATAATTGTTTCCAGGTATTCTAAATAGTTTTACAATTGTCTTGAAAGCTGAATGACTTTTGTACATCTACAGGTCTATCTTTAAGTCCTGTGTATTTTTACTTGCAGTGCTAACCTTCATGGATCAGTAAATGTAATAAAGAATAAGAATCACAAGATTATCTTAGATAAGGAATGATTCACCACAGGACAAAATAAAAGGGGCGCCCCCAATCTGGTACTTTCCAGATGTGCTAGATCACAAGTTTCAGAATCTTCAACCTGTACAGCCGTCTTATATCTTGCAATAAAGCACACCTGGAGGGTACAAGATTACGAAAGCATGCCTACACAGTAGCCTCACATTTTCAGAGAACTCAATAATCTTTATAGGTAATAAAGGCTGTGCAGAAAAATAAAGCTGTGTGGAAAAATAAGATAAAATAAAAATCACCATTGCAATCCATTCTAAATGTACATGGTTATATAGCAGAGTTTATAAGATGCTCTTGCTAAAAGATTGGTACTCAAACCACACTTCACAGTAGCATTAAACAACCATATCTTGGGAAGGGGAGAAGTTCTGCATATTCTGATCCAGTCATGCAAGGGAGAAATGGGAGGGAGGAGTAGAGATAGAACATGTAAAGCAATCTGATTAAGTTTGCAATCCAACCACAGTTAAACATCTCATTTTTTCCAATAAAAAGTATACCCCAAATTCTTAACCAATATTTTTATCATTGTCATCAATGGAATTTTAAAGTACAATCAAGGTTGGGTTGTATAATAAGAATTAGTTAGAATGTTAATAGGTTTTGATGAAAGGCCTGGAAAGGTACCTGCCTCCAGAAGCTGTGAATATTCCAACACTGGAAGTTTTTCAGAAGAAACTGGACAGCCATTTGTCTGAAATGGTATAGGGCTTCCTGCCTGAACAGGGGGTTGGACTAGATGACCTCTAAGGTCCCTTCCAATTATTATTGTTGTTGTTGTTGTTGTTTCACAAACCCAAATTCAGCCCTGGTGAAGTGGTTAATAATTAAGAAAAAAGTGTGTGAGCAGAGTAAAACAAATGAAAATAGTGTAAAAACACCATTTGTGACATGGAAAAAAAGTTGTTGTTTTTATATGTCATCTTTTCATTTTGTTAATAAAGACCATTACCTGATAACAATCTATCCATTGTAATCTGAATTTTAGAGTGTAAACTGTTTAAACTTCTGGTGGGTAACAATTAACTACAATACAAGAATTTTGTTTGTTTTGCTTTAATGTTTCCATGCCCCCCCCCAAAAAATGGAATCTGCTTTAAAATACATGGCAGGATTCTCAATACGTTTTACAGATCAACAAGGAGATTTGTAGCTTACTGGATCTCGTTAATGTGCTTTACTGGAGCTCTGTTTGAAGACTACTCAGAAATTCCAATACGTTTAAAATATAGCTTCCAAATTGCCTGTAGCTAGTCCTGGTTTGGCAGTGTATGCCGAATCTGTAAGAGCAGAATTGGTTTTAACAGTATAGATACAGTTGAAAGTGCTGATTATCTATAAAGTCCCTTCACTGTTCAACTCTTCAATTTTCATAGAATTGCTTATTCTTACTCTATGAGATGGTTTATTCCCCATATAGTCTGGGGCAGTTGTTCTCAATTTGTGATCTGCAGACTCCTGGAGGCGGGATGTCATCACAGGGGGTCCACAAAGGCTTGAAGAAATGTTATGATTCACATCTTGAGTTAAGTCTTGGGAAGCCATGGACTGTGGTCATAAAAGTTATTTTAAAAGGGTCTGTGGAAAAGACGGTTGAGAACCACTGGTTTGGGAAATGGCAGCACAGAGAGAAACTTCCATCTTTGCCACTCTTTCCCAGTCTTTGGAACTCTCTTACTCTTTAAGAGAAGATGGGTCTTCCATAGTGATCTTCCAAAACAAGGGGAGGGATTCATTCTTGTTGAGCCTTTGGTAGATTGACAAAATGACAGTTTCTATGTTTGTCCTTGAGTTTGTCAGTTCTAAGTTTCTGGCTATTAAGTGACTGTGTCTATACTTTTATGATGATTTTAGAGTTGGAGAATTTATTGATATTTTATTGTTGGGAGCTGCCTAATGACTGGTAAAGCAGGAGGTAAATGAATAATGCAAATACATAAACAATATATATCAACAGCAAGAGAATGGTCCCAATATATTTATTTTTACAATTGGAATCAAGTATTTCCCTGAGACAGAATAGAAATGTGGCTACAATTCTGGAGTAGAAGCATGAGGGCATGAATTCCTTGTACCTAGCACACTCATGCTTCCATGGAATTTGTGCAATTAAAAGTTATATCCTCATAATTCCAGATGTTATCATAATGCATTTTATTTGTTCGTAGATTTATATTCCACTTCTGTTCCAGGAGGTTAAGGTGGTATACAGAACAATCCTACAATTTTATGAGGTTGGGTGACCTGAAATAATGATGGTTTCATCATTATATGAAGTGGCTTTCCATAGCAGAGGGTGGGCACTGTATCCAGGTTCTCACAATCCTAGTATAAAAGCAACATACCATATCCCTTTTAATCTACATGAAAAGTTTTCAAATCAACTTAAAAATCACCAACAGACCTTTACTAGATTGTTCTCTTGCTGAAAATCTAGTTCTTCTGCAGTGAGAATACAATATTAATTAGCCTCAATGCATCTATTACATAAAGAGATTCCAGTTCAGCTCTATTAAAAATTATAATTTACATATTTTCTCTGAATCAATCTATCGTTCCCCTCTTGCTTTATTTGTTTCATTCCTGCCTGCCTTCCCCTGTGCCCAGCTGGAGATAAATACAGCACTATGATGCACAGCAGTGAGAACTGTGGTGCAGTTTAATGAGAAACTGGATAGATCATATAAAATACTTCAGCTACTCATCATTAATCATTTTTTAAAGAAAAGAGGTCAGTACTTAATATGAACATAAAGCACATTTCTTACACCTCTTTTGTGTGACTTATTCAGTGTTTTTCCCCACACTTTTTTGACCCTGTGTGCAACTGCTGCAGCCTAGTGGCATTACAGAGCATGAACAATTATTACGATTTGCATTATTAGTATTATAAAAATAGATAGAAAATAAATCACCTCAGCAAAAATCAGACAGCAAACAAGAGTAAGGTTTCACTGTTATTTTCTTCCTTTTGGGATATCTTGCTAAAATCAGGAAACGGCTTTCTAAGTACCAGAAAAGGTTATCATTTTTAAATTAACCTTTTCTCTCTTCTGTACTCAGTACTTTGATTAAAAAAAAAAAAATGAAGCAATTGTCTTTTTTTTTTTAACCAGCCATGTTCAGTAGCAAGGCTTTTTGAATTTAACTTTAACATCAAATTTCTCTGACTGATAAATAAAAGAGCAATATGTCCTCTGTGTATCTGGAGACTATGGGACTTTCAGTTTTATCTCCTTTTCTTAGTAATAATAGAATACAGATCTGCTTTCAGCATCTGATTCCGTTTAAAGGAATGCATTATTGCATTGGGAAAAATTCTGCATACCTTTAAAGCACTGAAGTACAATACAGAATAAAAATATACACTGTACTCTCCAAGTACACCTGCACAAAAATCTAAAAATCTCCCTCACTGAAATTCATCCACAATCCAAATATGTCAACAATAAACTAGAGTCAGAAGTAACACAATGCAATGAGCGCAACACAAACTAGAAGACCTGTATTTATTTATTCTTTGGTACAATTCTTACACACCTCAGACAAATCATAGCTTATTTTCAACAGTAAAAGAACAAAGCATGCGATGCAATTTGATTTGAAATCAAGCCCAATTCTAATAAATTTAACTCCATAGTTTTAAAGGTTAGGATGAAATTCAAAACCAGTTTCTTTCACAGGACAGAACTTTCACATTATAAACACCCACCTTCAATCAAGTGTGCATAAAAGGATCAGTTTCATCGATCATAATAGGTTGGAGATGAAGTGCTTGATTTGATTTGATTAGGTTCTGAATCACACTGTTCATCCCTACCTACCAAATGATGCTGCCATTTTTTTAAGCCAGTGAGAGGGCTTTTTTCCCCCTAAGCAAATAGAACTTGTCCTTCTCTATTTCTCTGAATATTCTCTGCCTTCATCCTACTTTCCCTCCCACCTCTCTCTCCCATTTTTTTTGGGGGGGGGTGCAGAGAAGTGATGTTTATTAGCATAAATATCTGAAATGCTGACAACAGTAACCTAAGCTCAACAAAGTTTCAAAGCAGATAATTTCAGAACAAGGCTCAACAAATACCAAGTCAAAATATGTAAATATGGAACCATCTATCCCATGAAAGCAAATAAATTCTTCTCTCTTCCTCTTTTTACCATCCAGAGTAAAATCACATACCTCAAAGCATTTCAAAACTAATGAGCTACAGTTCTGAAAACAGACCCCCCCCCCACAGCCTCTTTTTGTCTCTTTTCCAGATTGTTAAATCAGGGATGATGTGAAAGGGCTCCATTGGGGTGGAAGATGCAAACCAGGATGATAGGTCAGATACTACTAACCACACATGCCGTCAGTTGGTGGCCTCTTTGATGCTGAAAGCTCTGTTTAGTTCAGATAGCCTCAGCTGGCATTATAATGCACAATCATTTGCTGTAAATTTTGGAGCAAAGCAGAGAGCAGCTGACAAAGCGACCGACAGTGACTTGCTAGGAGCACAGAGGGGGACTTGCACCATGCTGCATTAATTTAACATCACATCAAATATGGATTTTATTGCAGCAGGGACAGTGAACGCACACACACAACTTGCTTTTCTCTCTCTTGTGGTTTGTAAGTCTCTTATCACAACAAGGGATGGGTGCATTCTCAACCTTTCTCTGTGTAGCTCTCTATAAATACAGGCAAATAAGTTAAGTTTCTATGCTCCAAACACTCCTGGAGCATTTTGAAACATAATTTATTCCAAATATGGGGGGGAAGGGAGGATGAGCCATTTACCGTAGCTTCAGAACTGAAGACCCTACAGGCAATCTTATATAAAGGATGAGGTGAGTTCCCTACACATATGTTTGGAATTCATGCAAAGCCCACAATATGGGGTGAACGATTAAGCTTTACAAATGTGCCTTCAATTTCCCATCCTCCCCCTTTCCCTCAATAATGAAAGACGTTTCTGGTTTGTTTGTTTGTTTAGTTAGTTAGTTAGTCTTGAACGGAGAAGTAGGGGACTTATATTCTGCCCCGCATCCAGCTCGACAGTTCTTTTGACTAGCTTTGCAAATTGCCCTTTTGAAGCAGCTCAGCTAGAATGCAAGGCAACAAGCTCGAGTAACTTCGGGTTTCCACGGTTCTTTTTATAAGAGCGAGCGAAAGTTACCCGTTTTATATCCCTGTGCTTGATAGAATACGGTACACAGGGACGGGGGACCCCCCCAAATACAACTCCGATGCCCTTTCCACTACAAAGCCAAAGGCAAGAGAGTCCTACCTTTTGTTGTGAATCAAGTCGAGTCCTACCCAGGCAGCAACCCCTGAAGTCCCGGACTAATCTTCCTCTTTATTGGCGCGGTTTCCCCCCTTCGCTATTTTGCCCTCTCCACCCGGAGTCGACTCGAATCGAATTCAGGCGTCTTCTGCGAGCATCACTTAACTCTGGATAGCGGGGAAAGCAGCGGGGATGGGAAGCGGGGAAGAGGAGGGGGAAGCATTCGCAGGCTGGGCTGGCTGACTCGCTCGCCCGCTCTGACTGGCTTTCATTCAGGGAGCCTGATTAAAAGAAAAAGAAAGAAGAAGAAGAAGAAAAGCCACCTCGCAGGGGAGGAGTGGGAGGAGGAGGAGGAGGAGGAGAGAGAGACAGAGAGGGAAAGGCTCTGCTGAGAGAGGCGCAGCCCTTGCCGCCGGAAGGTTACAGAAACTAGGAGAAGAGCAGGCTTTCCCAGGGATTTGCAAGTGAATGTGTGGGAGGGATACAAAGAAAGGGGGGCTTTGCCGAGAAGATTCGCTCCTCCTGCTCCTGACAGAAAGGGTCTCTGTGCTTCAAGTCCAAGGTAATAATAATCAGCCCCGTCCGCTTTGCTCGCGGTAAACAAGACACAGTCATAACACCACTTCAGCCTTGGTGGTTTGTTTGGGGTTGTTGGGGAGGGAATGGGGAGAGGGGGGGGAGGGCTGTCTTTCTGAAATCTTTAATTTTCCTCTCTCTCTCTCCCTCTCTCTCTTTCCACCGGGAGACTGCAGCAGTTGTCTCCTCGTTCCATCTATTGCCAGGTGACAAATTAAATTATATTCTTCTCGGAGGTGATACCAGAAGAAATTGCCTTCACATTTTCTGGCCGGGGCACTGGAGACAGGGTAGCATTTATCTGCTGCTCGCTTTCAGCTCTCTCTTGCAATAAAAAAAAAAAAAAAGGGGGGGGAAAGCAAAGCTATTATAAGATACTGATCTTGCTGGATTCTTTCCCGGCGACTTCTGCAGAATTTAAATTTTCAGTGCTACTCGTGCTTTTGCAAAGCAAAAGTCCAAATGTCCGTTTTCTGGCCACCTACGGATCTGGTGTTTTTGTCCCAGCCGATCTCTGGCATCGTGTGTAGGGGTAATATTTCTTGAATTGCTTGCGCTTTAGTTTGCTATTCTGCAGATGTCATCCTTTGCGCGCGTTAAATCTGGAACAGTTGATGCTCCTTCATGCTACACATTGGGCTGTGCACAATTCCTCTTGGATCATATTGGACCAAAGCCTCCCATTATGGGGGGGGCAAGGATTTTGTACTTTGTAACACATGGGGATGTGCTGCAAACAGTCCCTTAAGAGTAAACCAAAGGATGTCAGTATTGCTCCATCCAATCTGTGGTATGAGGAAGGATGCACTTAAAAACACACACACACACACAACAACAACACTGTATTCAAGTATGAAAATCAGTTCAAGTGTTCACTTAAAAGGAAGGAAATTTTCCTAGCATGGTAAGGCTGCAAAGTCCAGTAATTTTGCCACCTGTCAACAAATAATTTAAATGTACTATGACTCTAGTCAATTTAAATATGTTTTGGATGTTAACATGCTATCAGTTTTGGTTAGAAGAGGCAGTCAAAGCAGCTCTGGATCATATATACAAAATAAAAGAAAAAAAAAATTAAGCATTGCTGTTACATGATAATAAAATACTAGTATAAACAGTAAAAAAAAATGGAAGAGCAGATTATTACCAGCCAAAGCTACTCTGAAGTAAAAATAAAATGGGAATTTTTGCCATTTTCCTTGATATCAAGACAGATTGATATGAGGAGACTAATAAGAGAACAGCTTCAAAGGCCCGGCACCAAGGGTTTATGGAGGAACAGATCATAGATAGCCTGCCAATTATTTTATTGATTGATTTATTTTTATCCCACCTTTATTATTTTTTATAAATAATTTGAGGTGGCAAACATGCCTAATGTTCCTTCCTCCTCCTAATTTTCCCACCACTACAACCCTCTGAGATGGGGTTGACTGATAGAGTGACTGGTCCAAAATCACCTACTATCTGACTTTCATATCTAAGGCCAGACTAGAAAGAATGGCCTTCCAGTTTCTAGTTTGGTGCCTTAACTAACTAGACCAAAATGGTTCTCTCAGTGATGTTTTTATTTGTGTTCATATGAACAAATTAGTTAAGTTCTGGACCAAATGAGTGATCTTAATTATCTCCTCTGATTTAAATATAGACAGAAAAATAATATGTGGAAGAAATTTGGGGATGAGATTTATTACCACAGAACTTTTGAAGGTGTATTGGATTTTGGGACACTGAACTTCCTCACCCCATTCTTATAGCAGCTGCAGAAATACAATGTTAATGTTTTTCTGTATATCTGAACTTCAGTGAATCTGAGCTACCATTGATGGAGAGGAAGATATTCCAGGAAAACAACTCTTCTACTATAAACTTGACAAAGCCAGGTTGACATAGTGGCTAAGGCACCAGGCCAGAAACCAGGAGACCATGAGTTCTAGTCCTGCCTAAGACACAAAGCCAACTGGCCCTGTCATTCATCACTTCTAGGACATAGGCAATGGCAAACCACTTCTGAAAATGTTGCCAAGGAAACTCCAAGGACTCCAGGGCACACAAACTGAAAAGCTGATCCTTGTTGGGCTTTTAACCTGGGAAACCTAGTACGAGTTACTAGATATAGCCATGAATTAGATACATTTGTATTGAGTAAACCTTATTTACCTTACTGAACATGGCACATATTATTTAGTAAATATGATCAAAGAATGACATTTGAAGTAGGACAACTCAAGTTCAAATCCTTGCCCTTTACTTACCTCGTTATCTAATCAATTCACAGGAATTAGGACAGCATTGCTCTGAGATTAAAAAGAGAAGCATGTATATATGCTGCCCTCATCTCCCTCAGCCCCAGGTTGAAATACAAATAAATGAAAAGCATCTGTCTGTATCTAACGCTTAATGAAGTGTTTTCTTTCAGTTACTATCCCAATTTGCAGAATAGCCCCCTACACATGCACACACAAACAAATGCGTACACAGCCTTTAGAATTAAGATTTATTCCATCCCTTTAAATGTTCTAGAAATTATTTTACAAGAGTTCTTCTGAAGAGCACTTGATGAATAGTTTTTAAATGTCACTATTTATATTTTACCTTGAGTTTATTTAATTGTTCATGTTATTTTATTTTGACATTTGATTTCATTATGATGTCATTTATATTTGCCTTCCATTTATTTGTAATTGTTGTAATTTTGATTGGTTGTATCTATCTAACAGATTAATTGTTTCAGTCCATATTTTAACTGTTTAAGGATTATTTTTCTTGGTCAGCTATTTTATGAATTGCTATAAATTTCTAATGATTTTTCAGGATACAAGATGGATGAATGAATGAGTGAATGAATGAACAAGCTAAGCTCTGGGTCCTCTATTTCACAGCATACCTTTCAGATTCTTGATCCTATTTTCTGCAAGGCACAAAATGTGGGCATTTTTCTTCAAGCCTAATACTACACTTTCCATACTTCTCAAGGATGGGCATAATTTATAATAAATATTTCCACAAAGCCGTTGTTGCCATTTATCTTGTCTGAGATTTTAAACAGCCCTGAGTTGCTGTAAATTCACCACAAAGTTAGTCAAACATTACAGAAGCTTCCAGCAATCTTTAATATGCCTCCATTTTGTAACAGCAACTTACCTGCTTGCCTACTTACTGTTGGTGTGAGGTGGAACACCCTCTTAAAGTGATATCTGTGCTACAAAGTTTATTAAAAGGGTAATAAACATTGTACTTTCTAGTAGAATAGTTTGTAATTTTGTTACTTGAATCACAGCTTGGCTTTTCAGTTCAAAGCATAGACCCAGAAGCAGTTTATAAAAGAACTATTTCTATTGGGGTGGTAGATGGCTGCAAATACCTTAATAACCACTGGATGAGGGCAAGCATAGAGTTTTTAGTATCTTTTTTCTGTAATATCTAGATTTTGCAGTTCAGATCTAGTGTGCTTGTTGATACAGTGGAATGTTTTACTATAATTTTTGACTGAATACCCTGAATACAGGTAGTCTTCGACTTAACGACAATTTTTAACAATGATTCAAAGTGACAATGGCGTTGAAAAAAGAGATTTGCAACCTGTATTTGCATGTATGACTGTTGTACACCCCCACAGTCTTGTCATTGTAATTCGGGCACTAGACAACCAGCTCGTATTTATGACCAGTTGGAGTGTCCTGCAATCGTATTGTCACGTTTGTGATCATTTTTGCCAATTTCTGGCAAAACATTCCCATTGGAGAAGCCGGATTTGTTAATGATTCACTTCAGGACTGCCATACAAATTGTCTAAAATTGGGTCCAAATTGGTTTATGATCACAATAACTTATATTGGACATTTCCATCCCAATTATGGTCATAAGTCAAGGATTAGCCATAGTTGTTGAATGTCACCTTTCCCGTAAGAATTTTACTGTTTTCTCCAGAAAAAATCTGAGAATAAATAGTTTATAATTGTTAAATATTCTTCTCAGTTGCATGCTTAAAAAGGAAAGAACATTAAGCCTCTAATAATCTTCTATTACAGGCAAAAGGGAACCTGTGGTTGGATGGCAGGTTATATTTTTAACATTAACTTTTTATATAGGAAGCCCTATATTGGCAAAAAAATCCCAAAACAAAACTGGCAGTTGTTCTGAGATATTCTCAAAATTAGGTCACTACTCCTAATAGAATCCAATTCATATTTTCTTCTGTCTTTACCATTTTTCCACAGGATTTCCCTCCCCCTACTTCTTTCTCTCAGAGGGATCTTAGTAGGGCAAATTGAATATCACAGAAACATACATACGTATCCATTGCTTTGATCCTTTTTTGGGGGGAAGGTAACTTTACAGAGGGCAGAAAAAGAAGATCTAATACACCAAAGAAATTACAAGGACAAGATAAGAAAAGTGGGCTTGTTTCATTATGTCTTTGAGTTGAGCAGGTGCAAAATTTATGGGAAATTGATATTAGTCATATTTTTGCTTCTGTCATTTTTGTGTTTGCTGCAAGAGTGCACTTGAGTGGGACTAATTATAAAAGTTGTTTAAATAAATAAATTGTTTAAATCATTATTTACTATTCTTCTGCATATTATTTAATATTTTATAATAAAATAATATATTCTTTTGTTCTTTAAATTCCTCAAATTTACTCCTCAGTTACATCCAACCATATTTTTCTCTTCTTTTTCTTCCTTTTTACCCACCCATTGACTTTTCCTACACACATGCATTCTATATTTATTTCCATTATTATTTATTCTCTTTGTAAGATGAAACTATATTGTTACTGTACTTCTTTCCTTCTGGTCATTTTTTACCCATATTTATTCAACACCCATTCATTCAGCACCCAATCATTCTTCAATATATTTATTCTTGTTTTATAGACAGCCATATCTTAATTTCTACATCAAGTTTATTTTTGTGTTTCTCCAGATTTACTCAGTTGTCGTATAACAAAAAGGACAGAAACACACTATTATGTGTAGTCATTTTCACGTCTTTCAGTATTCACACTTTGCAATACCGTATAATAACTACATTTCTAACAGAATTGTCATGTGTTAAATGTTTCTTCATTAATTTTCTCATCTATAGTAACATTGAACCAAAATGCAATTCTTCTACTTTCATTTTTTTTTTACCATTTATACAAAACTGGCCACCATTCAGTCTTTTCATTTTTAAAAACAACCTTGGCCTTTCATACGTATAGTCATGGGAACAAAATTTGCTTGGCAATCCACTCACACTTAGGACTAAGCATTGGGATGTTGCATCTCCTGACTGTCTCCCCCCAAATTCCATTCCAATGGATCCCTGCAGGCCTTGGGCCTGCTTTCCACCCCACCAGGTCCCTACAGATATTCAACCTGCTTCTTACCCCTGCTAGGTTCCACCCTCTCCTCCCTATCCCACCCCCAATCACCGATTGGTCATTTAACTTTTATTGCAGATTTCCTTCTTCATCTCCTCTTCATCTTTGCAGACTCAATGACTCCATCCCAGAAGCAGGCGCCCTTTTGGGAGCAGACACAATACATTGGGGCTGCTCTGGAATGGTGCCCACTTCTGGGATGGTGTCATGTGGCTTAGGGATGCCAAGGGAGGATGTAACCTGTTCCCTTTCCTCAATACAGGCTCCAGAGACATCTTGCAGGGCTGAGGCGGAAAAGGGGCCCCATGGGATAGAAAAGAGGGCCCAAAGCCTGTGGGGACACTTAGGGGTTTAAGCAGAACATGGGGTGCCTCAGGTGGTGGAGGAGGTTATGGCTTGCAGGCTTAGGCCTGCATTAGGTTTCCTAGACCCACCTCAGAGGCACCGAGTTTTCCACTTAATGGCTGACACAATCACATAATGACCACATCAGGGAAATTAGGGATAGGAATCATTAAGTAAGGAGATTAGGGGGTGCCTCCCTTAAAAACCTGTGACTGTAATGGGCAGGCTTGATTACTGTCATACATCAAGCACTGTTTTCACATTCATGCTCCTGTATTTGAATGTTCAGCCAACAATATACCATTTTTTGTATGTAAAAGTGCACGTTACATTTATGTTTCCAACCAATGTACACCATAATACCCACTATTGTATATTTATTCAATATATCAAGCAAATATCATTTTCTTAACCCTAGCTTAAACTATAATATCAATTATATAATATATGTTAACATATTACATGTTAACTGCAGGGAAGGATATTCCTGTACCTTCTAGTCATATCAGAAGAAATACTGTATATCTGTTCCTGGGCAACATAGTATGCTACCAAGACAAAAAGCAAGAATCAGATTATTTGACAAGAGGCCATGTTTATCACACTTGTGTCAGTTCACCTTCCCAATCGTCAAAGAGCTTATATAACTATTTCCCAAAGTTGAACACTTCATTTGTACAATTTAGCACCAAAAAAATAAAAGATTCAGAGGATTCATAAAAAGAATCAGACAACAGCATTTAGAAGTTATTTTCTAAGCTTAAAGGAATTCAAGACAATGTTTAATTTTTAAAGTGAGAAATGTGGATTTCAGCTTTCTGGAACCTAATGGTTTTATTTATTTATTTATTTAGAATCATTTCTCCCAAATCCCCTTTTATAGACAAGTTCCACTTGGGGGAAGAGAAGAAGAAGAAAGTAAAGAGGAAGAAGAAAGAAGAACCCTCAAATCTATGTATATTCTCCTTAGTAATTTACATTTTTCACAGTATGAAATTAACTTGACCTAAAAAATAATTATAACTCTGCTTGGTGTAGTGGTTAAGGCATCAGGCTAGAAAGCAGGAGACTGGGAGTTCCATTCCTGCCTTAGGTTCAAAGCCAGCTGGGTGACCTTGGGTGGAGGAGGAAGGAGGCAATGGCAAACCACTTTTGAAATCTTGCCAAGAAAACTGCAGGGATTTGTCTAGGCACTGACTTAAAGACACAAATACACTCTCACACACGTGTGTGTGTGCCCCCCCCCACACAAAAACCTGATGTCATATAATTAAAATTAAGCCCTGGCTGAAACTGAAGGTATACAATCATCACTTTGCCACTGAAAATGGTCACTCTGGTTAGAAAAGCTCTCTTACAGAAAAGTCATTTCATGTGGAATAAAAGATCATAATTAGAAGTATGCAATATGTTTTAGAAAAAGCTAATCAGAGAAGGGGAAGGCAATCTGAAGCATAAATAGCTTGCTTTATT
This sequence comes from Crotalus tigris, assembly GCF_016545835.1. NCBI lineage: Eukaryota > Metazoa > Chordata > Lepidosauria > Squamata > Viperidae > Crotalus > Crotalus tigris. Next base: position 1,602,339 of record NW_024100540.1, on the reverse strand, counting down.
ATTCACCTCAGGAAAAGCCACATGTATACCCCCGAGAGAGAAAGAAAGAAAGAGAGAGGAAGAATAAGAGTGTCACAGACACACAGATGCCCTGAAGCTTGAAAAATGTTCTCTGCATCATAGTACAAGGGTACCACAAAGCTCTGATTAAGCCTGGCATTTTTGGAAAATACACATTGGAAGCAAGACAGAACAACAAATGTCGTTGGCTAGAGTTTTATTCTCCCTGTCAGTAAATGAGGTCCCTTTCTCCTCCTGAACAGTAACCTACTTCTACCTTCCACTCTCTCTGATGAAACTCCTATATACACAGGTTGCAATTAATTTTACCACCACCATTTATTTTGTCATGCAAAAACTACAGTGGTTCTGGAACAAAGTAAGATCTTTAGCAGCCTGTTTTCAATGATGTTTTTTCTTTCCTTAATGCAGATCCGATAGGCAGAAATGAGTCTGCTGCAGGAAAAAAAGGAGCTGGGTGTCACAGTCCCAAAGTTTGTAGCAAAGTCAAAAATGTGGATCAGAATAACAATATTTTTAAAGAGACATGAAATGTACATCCCCTATCTTAGATAACAGATCCACCCAACTGAAAACAGAAAATGGTCTTCTGAGTATGGCTATGCACTGATGATAAATATTTTTGATCTGTATCCCATACTGAGCCTTCAGAAAGTAGGCTAATGTGGTTGGTCTAGTCCAGAGGTAGGCAACCTTGGCTCTTTTATGACTGGTGGACTTCAACTCCCAGAATTCCTGAGCCGGCTATGCTGAGGGGAAAGGGAGAGGTTTCCAAGCTGAGCCATGCTGGCTCAGGAATTCTGGGAGTTGAAGTCCATGAGTCATAAAAGAGCCAAGGTTGCCTATCCTGGGACTAGACTCTAGTCCCAGGATAGGCAACCTTGGCTCTTTTATGGCTAGTGGATTTCAACTCCCAGAATTCCTGAGCCAGCATAAATTGAGGTCGTCAAGGTTGGGAAACACTGAATTAGATTATCAGATTTGTGCAGAGAAGGGTTAATTAATACATGTGAATAATATTAACCATCCATGCAAACTTACTAGTCTTATAAAGGAGATGCAACTATAAAATCTGAGATACCTCTCCTTCGTAGCTTAAGCCATTTTGCAGCTCCTTCAGCATGCTTAAATCCTTTCCTCTCTGTTTTTCAATAGCTTCCTAACATAAATAAATTGTCCCCATCCCAAGTGTCAGCATAGCATTTTTTACAGGGAACGTTTAATCAAAAGTGTGTTTTAGTTCACACAGCTGTAAATTTTAGTGCATTGCTTCAGCAATATTGTGGATGCATCTCTTCCAGAAAGGATGACAGGTAAGTACATTCCAATCCCATTACACTGAAAAAGAGCATGTATGTGCATATGCAATTGTACAGAAATGAATGAGCAAGCAAGCCCTACTCCAGTGATAAGGTTAATCTGTGTTTTTCCAGATACCTTCTTTAAACTTTGTACTCCACAAAAAACGAGATTGCTCCAACAATAGAAAACAAAAGCTAGCCAGCCTCAGTCCCATTTCTCACATAAAGGAAAAGCTTAGTTTGTACAAAACAGCATTTTTTATCAAGTCAACATTAGATATACATTTTGGGGGAGTGCAGTCCATGATAAGGTGCACCTATCGTTTTATATATCAATGAGAAATATAGAAAGGACACATTACAGATCTATAACTGATGACATAACTACACCTCAAAATTGTAGATTGTAGAGAGGAAAACTGCAGAAAGGGGGCAGTTAAAATAATTACAGGGCTATAGAAACTCTGACAATAGAAAACACAGCATCAAGGGATCTTTAGCACAGGAAGAAGAGAGGCAAGATTCTAAAGATACACCTAATATAAATATTATGGAGACAGAGAGACAGGTTTTTTTTTCCTTCTGTCTTTAAATGCAGGTAGGATCACTTTGCATAATGGGTGTTAAACTCTAGTTTAAATCAGTTACAGTCAAATAAATTAAACTAGTTAATATCTGTGTTTGTGTTTCTTTTTCTTTTAAATCAAAGAGTCCCCAGCGTGGCAGTTTTTAAAATTACAAATCAGATTCAGGCCATCAGTGGTTTAGTAATCTTGATACTGCATGAATTAGGGGATGCATATGTTAAATAACAGCTGCTGAGTGGAAAAGAGCTATTCTCCTTCTATCGTAGCTTACAAGCTTTCCAAATGCAACTGTCTGACCACCATTTAATAGAATATTGGACCGGATAGCTTGATCCAAGATGGTTTGATTCTATAAGCTTCATATTATTAATTACTTACTTTTCATAAATAAAATTTAGATTCATCATGAGTTGCTCTGGAGTTCCTCAGAACTTTTACTCTGATTGGGTTGAATTTAGCATTATATCGTTCCTTCCAAATGTCAACTAGCAGTGACATCTACCGCGTGCCTCAAATTCTTACTATGTCAGTGATGTATCTCCAGGTTAACTGGTAAAATACTTGAGGCCTTGACAGCTTAGTGACAAATACATTTTTTGTAAATAAGTATATAAAAACAAACTGGTTATACAATCACACATCATGTCTACAATAACATGACATAATTTCATTTTCATATGGTTAATGTTACAATAATTATACATTTAAATAATAGCTGTCATTAATTTTCTATAATTTTGAATCTATCATTTTGATCTATGTCCCATGTTCTCTCAGATAGCATGGAATGCATTTGAATCCAGAATTATAAGATGGATGGATGGATGGATGGATGGATGGATGGATGGATGGATGGATGGAGTCTTCTGTCTGCCTCCCTTTTTGTTTTTGTCTGCTCTGCTTCTGACACATAGGGCTGCCAGGTCTGGGCAGACTAAATAAAATAGAACATTGATCAGAAAAAAAGACAAGATAAAAAAAAAAAATTAAGGAACAAGTTTGGGAAATCTGGTCAACAACACATAAGCATCCTTCCATTCCCCACCATCTAGTCAGAGCTGAAGAAGCTTCTTGGATGAAAAGCGAAACATCTTCAAAAAACATAAGAAAATCCAGTTGCCTCCTGAAAAAGCACCTCTCATGGTTCTGATAGATGAAACCAGTTAAAAGAACTTCAAGGCAAGGATTTCTTCCTTGAAGAATATTTTATTAGGAAACAAAGTATCGGCACTTACATAGTTGAACCCAAGAATGAGATTCCCTCCTCCCAGATACAAAGTAACAAATTGCAATTCCCACCCCATAAGAAATGTCATAAATCACATTCCCCAATTAGCACAAAACCAGGGCTTTCCTCTCCAGCCTCTCAGCCTGCCAAAACTTTAACAGAACACGTCCTTGAGTTCCCATACTTCTACAATATTATGGCTAGTTAAACTTTTAGGCTTACCCCATCCCCCATCCCCCCATCTACAACTGAACTCTAAAAGAACAGAAAGGCACATTAAAAGCAAGAGTAAAAATGACTGCTAGTCCTCAGTTGTCAGAGTGATGACATCCATTGTCACAGCGTTGACAGCACCTTTGAGACAACACATAAGCATATACAAACTAAAGACCTAGGAAAACAGGCCATGTTTTTAAGGACCTCAAATGCATCGGTGTGGGACATTGCCTCAGAGGTCAGAGGGCCATGCCAGAGATGAGGCACTTCCTGGATCCTGCTAGATGAGACTAATTGAAGGGACCTGGAGCCCTTTGGCTCCTATTGTCTGGACAGACAGGAAATAGGTAGATCTACAGATGAACCCTAAGCTATTACATCATGTGGGATGAGATTTGAAATGAATTTAGAGTACCTGCAAGCATAGGACTGTTTTGGCTACCAAAGAGTCTGTGTAATAGTGAGACAGAATGATCCAGGCAGGAAGACATTTGGGCAAGATAAAATAACCAGCTAAGTCCTATGACAATTTTTCATCTCTCTGTAGCTTCCACTGTAAATTTTAAAAGTTTGGTCCCAGGGCAAATACTGATGTCATGACCTTTTTATTAAAAAAAAAAAAGCCATCTGTCCTGTGACCGACTTGCATCTTTCAATTAACACCTGGCAGAAAAGCTGCTTAGAAAAACTAGCTGTTCTGATTCACTCTTGTAACTGTGCAATAACAGACTTTCAGCTCTAAATCCAATCAATTAATTCCTTTTGTCATAGAGCGTGCTATGCACTTAATAATTAATATCAAACCTTCCTTTGCTGAGGAACTGTGGGGATGGAAGGGGAAAGAGAGTTTGCAAGGCTATAAAACCTGCCCAATGAAAGCAACCCTTTTGTAAATTGAATTTTGGATACCATTCTTGCTACTCAAGCTTAGTGTACCAAATGGTCCTGTAATTAATAGGGACAATTTAAATAAATATGATGCTGTTCGTTACGTCCTGGCAAATTCATCTCTTTGAATGTCTTCCTGCTTCAGTTTCTGTCCTGCAAATTCCCTTTTAGCCAGCAACACAGGGGTTAGAAAGAAATCAAGTTCGTTTCTCAGCTGGGAATAATAATAATAAAGTGCAGGCAGTTGTTTGAATCAGAGGTGAAGTATATTCCAAGAGCACAATACACAATCAACTATTTGGAGGTGGCCACAGTGAACCCTCCCTTGCAATCCTTTTATATAGAAAAACCTCGCCATTATTCCAAAAAATGTCCACCTCTAGGAATTCCAAGAAAGTGTAGTTATTAGAGTTTCCAGAAGGGGATCCTCTGTAGTCAGGCAAACTGCTGAGTTTGTGGTTTCCACTTTATTTAATTTTGCAGAAAGAGGTTGCAAAGGACCACACGTCATTTAATTAGGAGGCTCTCTGGCCTTGTGGAAGGAATTTTCACTTGAATAAGTTAGTGCCTCCTGCCACATTTTAATTGTTGGGCTCATGTTCAGCCCCTTGCAATTTCTCATCTTTTGTCCGGATTGTAATTTTTAACTGTTTTTTTCTGATAAATAATAGGAAGATTGATTTCTTTCCCCGCAAGTATTTCAGAAAGCATCATCAATCCCAAGTCTCTGTGCGAGAAAAGAGAAAAGCAGAGAAAAGCGAAGGTCTTTGTATGAGGAGGTACAACTCAATAGAGGTACAGGTAGTCCTTGACTTACGACCACAGTTGAACCCAACATTTATGTTCTTAAGTGAGACATTTGTTAAGGGAGTTTTTGCCCCACTTTATGACCTTTCTTGCCTCAGTTTTTAAGTGAATCAGTTGATAAATTAGCAACCCGGTTGTTAAGTGAATCTGGTTTCCTCACTGAGTTTGCTTGTCAGACGGTCACAAAAGGTGATCACATAACCTTGGGAAACAGCAACAGTCATAAGTATGAACCAGTTGCCAAGCATCTGAATTTTGATCCTATGATCAAAGGGATGCTGCAAAGGTTGTAACTGTGAAAAATGGTCATAAGTCAATTTTTTTCACTGTTGTTGTAACTTTAAACATCACTAAATGAACTATTGTTAAGTCGAAGGCAATATGTATAGATTTGGTGAGTATACGTATATTTAGTATTTCTCTTACTCTTACCATTCTTTTCGTTATTTGAAAAAAGTAGCTTAATAGTTCTTTTTCATCATGACTTCTTTCAACAGTCACCGTTCTCTTTTCTTAAGTTATTATAATGACTATTTGATAACCACTGAGTTTTAGATTACTTGAGATATGAACATCAAATGCAGAACTGCTACATTTTCAGTCAGTATGCTAGTGACTACCAGTTACCAAGGCAAAAAAAAAGAAAATTATTGCTTCATAATTTTACTGTGGCTTCTTGAAAAGATTGTGCCTTTTACTAAAATTAACTAGTCTAAAAGATTATGTTCTGATTTTTGATAACCACTAGACAACCCATGACCCACTGAGTGATCATTAGAGATATTTCCTTAGCTTAACGGAGAAACAGAATGACCACAGATAGGAAAAAAAATCAGTAAAAGCAAAAGTAACTTCCAGCTTCTCTCCAGCTTCTATTAGGGAGAGTCAAAAATCTTCCTTCCTTCCTTCCTTCCTTCCTTCCTTCCTTCCTTCCTTCCTTCCTTCCTTCCTTCCTTCCTTCCTTCATCCCTCCCTCCCTCCCTCCCTCCCTCCCTCCCTCCCCCCTTCCATCCATCTGATGGGCTTGTGATATAATTGAGGTGTTCTTCTGGTATGAGCCCTTCATTTGTGGATGCTATAGAAAGCTACTTAGGAAGACAAGAAGCCTTATAAAAGTGAGCTTCTGCTGGGGATGCTGCACTGATGGCAGCTTTCTTTGGGCTGCCAGCCCTAAAAATGTGTAAAAGTGCGTGGAGACAGTGAAAATCAACTGTCCTGCGCCTTGAAAATCTCCTCCTTGGGAGAAGAGGGGGGGAAGAGTTTACCTCAGGTAGAGGTAGAGCTCCCCTAGACCTCCTTAATTATTTGGAGGTTGAAGGGTGTGTGAGTTCCCTCGAAGCCAGAGGCTTTCTCCACACTCCAGGACGCCTTTGCTCCGAGCTTCAGGAGCAAAGCAAGACGCCGCACCCACATCTGCATTACAAAGGGACTTGTGAGTAATTTAAAAGCAGATGGAGCTGACCAGGAGAAGTTAAAATTGTGAATGCTTGAAACTTTAACTCGGGAGAAATAATCTTCTCCTTAAAGGAAAAAAATGGCGCCGGAATGTTGTATCTTTGTTTGAAAGGACAGTGTTAAGAAAGAGCTACATTTGGAAACAAAGTTTAAACAATGTATTAGATTTTGGTTATTTATTTAAAAAGCAAGAATTTTTACAGAATTTTTTTTTCTTTTTCCTTTTTCTGGGATCTCGCTTTTTACTTTCTTATTTTGTAATTGTTGATTTTACAAGAAGTGGACTTATACAGACAGGAAAATGCCTTCAATGCATTTGGGAATTTCTGCTGTCCCTAAAAGTTCAATTTCTTCTCCTGTAACACAGCTTGCACTGCAAACTAAACCTAAATCCCCACCACCTTCTCCCCCATCACCAGCATTTATGCTTAAAGATATTCAAGATGCTTTGAAAAAAGTGACACAAGAGATAAAGGAGGAGGTGGCCAATCTCCTCAACAGTAAAATGAAGGAAGAGATGGCAGAGCTTCTTGAGAATAAAAATAGAGAAATGAAGGAAGACATATTGTTTGCATTTCAAGGGTTAGCTACTCATATTGCACGCTTCGATGACCGGGTGGATGAAGTTGTGGAAAATACTGAAAAATTAGAAAGCAGAGTTGTCAAAGTTAAAAATAAGATTGATATAACAGAGGATGAAGTTACCATCTCACAATATAGAGATATGGAATTTGCATTGCGAATAAGAGGATTAAAAGAGAACTCACAAGAAGATCTGAAAGAGGAGGTGGCAAGAGCTATAGCTCCCATCCTGGGATGTGAACCTGAGGAATTATCAAGGGAGATGGATAAAATATTTAGGGTCAATTCATGGATTGCGAGGCAGAAAAATTTACCCAGAGATGTCGTTATTTATTTTTCTAGGAGATCACTTCGAAATGAAATTATTCAGGCTTTTTATAAGCAAAGATTTCAAATTGCAGATCAAAATATTATAATCTTAAAAGAAATACCTCCAAAAATTCTTAGAAAAAGAAAAGATTTTGCTTTTCTGTCTGAGGAGCTTAAAAACTGACAGGTTCAGTTTAGATGGGAGATACCTGTTGGAATAGTGATGAATTATGCAGGGACACGATATAGACTTAATACAATTTCAAAGGCAAAAGATTTTTATACTTATGTCCTGAAAGCAGGTTCACCACCATCTCCACGACCTAAGAGAACAGAAGAAAGACTGGAAGATAAACAGCCAGTTGAAGGCGCAATGTCATTGGTTGTAGGAGATTTAACGCAGGCTGAACCTATTGAACAGAGTTTGGAGGTAAAAGATGATTCAAAGGAACATAGGATGACTCGTGCTGCGTATAGACGTAAAGAAAAGGAGCAGAAGCAGAAGGCTAATTTTGGATCAATAATATAACGTCCGATTACTACAGAGCCTGTGGGAGGAACACGACTGAAGAGACCAATGACTGATTTTCAAGTAGTGTTCCAGAGGCTTCAGGCCACTAAGGATGGCAAAGTTTCTGACATGGAATGTTAATGGTCTGAATTCACTACAGAAAAGAAAGGAAGTATTTCACTACTTGAAACAACATAAGAATGACATTGTTTGTTTGCAGGAGACTCATATTGCTGTGAAAGATCAAAAGTATTTGATTAGTTCTCAATTGGGATCACATTTTATAGCTTCTGCCCCAGATAAAAAGGGGGGAGTAGTTATTTATGTAAGAAGAGATTTATCGGCTAGCTTAATTGAATCTGATACACAAGGAAGATATGTTATTATTGATTTAGTGCTACAAGGCAAGAAATTTCTTATTATTGGATTATATGCCCCTAATCAACAACAAAAACAGTTTTACAAGTTGTTACATCATAAGCTAACTCAATTGGATTATAAATCTGTTATTATGATGGGTGATTGGAATGGTGTTTTGGATTCTAGTAAAGACAAGAAGGGATCTTTCAAAACTTCCAATAACTCTAAATTACCTAAAGCTTTTTTTGATCTGAAAGATGATTTGGAACTGGAACTTAGAGACATTTGACGAGAACAGAATATGGAGGACAGAGATTTTACTTTTTTTTGGATAGGCATCAATCATTCTCCAGAACTGATTTTTTAAAATTACTACTGATCTTTTCTCCAGGGTCAAGAATGCTAAGATCTTTCCTAGAACATTGTCAGATCATACTTCTGTATGGCTGGAGTTATTTGCTGAAGATGGGAATAGAAGATCTTGGAGACTGAACAAAAATTTATTCAGATATGAGGGGCTTTCGTAGAAATGTAGAGAATATTTGAAGGAATTTTTGTTTTGAATATGCATAAAGGTACTTCGATGGCAATGGTTTGGGATGCCAGTAAAGCTTATATGAGAGGGGTTTTGATTCATATGAATAATGGACATAGGCGTAAGCAGATGCAAAAACGTAAAAAGTTGGAAGAAGAGATTAAATCAAAGGAGAAGGCTTTTATTTTGAACCCATTGGATAATAGATTAAAGGTTTCTATAAATATGTTGAAAGAGCAATTTAATATGTTAATGGGTAATCAAATCGCAACTAATTTGCGTTATATGAAACATAACATGTTTTGTAATGCAAACAAGCTGGTAGGTGGTTGGCTTATCAATTACGGAAGAAACAGAAATCACGTATTATAGAGAAAATAGAATATAAAGGTAAAGAGGTACATCAACAAAAGTTGATTAAAAAGAGTTTTTTAGATTTTTATACAAAATTATATACTAGTGAAAACATATAAGCTTTAGATATAGATAAGTACCTACAGGCAGCACATTTTCCTAGATTTTCAAATGAACAATGAAATGAGATGAATTGTTTAATTACTTCTGAGGAAATTATTTTGGCAATTAAACAGTTAAAAGTGGGTAAGGCTCCTGGTACAGATGGATTAACAGCAATTTATTATAAAATATTATCTGAAGAGATGATAGAACCATTAAAGGAACTTTTAAATAGTATCCAGATTGGAGGAGAAGTGCCTCCGGCTTGGAGAAGGGCTTTTATATTGCTGATTCAAAAGGAGGATCAAGACCTTACCCAGCCTAAGAATTATAGACCTATATCGCTTTTGAATACAGACTATAAGATTTTCTCGAAAATATTGGCAAATAGATTAATGCAAGTTTTGAAGCAAATGATTCATAGTGATCAGTCTGGATTTATAACTGGAAGATATATGAAATATAATGTAAGACAAATTGTTAATTTAATTGAGTATTGGAAAGAACAATCAAGTCCCTGCGGCATTGATATTTTTGGATGCTGAAAAAGCTTTTGATCAGTTGAATTGGCAATTTTTATTGAAAGTTGTTGATAAAATGAATTTTGGGGATAATTTTTTATATTCTCTTAGGGCTATATACCAACAACAATTGGCACAAATCATAATTAATGGGGGATTAACAGAAGCATTTAAAATTGAAAAGGGTACAAGACAGGCATGTCCATTGTCGCCATTGTTGTTTGTTTTAACAATGGAGATTTTACTGATTAAAATTCGTGAATCGACTATAATAAAGGGAATAAAAATAAAAAAGAATGATTATAGGTTGAGAGCTTTTGCGGATGACTTGGTTGTGACACTATCTCAACCGATTCAATCGGTTATAGACTTGATGAAAATTATAATTCAGTATGGGAAAGTTTCTGGTTTTAAGGTAAATAATAATAAGACTAAAATATTATCTAAAAATATGATTATGAAGGAAAAGGAAATGTTAGTTAAATTGACAGGTTTTGAAATAGTGAAAAATGTTAAATATCTGGGAGTATATATTACAGCCTCTAATGTAAAATTGTATAAAAATAATTATGAGATATTATGGTTAAAAGTACAAAAGGACTTAAACAATTGGAAAAAAATACAATTATCCTTGTTGGGGAAAATTTCAGTTGTTAAAATGACTGTTCTACCAAAGTTTCTTTTTTTGTTTCAAATGATACCTATTTTGAAAAAAGATGCCAATTTGGATGAATGGCAGAAGGGTATTAATAAATTTATTTGCGCGGGGAAAAAATCTTAAATTTAAGATCTTACAAGACGTATAGGAAAGAGGAGGACTTAAGGCACCTAATTTGAAATTATACTATGATGCAGTGGTTTTAACACTGGTTAGTGATTGGCTTAATTTAACAAATAAAAGTATACTTCACCTTGAGGGATGGGATTTATTATATGGGTGGCATGCATACTTAATTTATAACAAAAAAGTTGACCAGGCTTTTAAATCTCATATTTTAAGAAGTGCTTTATTGCGTGTCTGGAAGAAGTATTATTATAGATTAAATTATAAAATACCAATCCGGGGGATTCCTGGACACATGATAGAGGGGGTATCTATGGGTGTGAGTTTGGATAGGATTTCTTATAAGGAATTACTTAGATTGGTAGGGAAGATTGGCAATTAAAACTGTTAGTTGAGTTAAAGCAAGAAAATATTGTACAGTCATGGTTTCAGTATAATCAATTGTTGGTTAGGTGGAAGTTAGATCAAAAGGTTGGTATTACCTTAATGGATGAGAATTTGGTAAAACAGATTAAAGATCAAAATCCAGTGCATATAAAGAGAATTTATAATGTTTTAATAGAATTGGATTCGGAAATGGATTTAGTTAAAGATTGTATGGTAAAATGGGCCCAAAATATTCAAGAACCGATTCCATTGGATATATGGGAGGTAATTTGGGTTAGAAATGTAAAATTTTCCCAGGCCCAAAATTTAAGAGAAAATTTTTACAAATTTTTTTATAGATGGCATCTGGATCCTAAAAAGTTGTCTTGTATGTATCCCAATTTACAGCCCAAATGTTGGAGATGTGGTAGCTTGGATGCTACTTATTTTCATATCTGGTGGACCTGTAGAAATATAAAAGCTTTTTGGATTAAGATTTGGTGGAACATTCAAAAGATTTTTAGGAGAAAAATAAAGTTTATCCCACAATTATTTTTATTGGGTGTTATTGTAGATTGTGATGCTAAAGAAATTAACTTGATGTTGAATTTGATATCAGCTGCAAGGTTATTGGTAGGGCAATATTGGAAGAAGGATTGCTTGCCTACTATAGAAGAATGGATGCTTAAAATGTCAAATTTAGCAGAAATGGCCAAAATTTCTGCTTACTTGAAGGATCATTCACAAGAAAGATACATTTTGGTCTGGAGAAGATGGATAGATTATATTCAGAATAAATATGGGACTAAAAAGTTCCATTTAGTTTATGAGTAAATTTTAGAGTATTATTATTATTAATAGTTTATTATAGTTGAATTTTTATTAGTTTTATTATTATTAGTAGTATTAGTATTGTTTAACAATTTGGATATTGTATTGTTTAATAATATTGACTTGTTTATATTATTATGTTTATTTTTAATTTGTTTACACTTATGTTAAAGGGGAGTTAAAGCGCATTATGGACTTGGTTATTTATATAGTTGGTTAATGTTAGAGTTTGATTATTATATTTGTAACCCTGTACTCAGCTCTGGGAAGTTGGGGAGGGAGAGGGGGGTTTAGGGTGGGTGGGTTTTGGGGTATATACTGCAATTTTTATAAAACTTTTCAATAAAAAAAAGAAGCCTTAGAAAAGTGATGCATGAGTATGGATTTTTATGCATATACATATATATGTACACACATTCTTACCTATCATTTTTTCCACCATTCAGCTACAGATACTGAAAAAATTGGCTATGATTCCACCATCTACTAAAAATAATCAAGATAGAAAAGTTATTCTGATAGAATCAAATGATGTTAGAAAGCTTTTTTACTAAGATAATTCTGATGCCTAAGTATTAAAGAGCAAACTAAAAGCATGCAACTGCTCTTGACAAGGACAAATATAAAAGAAAATGAGTGAAGCCTATGTGGTCAATAGGGCTCTCATATGTATGGAAATTGGAGTGTGCTCATATTCCATTTTTTTTACAATACACAACCAGCAAAGATTTTATCCTGTCTGTGGAACTGATGCTGAGTAAAGTAACTTAAAATAGAATTATGCTTTATTATTTTATTTTGTTCTGTTGTCCTTTCCACTATTTCAGTGTCCTTTGATTCACACTGGACAAACATTGTACAACTTCTCTGTCCCATTTTCTGCATCTTTGTAGATTTATTAAATGTCATTATGTACTTCTCTGTGAACTGATTTTCAATCTTCTGTTATTTGCAAGAGAAGTGGAAAATTATGCTTTTGTGATTTCTATCGACCTTGTAAGAATATTTACTATTTTTAATGAGAGTATTAAGCACTTCAGTGACTCACTGCATGTGAATGCAGATGCCCATTTGCCATCTGTTTATTTGCTAGTGAGTTCATAGCTATTTGCATCAGCTGTTATGATTTCACATTCTGACTTTCTGAAATTTTTGGCCAAGTGAGGACTCATGATAGAATTGCCTCACCATTTGGCAGAACAATTAAAAAAAAACCAAACAAAAAACACCAATTAAGTGGGAATATCCTTTGCTTGCTGATTTTTAAGGAATGAAGAATAAATGTGAAATCTGTATCTATCTATCTATCTATCTATCTATCTATCTATCTATCTATCTATCTATCTATCTACCCACATCTATCTACCCATCATCTATCTACACAAATACATACATACATATATATATATTCTAGCATCTAGCATCTATCACAGTAATAGATACATACACACATACATGTTTGTGTGTGTGTGTGTGTGATCCAATTATGTGTCCTCAAGTTGTTAATTTGTAGCAACCACATAGACAGACTTTCTCTAGGATGATCCTAAGCTGATCCTTCAGGTGTTTCAACCATGCAACCGTTTTCTACTGTCATTTTGTAGCTTCATCTTTCTCTGGATGTCCTTGATATCTCTTTTATTCCACCTCTTGCAGCACTATAGACTTCTCAAAAGCGCTGTGTTTTTGCATAATATTGTATGTCCAAAACATAATAATTAATGCCTCAAGTGAGAACTCCAGATTTCATTTGCTCTCTGATCAATTTCTTTGCTTTTCTTTAGCTGTTCATTGCATTCTCGGAATCTCTATATTTCAGGGATAATATAAAAAAATTAAAAAGTGAATATATTCATTAAATAACATATTGGATATATGTTATTTAATATCAGATATAACATACTGTAACAGATCACATGCCTAAGTAATTTAAATAAATAATCAGCGTATGGGAAATTTAGGTTGAATTGTTTTATGAGAACAAATGCCTGAAAGGGAATAAGAAAAATAATTGTTAAATGATCTTTCATTAGTATAATTTAATCAGTTACAATGACCTGCTTTTTCCAATGTAGCTTTAGCGGTGTTTTAAGCAAAATAAAATTGCAGGCGGAGCTACACTTCTGAATCACACTTTGTGCCATACTGTTATCTTGTGCTCTAGCAGTAAAATATTACACTCTGCATTCATATCTCTACTTTGATGCATCAAAGGAAGGCAAATGAGAGTATTTGCAGAATCAGGTGGGGCCAAATCTGAAAGATGGCAGGTACTGCATTATGATTCAAACATAGCCATTTTCCCCATATGAAAGATGGTGTATTGTAGAAAGAAGATGGATGGGGTTTGACTCACAAAGCTGCACATGCTGTTGGGCAGATTTTCGTTTCCTCCTTTGCTAGTAAAGTTACAGCAAGACAAACTTTGTTTTTCTTTACTATCTTGCTTTATTCGGTGACACATGGAAATATTTTTTATATTAGGTTATATTTAAAAAAGACATAATAAACCATGGTTTCATAGTAGAAAAAGGTTACAAAAGTTAAGAACGTGGTGGCGCAATGGTTAGAATGCAGTATTGCAGGCTAATTCTGCCTACTGCCAGCAGTTCGATCCTGACCAGCTCAAAGTTGATTAAACTTTCCATCCTTCCGAGGTTGGTAAAATGAGAACCCAGATTGTTGAAGGAAAAATGATGACTCTGTAAATTGCTTAGAGAGGGCCATAAAGCACTATGGAATTTAAGTGTTATTGCTATTGCTACAATGTAGCTCAGTCTCATGTTCTTGCAATCCCTTTCCATATTTTGTTCAGCTGTAGGGTAAGGGTGTCAAACTGCCGGCCCATGGGCCGGATGTGTCATGGCAAAACCGTGCCCATCCCATTGCCAGAAATGGGAAAAAAAGTTGTGATATGTCATGTGACATTGCGAGTTTGACACCACTGCTTTAGGGGAATGCACCACACTATTCTGAAGAAATGCTATCAGTGATGACATAGCAATGTGTAGCTGCTGTGAATGTGTACAAACAGCTCACTACTGCACATGACTGACATTCTCATACCTGATTCATTTATTTTATGGCTAATTGGATGGTTTGTTTTCTCCTCTCCCTATTATATACAGTTTATTTATATTTTATTCTATCTGGTCACTGACTAAAATAAAATTATGTATCGGCCTGCCTGCCTGTCTCTCTATGTATCATCCATTGAACTGTCTAGCTATCTGGCTAAATAGCTATCATATTTCAATTAAAAAAAATGTTCATTTTCAGGTTTGATTATCCATAACTTGTCATACATCTGACTTTCAAAATGTAGTTTAACTATGGCTTATGTGAACCAAGCCAGCTTCAAAACATAGATTATGTTGCTGGTTAACATCAATACATCTTAATTAAGGTAAATCATATTTCAGTGATTTGACAAGATAATGGATAAACAAAAGGAAAGTGCTTAAATTTGTTCCATTTATAGCAAAGTAGAATTCATTGTGATGTTCCAACTCAATCACTTGCTTCCTTTGCTGTTCAAATTCAAAGTAACTGAGGAACCTGAAATCCATAAACATTTTACATATAAACCAATATTTAATACTTTAAATTATTGATATAATTGAGGTGATAGCACTGAGTTAAGCTTGCTCCTTAGTAATTTTTATGCAAGAATGTCTGAAATGTCAATAAAGTTGGAATCTTCTCAACCCTGTCAAAATAATAGCTTGAATCGGTAATAAGTTAACTTAACCCCCATTAAATCAATGAAACCTAAATCACAACTAATATGACCCATTGAGTTTACTGTGACCAAAATTGAGTGAAGGAGGAGATTGAGAGAAATCTCTGGGGAAAAAAAAAACCTTCAATGTGTATTATAAATAAATGACCTGGTTTTTTGTCCATCCAATTGAACCTAGCCTGTTATTTTCTATTTGTTGCAGATTAAAGCAATTGTGTGAGGTGGAACTGAATCAGAAATATAATCATTATGATTAGAGAACATTACATGGATACTTGTTTATTCATTTTCTCAGATGCTCAATAAAGTAAGTTCCAGTTATTGCTCTTTTCAAATGAACTGTTTGGTTTATTTTTTTTCCTTGAATTATTCTAAATCAGGTTAGCTTTCTTTATAAGGCATATAGGTGGAGGTTATTATTTATTTGTTTATTTATTGCAGAGTTACCCAATTTGCACTCTTTCAATCTAGCTGAGAGACAGACAGATAGAGAATCTGTAGTCTGAAATGCTATAGTGTAGAAAAAGCTATCTGGTATTCTGAGGTCGAACTGTCTTTATTTTAAAAATATAAAGATAGATTATAAATGTAGGTATAGGTATAAATTTACCAACAAACACAGGAACACACTCACACAAAATGTCTTACTGCACAGTAACTGCAAAGGATTTACACATACTGGTATGGTCTTTTATAGAAAGAATGCTGTAGCTCCATACTACTCATGAAGTTTAGTGAGTACATGAGCAAGGATAATTAAACTGCCCCATATTCAACTATTCTTCTCTAGCCTAGAAATATTGCTATAAATGGTAATTTCATGTCAGCCTTCATGCTATATAATGAAGCCAGATTTTTTTCTTTTTTATTTTTGACTTGACTTGGATTTTAATGACAGCCAAAGAACAGTTCTCCCTATTATTTCTATCCAAGCTATTACTGTTTCCTTCTTCTTGTCACCATCCAACTGCTATTGCATTGGCAACACTGACAATAGTCAGACAGAAAGAACAGAGATTGAGCTGGTCTGTTTCTGCTCTTCCACTCCTCCAAAACATTCTGCCTTTGACCTTCTTCTATTTCTGATACCTAATATTTTATTAAGTGGTAGTAAAAGTCCTATCATCTTGAAAACTGAGGGACTAGGATCAGAAACTTAATGCTATATCTTCTACTTCTCCGTTAAATATATTGGTGGAGAAAGGGTATGTGTTTATCAATGCTTGAAAAAAAGCTCTACCAATATACCTGATGATATCTGATTCAGCAGATGCCAGAAAGGAAGGAGGGAGAGAGAGAGAAAAAAAGTTGAAGACTTGGGTCTTAGCAGCTGCCAAGGAGAAAAAAGACAAAAAAAATACTTCCTGCCTGCCGTTGTCAGAATAATAGGTGAGGAAACAGTTAGTGCTTCTACAATGTTATGGGGTCGTAGAAGAAGGACTATCAATGGCATGTAAATTGAAGACTTTATGGGGGAGGGAAATCCCCTTTTTCATATAAGTGCTAGTCCACGTCCCAATCCAAATCAGATTTGACACAATTCATCAATTTTGACACTGGGCTCAGATTTAAATGGGGGGGAGAGGGAAATTAAAGAGCCTTTGATTGTCTGATAATGATGATGATGATACTCACCATAAAATCAGAAAGACAGGATGCTTCTATAGTCATCGTATACAATGTTATGCATATACACATATATTCCAACTCCAAAATGTTGCTTATACTTAAAAATCCAAGCAAATATCCAAGTGTCCATTTTTGTTTAGTATTAGAAGGGGCTTCTGCTTTCTATTTCTCATATTTAAAACCAGAGGATTGCTGTTTTGGTATAATTCCAAACCATTTCAAGTTCAGTGGCTGGAGTTTAAATAATTTAATACTAATATTACATCATCCATCCATTTTTCATCCTTTTATAAATAAACTCAGAAGTATATAATAAGAAACTGCACATGATAAACAAAACAGCTTTCAAACTGGCGTTCTACTAATGGTCTATTATTTGACTGGGGAAAATGGTTCTGCTGCTTTCCACTTTTACTGTTTTATTTTGGCGTAATTTGCATCCATTGAGAAACGGTAATCCAGAGTTAACCGGGTGGGGGAGCTCTTTACAAAAATGCATAGGCTGTCACTTGAGTTGTTCATTTACTGCTTTCTCTCATTTCTCAGAAATGTCACCAAGTAGTATAAAATAAATTTTGCATAAAGACTTGTAAAAGACGATAATGTTTTTGCCTCAGGTTAGTAGTGTTTGAAATGTGGAAAGGGGAAAAAAGGGAAGAAATTAAACAAAGAAGACCCCAAATTAATCAGAAGCCTTTAGAAATTCATTTGGAAATTGGCCAGATATTCATTTCTTTTTCTCATTAAGCCATTTAACACATCTTCCCCCACCCTTTCCTTGAAGAAAGTAAGTAATCAAGAAGTTGGGAGTCCTGATATTTTCCAATTACATTTTTGTGCAGAATAATGTGAAGTTATGAGGTATAATGAAGACCTACGGGATACTATTAGTATGGTTTTTCAAAAACAGCAAAACTTCCTTTAAATATTTATTTTAGTCACTAACCCATATGTAGAAGCAACGATTTCAAAAAGATTTAGCGAACAAGCCCCAGCATCAAAAAGACAGAACGACACTATAGAAGAAATGAGCAAGTGCTTTCAATTCAGTATTTTTTCCCCGTTAAGCATACTCACAATTGGGGGGGGGGATTCTTCAAGTTAACCCCCCCAAAAAACCCAACCAAATAACTCCAAGGGGAAATGCATTGGGGAAGAACTCCTGTGTTACTATAAAATGTGGTTTTGCTATTTTTTCCCCTAACGAAGTAAAATTGATAGTAACTGATTGATAGTAAATATGACAGTGGTTTATTACACAACATAGGAGAACCTCATCTTCCGCACATCTTTCCACTTGTTTCCCCTTATTTTCTGATTTTTTTTTCATAGGAAAACACAGAAAAACCTACTGATTAACTGATTCAGTGAATTATGAGCCAGCAGTTCATAAATTCAGTTAAATATGAGCCAGCAGTGTGCTGCAGCAACCAAAAAGAGCTAATGCAATCCTTGGTTGCATAAACAGAGGGATATAGTCAAGATCACATGAGGTATTAGTAGTGCTTCATAAAACCGGAATACTGGAATACTGTATACAGTGTTGATCACCAAATTATTAAAAAGGTTTTGAGACGTTTGAAAGAGTGTAGAAAAGAGCAGCTAAGATGATTAAGGGCCTGGAGTCTAATAGATATGAAAAACTGTTGCAGGAATTGGGTATTACTCTAGAGAAAAGAAGGACTAGGGGTGACATGATAGCAGTGTTGGAATATTTGAAGGGCTATAACAAAGAAGAGGGGGTTAACCTATTTTCCAAAGCACCAGAAGGTAAGACAAGAAACAATGAATGGAAATTAATCAAGGGGAGAAGCAAACTAGAACTAAGGAGAAATTTCCTAATAGTGAGAACAACCAGTGGAAGGCTGGCCTCCAGAAGTTGTGGGTGCTCCATCACTGGAGGCTTTTAAGAAGATACTGGACAGTCACTTGTCTGAAATGGTATGAGGTCTCCTGTTTGAGCAGGTGGTTGCACTAGAAGACTTGCAAGATTCCTTCCAACTGTATTCAGTATTCAGAGAGGCAGAGGTTGTTGGTTTTTAACCCTCTTATGTGATATTTTTTTCAGTAAAGGACTCACACTATAGATAGCATTAGCCTATCTTTAAAAAGAGGACATGCATGCATGTGTTTGCTCAGTACTGAAATTCACAGATGAACCAAACATGCATTTTTCATAGCTTGTTAAATGTAGCAGCAAGTTTATATAAATATATGAATGTGCTGAGCAATCACTTTGCAAAGAATTACATATTACATGCCATCTTTGTACACATTACAATGATGAAAAGGGGAGTTTCATGTCTATACTCTGTGCCTCCCGAAGAAGAGATGAATGTGTAAAGGCACTCCATGTGACACATTAAAAACCAGTCTTCCTGATCATAAATCGTAATATTCCATTTTAGACATCTACAAATGTACAAATATCAAGAGAAATGATCCAATGGCATACATCTGTTTTCCTCATGGAGGTGTTCAAAAAAAAAAAAAATTGGGATGTGATTAATTAATATTCCATTTGTGGTTTCTCAAGTAGGAGGAGCCTAGATGTGGGTTCTTTGTTTTACATTTGGGAGAAATTCGCTCAAATCCCCTCCCCATATTTTAAAACAACCCATTTCATAATTCAAGCTATCGAATCACCCTGCCCAAAAGGGGTCTGCTGTCACTCATTTTTACAATATGACTTAGGGCTTGTGATCCAAAAGCCTAGCATGATCCAGTAACTAATGAAGATGCAAATTTATCTGTTGTAAATATATGATAGTGTCCAGGTTTAAATGGAGACAGTTCATATGCTCATCTGAGAATCGTAATGTTGAACAATACAATCTAAAACATGAGAGAAAGCTTATCCTCTCACAGGACCCCGAACAACAATTACTCTTTTCCCTCCTGTTGTTTGTGCCTCTGCATTTGTAAGAATATAATTGTTTTTTTACTCATCTAAGATTAAACTTTAGTTCAATGTATTTATTTAAAAGGTGATGAAATATTCTACTTTGAAATGCAATACCAAAACCTAAACCTTTGATCAAAAATCATATGGACATATCAACATTTGGCCATTTGTTCGAATATTTTTAATTCTTATCTTTAGAAAAAGGGCTGCTGTGTTTCTACATTGTTATGTCCATTCTGCACCATTTAATCTGAAAATTAATAATATGTATGGATGCTTATATTTCTAAAAATGGCTTAATAGCTTTACATCTAAATATAAAAGTCCTTTCAATTCCCTATGCTAATTCTGAAACTAAAATGAGTACGCTCCAGGAAGTTATCTTAAAGATTCATTTTTATACGTTCGCATAATGTGTACATATGTATTCCTAAAAATGAAATATTTGACATAAAATATCAACATTCCCATTAAATTATATTTGATCAAAGAATTGAACATGTCACAACAGTTAATACACATAGTTATCACTTACTGAATTGCTCATTTTGCAATTGTTTGAAGTTATGACAGTGTTAAAAAAAAGATCTTGCATTTATGACAATTTCAGCATCATACATTCACGTGATAACCATTCATGTGCTTCAGAACTGGCTTTCAACAAGCACAGAAAATCATGCTGATTTATTTCATGACTGAATGGAGAGTGATGTTTAAGGTGACCAACTTTTTTACAATAAAAAGGGAGATACAAATAAATTGAAGAAAAAAATATCGTAAATAAAAGAAACATTTTATTTATTGCAACAATAATACAGAATACACTATAATATGATAAATGCATAATAAAAACATTTGTAACAATAACATTCTACATTGTAATTATGCTTTCATGCCATGCCGCCGCCCACAGCTGCCCCGCTGTGTAGAGCGGGCCCCACAGCTCCCAAAGCACCAGCTGCACCGGCTCCAGCCCCAGGGGGCAGCCCGATGTCAACACACCCCACCTGCAGCCGCCCCGCCAGCACTGCTGCCCACCCTGCACAGCCCCGTGTAGAGCAGGCCCCACAGCTCCCACAGTATGGGGGGCAGCCAGCCATCACTGCCCCTCACACTCCTGCCCACAGCAACCCCACTTCCCCTTCTTGTGCCCACAGCCATTATTGCCCTAGCAGGGCCGAAGATCAAGAGAAAGTTACTGTGGCGTTGCTGCTTCAGTCTCTTCCAGGTATCTTTGGGACTAACTAGGAGATGGTGTAGTTGGGTAGCAGGGAGGGGTGCAATGTTCCTGCCAATTCGTCTTCGCTGCAGACAACTTACATGTGCAACGTTTGCTGGCCGGGTGTTTTGGCACGCTTTCGAAAGCCAATAGGGGGAGTAGCACAGCTCATGCAAAAGTTGAAAAAAAAACATCAAAAAAAGGTGCCGGAATGCCGTTCTGAGTGTTCTATGAGGAAAAAAAAAGCCCTGCAGATTAGTCTTCAAAGATTGAAAAGGAGGACATGTAGGAGGACACTTTTCGAGGGAGGACAGAACTCACAAAAGGAGGACTACCCTCCCTAAAGGAGGAGGGTTGGTCACCTTAGTGATGTTGTAAGCCCGTAACAGTCACATAATTTTCTGCTTAGCTACTATGGTGTTTAGGAATGGAATTGTTAATCCCAATTGTGGTTGCTAAGCAAGAACTACCTGTAATTAATATTAAATGGTGTATATCAATTGATACTACTTTAAGTTTCATAATTCCTATTACAAGAACTCTTAAGCAAGTAATCATATATTTTTCTAATGGAGTTGGCCAGTTGTTGGAATTAGGCCACCATTTTAAATGCTGTCTAGGGATGATGATTTGCATACTGTTATATATTATATTTTGGCCTGGTCTCAGCCACCTAATTTTATACAAAATAAAATGCTACGCAGTTCTTTTTTTCAAGATGGGTCTTGAAAAAGATTCGTGAAATGTCTAAGAAAAAGTCTGATATTTTATTGATTTATTATATTTTAAGCCTGCTTTATTACTACAAATTATACCAAAACACTTACCTTCTGCAAAGCATGTTCAGAATCTCTGTGTTTTACCCTATCGAATAAATAACTTTTGTGGGGAAGGAAAATAGATGGGCTTCTCTCCCCCCGCATTCCACACCTATGACTATTAATTCTTCTGAAAAAGCAGCAGATGCTATTTAGTCCTTACATAGATGGACAACATTCATGCCTTTTTTTCTTTTTCATTGAACAATTTCAGAAGCTGAATAAGAACAGTAAAGAGCACAGAAGCAAGTTTTTGCTTGCCAGGTTATTTCAAAGGAATTGCAAGCTAACAGGCAGAAAATGACCAAAGATCTTAGCTAGATCATAGACTAGGAGATATTGTTGTAAATTTAAAATGGGGAGATGTTGGAGTCCCATAGGAATATTGACTTCCTCAGGACTCAGGAACCTGCTAAGGTTTCCTTGAAAAACTATTCACCTATGTTTAGTTTTGTTACCTGCTGATTGCCTTGGTACTTCTGTCTGGGCACTTCCATCTATTTTATAAAATTGCCTTCAAGAAGTAGAACATATTGAAATGGTAAAAGAGAGATGAAAAGACACAACGGAATGAAATTGCCTTTCAGTAACCTAAATTGCCTCCTTGCAAATTGTATTACTTCATGGTTTTTTGAACCACATTTGTTCTGAGCTTTTATTTATTTCCCCCTCTAATTTTTAAGCATTTTTTTAAAAAGAGAGCTTACAAGGCTACAAAGCATGTGCTGTAAAACTCCAGTCAGCCGGGAGATGGTAGTAGAGAGCTCTGTGCTCAGTTTTTAACACAACCCTTATTTTCAATCCTCAATTTTCAGAAAATCAGCCATGGAGTTAAAGCATTATATTATCTACTTAACAGCCTGGATAAATTTATCAGCTTAATATAATAATCTACCTGCCAAGTGTCACGTTCAGAAATTTTGAACAGGATTTGTATTTTTCTGAGGAAAAATACCAAGAGGTTACATTTGCAAAAAAACCCAACACCTTTCTTAATAATACAGGAGAGATGGCACTGACATATTAAGCCGGATTTAGGCAATCCCTTCACCTAAATCACACACTGAACTCAAAACCAATCTTTTTTAATTTAGGCAATTGCATATATATCATCAAATACCCAAGATATTTCAACATTAAATCAATAACAGAGTCTTTCACAAAGAAAATATAATCATGGCTGGCAAAGTATCCCTACTGACTTGATGGGTTGACTGTCTTAGGGGATGGATGGGGAACATAAATGCCAAAAAGACAATCGTTCCGTGCTTAAAAAAATAACAAGATTTATTGATTAGCATGAGTTCTACGACTTGTATAAATCCAGTTCTTCAAATGTGCAGTATTTCATACAAACATTTTGTATGTATTTTTAACTATTTCATAATGTTTATTTTTTTATATGTAAGTAGTAAGACGTACACAGGTAAGCTAGAAACTAAAATGTTGTTTTTGAGATATTGGCACCTTCAGATATATGCTAAGCACTCGTAAGTCTTGGAAACTTGCTTTTTGTAAAGGGAGAGATTTATTGGAAGCTACACGGTACCTGCGTCTCCACCAACTATTTTCCCCACTGTGTTCCTACAAAACAGAATGTTCATAGAGCCTTGGCAAGAATTCCTTTCCTGCTGTGTTCAGATATGCTGCCGCCACTTGGTCTTATAGTAAACACAAAGAACAAGATGCCACCATGAAGATGATTGCTACACGGCAAGAAGCAACTCCAAGAGCAGTTCTCAATTATCTGTTGCAGGCTCTTTCAAGCTATTACCCAGTTATTCAGGATCCCTGCTGGTACTGAATAAATCAGTTGGGAAAGCCTTTGGGGCATACTTAGTCCATCCTGAATGACCTCTATTATCTTGTTATATGTATGCCCTACTATCTGCCCATACCTTACAGTGTACCTCTGGAACTCTTTAAATAATATTCCTAGCATTTAAAAAAGAAAGAATAAAGACAAAGCAGTTGTGGTTCACTGCAGCTGAAATTAATATGCTTCATGAATAGCTAAGGCTGCAGCAACTGATGCCCAGTTGTTTTCTCTGGGTGGCATAAAGGACATACATCAGGGGTTATTTCTTAAGTACAGGGAATGCTTGTTGTTATAACAGCAAGCTGCTGTACACCTATATTTGTGAAAAGTATTCTGTTTTTGTTTTCATTTTTCTTTTGTATTAGCAAAGCAGCAGCTGTTACTGAGAGATCTTGCTATCTCTTCATTGGAAGAAATACCTATATGATAAAACAAAAGAGCAGGGATTTTATCCCATCTGATTAGTTCAAACATGCATTCTGTTTCATTGCCAAAACGCAAAAGCCAGAAGCATGGATCATGTATTACTCAACAGTTGGGAATATTTCAGGAAATTTCAGAAGGAATGGCTTTCTCCACCTTTGTAGGTTGACCGACATTGCTTAAATTCTACCTTCTACATAATTGGTTGCCAGAGCTTATTTGGGATAAATAAAAAAGATAATGTACAAGAAGGTCATTTGATTGTTCAGAGCAATAGACAAATTTGCCCTATGCTTTTTTTTTTTTTTTTTAATCCTGCTACTGTTAATTGATTTCCCTGTTTTCCTTCTTGGGCCAGAGATGGATCTACTTCATGGGTATGGAAAACATAAACTGCTGTTCTGCATATAGGAGAAGAAAAGATACATCCTGCTACTGTGGATCATCCTGGATACATTGCAGATGACTGTACCCCACTAATGTCTAGGAACATATTGTACCCCCTATTTTATTTTGCCTGAATAGAGAGAGTCCTCACTTGCGCCTAAGTGCAGCACAATCCTCCCTTGATGACCTTTTTTCTCCTGCTGAATCCTTATAATGCTGCCTTCATCTGAGTTCCCAACTTATACAAGGTGTGGAGTCATTATTATTTCAAAATAGTGTTTTCCCTCTTATTCCAACACAAGTTTTATCTTGGACACAATCCAACAGGCTTCATTGACCATTCTGTTGGTGATGCAGTTGGGTGACTCTATGGGTAGGATCAAACTCTGAACCTCTTAGATTCTACTCTCTGATTTCTGGACATTATCTTCCAGGCTGCTCTGCTTTAGATTAGGGGAGAGTCAATATAAGAATAGATTCCAAGCCTGATAAAGAAAACAGATCTCCCCTCCCCCCTTGTTCCTCTCTCTGCTTGCTTTGCTACTCTTCAGACTGTTTTTCAGTCTGGGTTTTTATTATGTAATTATGTAAACAAAGGGGGTTTGGCCTAAGATACTTTCCTGAATCAAACTGTCCCATAATTTTAAAGTTTGCAGCCTGGAATGAATGAGTGAGTGAGTGAGTGAGTGAGTGAGTGAGTGAGTGAGTGAGTGAGTGGATGGATGGATGGATGGATGGATGGATGGATGGATGGATGGATTTCTCTGAATTGTGTATTACAGAACCGCAGATCAGATTTTTTTTCAGCAGAAAGATATATGTTTAGTTTCAGAAGCATCCAAGGGAGAGGACATGTTCAGCAGTCAAACTGGCAGTCAATGATTACTGTTTTATGTTCATGTGAGGCATATTAAAAGGGGTGTTGATCATCTGGAGGTACTTGCCATTCTTATGCTGTTGATTCCCCCTTCTCTCCCCAGGACATATTCCTATAGATATAACACACACATACACACACACACACACACACACCACAGACACAAAAGCTCATAATTTCCCTAGGTTTCAGTTGCATTATTGTTCTGAAGTTACATTCTGATTATTTTGGATGATGTTCTTTTTTAAGTCTAGTAATTGTTCTGCATTTTGAGCAATTATCAATGGATTTTACGCACACATACCTTGTAAAGACGCTAAGAAAAAGACTCAGGCATGTCTTGAGCAGAGATTTGAAGCTGCTGCAGAACTGTTTGCCACAGCTTGAGACAGCTTGAGAGTCTCTCTGTGTTTATTGGTTTTTATATACTTTTTACATACATAGGCTTTTACATTAAATGCTGACATTTTACATTCATAAGTTTAACCTTTAGATGCTGACGTAAAGTTTCTTCATTGGAAAATTCCTTTGTATAAGCAACTATTTTCTAGTAACATATTACCTGTTCAGAGACCAGGTAAAAACAAATACAGGGAGATGAAAAGCAGAAGGAACTAACAAAGACAGGAAGAGATAAGAGGGAACTTAAGCATATTATTTATTTAGGTAGGTGAGATATTAAGTCAAAAGGGGATGACCTTTTGGCTGCTTCATTGGGACAAAGGGTATCAAAAAGTTATGAGGTTTGTGGGGGGGAAAGCATGGCAGTTTGCTGCGCGTGCTTTTCCCCCCACCTATCTATATATGCATAGAGATAGAAATCTTCTATGCATGATTAAATGAGATACTCTGATATGGCTATGTGATAAAGATCCCTGTTGGAAGTCTTTTTCCTTCATTTTACCATATCAAGTTGGCAGTTGTAATATCAAAAAGGAAAGCCCTCTTCCACCCCCCCCCCCAAAAAAAAAGAAGAAGAAGTCCCAAGTAACTATTTTCATTAAAACAGCACTAAAGAAATGGCATTTTGGACACACATTTGTTGCACAGGGTACACAATTGATGGGAATATACTCTGAGGATAACTTCTATTTATACAAATAAATAGTCAGGAATGTGCACAGCTTTAAAAAACAACTGACACAGTATGGATTATCTCAGCTGAAAAGTGCTCTGGAACTTATTTTGGATGGCTTGTTCACTCACAAACATAAATACACAAACATCATAATTTAACTCATCTAGTGGTTATCAGTCATGTATGAACTAGTCCTTCTAGAATTAATTCATTGGGTCAGATCTTAATACTCTTCTAGCTGGCTCCATCATACTACCTTACATCATACAGCCCTCAGAGGAAGTAAAAGTCAGTGAACCAACACTTTCCCTTTCATGTACCAAAACCCTGTGAGTTTAACAAATGGAGCCACAGGTTTTGGTGAGATTCTTTTTTTCCGTTTTCCTTCTCGTTGAGTCATTACAGTATTCACATCATAGAAGGACTGTGTGAGCTGTCACAGTTGCAAGTGAAATGACTAAATAATGAGAGGAACCATTCAATAAATATTCAGTGAGGAAAGTGTGTGTTGTGTGTGTGTGTGTGTGTGTGTGAGAGAGAGAGAGAGAGATAGAGAGAGAGAGACAGACACAGAGAGACAGAGAGAGAAGGAAAAATGGGAACAATTGTCAACAATTGTCAGGAGTGCTTGTTTTGCTACTAGGGCAATTAGGAGAGCTCAAACTGAACAATGAAAGGAAGGATCAGGCCTTTGTTCTGAGCCTGTTCTTATAGAAAGGTGACAATGGCTCACAGCTTTGCCCCACTATTACTTGTCTATTCTTTGCTGAATAATTAGGCCAAGAATGGTTCTGCACATTTCACTTTATTATATGTAATTCTTGTTTTTTATCATTCATCGCACAGTCAGCCAGATGTTCAGACTGGATTTGGCATTTTGTCTACCTATCGAGTCCTTATCCAGGACCTGGGATAGGCAGATGTGGATGTTTGATGGTATTACAGGTATCGTCGCAGGATGGAAGCAGTTCCTAATAAGGCCGCCTTTTGCAATTGACTAATAGCAATTTGTCAATGCCAATGGTGTTCAAGTGGTGCTCCAGTTGTTTTGGGATTGCACCCAAGGAGCCTATGACTATTGGTACTACCCTTGCTTGCTTTTGCCACAGTCTTTCTATTTCTATTTGTAGGTCTTTGTATTTTGTTATCTTCTCCAGTTCTTTCTCTTCTATTCTGCTATCTCCAGGCACTGCCACGTCCACTATCCAGACTTTTTTGTCTTTCTTATCGACAATTGTTAAGTCTGGGGTGTTATGTTGCAGGTGCTTGTCTGTTTGAATTCTGAAGTCCCAGAGCAGTTTAATTTTATCATTTTCTATGACTTTCTCTATTTTATGATCCCACCAGTTTTTGCTTACAGGCAAATGATATTTTTTGCAGATCTTCCAATGCACCATTGTTGCTACTTTGTCATGCCGCTGCTTGTAATCAGTGTGCAATCTTCTTGCAACAGCTTACCAAGTGGTCCACTGTTTCTTCAGCTTCTTTGCATAGGCGGCACTTACTGTCTGTTGCTGTCTTCTCAATTTTGACTTTGTATGCATTTGTCCTTGAGGCTTGGTCTTGTGCAGCCAGAATTAGTCCCTCGGTCTCTTTCTTCAATTTTCCTGCTCTTAGCCATTGCCAGGTTTTATTATTATCTGCTTTCCCAGCTATTTTTTTCATGTATTGGCCATGTAGTGCTTTGTCTTCCCATGCCTCTATTCTGTTCTTCATTTGGTCTTTCTTGTAGGCCAGTTTGGTCTCTCCAGTAGTTAGTAAGCCTTCCTGATATACTAATTTCAGTGCATCTTCATCATTGTTCTTCAGATATTCTTCCAAAGCCATTTTTTCTTCTTCAACCATCTGATGTACTTGTAGCATTCCACGCCCACCTATTTGCCTTGGTAGATAAAGTCTATCAATGTCACTGCGTGGATGAAGGGCATGATTCATTGTCATTATTTTTCTGGTCTGCCTATCCATTGCTTTTAGTTCTGCTTGAGTCCAGTCCACTATTCCAGCTGTGTACCTAATGACTGGGATTGCCCAGGTGTTGATTGCCTTTATGGTATTTCCTCCATTGAGTTTGGATTTTAAGATCTTCTTCACTCTCTTGATGTATTCACCTCTAATCTTTTTCTTGACTTCAGTGTGCTTGATGTTGTCAGCTTGAAGGATACCCAAGTATTTGTAGTACTCTTCCTCATCCAGACTCTTAATGTTATTTTCGTGGGGCATCTTGATTCCTTCAGTTTTCACTATTTTTCCTTGTTTGATAGTAAGTGTGGCACATTTGTCCAAGCCAAACTCCATTACAATATCTTGGCTATATATACGGACAGTGTTGAGCAGCGATTCTATTTCAGATGATGTTTTTCCATACAGCTTCAGATCATCCATGTAAAGGAGGTGGGATAGTCTAGCAGATGTTTTTGATGTTTGATAGCCATGTCCTGAGTTATTCAGTATTGTTGACAGAGGAAACAGTGCAATAACAAATAGTAATGGTGATAATGAATCTCCTTGAAATATTCCTCTCTTGATATTAACCTCTCCCAGCTTTCACCATTGATCTGCAACTGTGTCTTCCATTGTGCCATCGATCTTTGCACAAATTTTCTGATGTTTCTACTGACTCCTGTTATTTCTAGGCACTTGATTATCCAATCATGTGGCAGAGAGTCAAATGCCTTTTTGTAGTCAATCCATGCCACATTCAGGTTGGTCTTCCTTCTCTTGCAGTTTTCCAAGATCATTTTGTCTATTAGGAGTTGATCTTTTGTTCCTCTGCTATTGGGGCGGTTTCCTTTCTGCTCAGGTGGAAAGAGATTGTTTTCAACTAGATGCTGTTGTACTGCATCAGCTACCACACCAGTTAGTAATTTGAAAGTTGTTGGTAAGCAGGTAATTGGCCTGTAGTTACCTGGTGTTGCCCCTTTTGCTGGATTTTTCATTATTAGGTAGGTTTTCCCAGTTGTTAGCCACTTTTCAATTTCTCCTCCTTGTAGTATATTGTTGAACTGCTTGGCAATGAGTGGGTGTATAACAGTTAGATGTTTCAACCAAAACCCATGCAGTTCATCTTCACCTGGTGCTGACCAATTTTTGATTTTCTTTGCTCTTTTTTCTACCATTTTTGTTGTTATTACTAGTTCTTTCATTTCAACTTCTGTTTTATTTGCATCCACCTCTTTTAACCAAGCCGCATCCTTGTTGTATTTCTTTGGGTTATCCCATATCTGCTTCCAGAACTGCACTGTTTCTTCCTTGTCAGGTACTGACTGATTCCTTGCAGTTTCTCCATTGATGGATTGGTAGAAACGTTTCTGATTGGATTGAAATTGGAGGTTCTGCCTATAGTTTGCAATTCGAGCTTCATATCTACTGATTTTCCTGGCTATAGCTGTTATTTGTTGCTTTATTATTTCCAGTGCTTCCTTGATCTTCCTTGTTTCTAAGTGGTATTTCTTGATTAGGTATTCTTTGGTCTTCTTGTTCTTCAGCTTCTTTTCTTTCATCTGTTCTAGCTTGCTTGCATGTGATCTTAACTTGCTGATCTTATTTTCTAGTCTAACCTTCCATTTTTGTGGTGCACTGTTTGTTTGTTTTTCTTTTTTGTTGATTTTGCATCCCAGGTATTCTGTTATAACTGCAGCTGTGCTGTACATTAGTTGGTTTGTTTCTTGCAGTGAATTGGTGCTTATACTTGCTATTGCAGTATTTGCATCTTTTAATGCTTGTGCTAGCTGTTTCTTTGGAACAAGCTTCAATGCAGGCAGCCTTATTCTGTTGTTTTTGTGCTGTTCTAGATGCTCAGTTATTCTTTGTTTCAATTCTTTTATTTCTTTAGTTAGAGGGTTTTGTTCTTCCTGAGGAAGAGGTGCCTGGTTTCCAAATGAGAACAGTTGTATATCTCTACTGGATTCTTTCACTGCCAACTCCCCCTGGTTTGCCTCTACATTCTGAATTACTTCTTGTAAGGCTTTGATTTCTTTGCCCTGGGTAAACCTTTGCAGTTCGTCCAATTCTGTTTCTGTAAATACTTTATTTCGTGTTATAAATCGGCGTTGATCTGCTAGTCTCTGTTCTGTTATTTCTGATTCTGGATGTTGTTCTTTCCAGAATTCGTGCATTCGTTTTAGATATCCTCGTCTTGTTGGACTTGATCTGTAGTAACAGATCATTATTTCTTTGTTTTCCATCACTGTGTATCTGCGACGGGTAAACACCTTTTCTTCCAGTAGTTCTGCAGCTGCTGGCCCTGGTTGCTCAGCCAACAGTCCTGAGTCCTGTAACCCATTTTTCACCAGATATCCAGGAACTCCAATATCTAGTGCGGACCTTGTTAACCCGGGCGACGTCCGAGCCGGTATGGCATTCTGAAATTTACGTCTCACCATATTTTTATGGGAGAGACACTCTTTGTCTGACTCCTCTGATGAGACCTGTCCAGTATGGTTGAACCTCTGGCATAGCTCTCATCTTCCTCAGAGTACACAAGCCCCACAACCACGTCAAGGTAGTGCCTCACTGGGGGATTATTATTATTATTATTATTATTATTATTATTATTATTATTATATTGATCATCGCACAGTCAGCCAGATGTTCAGACTGGATTTGGCATTTTGTCTACCTATCGAGTCCTTACCAGGACCTGGGATAGGCAGATGTGGATGTTTGATGGTATTACAGGTATCGTCGCAGGATGGAAGCAGTTCCTAATAAGGCCGCCTTTTGCAATTGACTAATAGCGAATTTGTCAATGCCAATGGTGTTCAAGTGGTGCTCCAGTTGTTTTGGGATTGCACCCAAGGAGCCTATGACTATTGGTACTACCCTTGCTTGCTTTTGCCACAGTCTTTCTATTTCTATTTGTAGGTCTTTGTATTTTGTTATCTTCTCCAGTTCTTTCTCTTCTATTCTGCTGTCTCCAGGCACTGCCACGTCCACTATCCAGACTTTTTTGTCTTTCTTATCGACAATTGTTAAGTCTGGGGTGTTATGTTGCAGGTGCTTGTCTGTTTGAATTCTGAAGTCCCAGAGCAGTTTAATTTTATCATTTTCTATGACTTTCTCTATTTTATGATCCCACCAGTTTTTGCTTACAGGCAAATGATATTTTTTGCAGATCTTCCAATGCACCATTGTTGCTACTTTGTCATGCCGCTGCTTGTAATCAGTCTGTGCAATCTTCTTGCAACAGCTTACCAAGTGGTCCACTGTTTCTTCAGCTTCTTTGCATAGGCGGCACTTACTGTCTGTTGCTGTCTTCTCAATTTTGACTTTGTATGCATTTGTCCTTAAGGCTTGGTCTTGTGCAGCCAGAATTAGTCCCTCGGTCTCTTTCTTCAATTTTCCTGCTCTTAGCCATTGCCAGGTTTTATTATTATCTGCTTTCCCAGCTATTTTTTTCATGTATTGGCCATGTAGTGCTTTGTCTTCCCATGCCTCTATTCTGTTCTTCATTTGGTCTTTCTTGTAGGCCAGTTTGGTCTCTCCAGTAGTTAGTAAGCCTTCCTGATATACTAATTTCAGTGCATCTTCATCATTGTTCTTCAGATATTCTTCCAAAGCCATTTTTTCTTCTTCAACCATCTGATGTACTTGTAGCATTCCACGCCCACCTATTTGCCTTGGTAGATAAAGTCTATCAATGTCACTGCGTGGATGAAGGGCATGATTCATTGTCATTATTTTTCTGGTCTGCCTATCCATTGCTTTTAGTTCTGCTTGAGTCCAGTCCACTATTCCAGCTGTGTACCTAATGACTGGGATTGCCCAGGTGTTGATTGCCTTTATGGTATTTCCTCCATTGAGTTTGGACTTTAAGATCTTCTTCACTCTCTTGATGTATTCACCTCTAATCTTTTTCTTGACTTCAGTGTGCTTGATGTCAGCTTGAAGGATACCCAAGTATTTGTAGTACTCTTCCTCATCCAGACTCTTAATGTTATTTTCGTGGGGCATCTTGATTCCTTCAGTTTTCACTATTTTAGGCACTTTATTATCCAATCATGTGGCAGAGAGTCAAATGCCTTTTTGTAGTCAATCCATGCCACATTCAGGTTGGTCTTCCTTCTCTTGCAGTTTTCCAAGATCATTTTGTCTATTAGGAGTTGATCTTTTGTTCCTCTGCTATTGGGGCGGTTTCCTTTCTGCTCAGGTGGAAAGAGATTGTTTTCAACTAGATGCTGTTGTACTGCATCAGCTACCACACCAGTTAGTAATTTGAAAGTTGTTGGTAAGCAGGTAATTGGCCTGTAGTTACCTGGTGTTGCCCCTTTTGCTGGATTTTTCATTATTAGGTAGGTTTTCCCAGTTGTTAGCCACTTTTCAATTTCTCCTCCTTGTAGTATATTGTTGAACTGCTTGTATAACTGTTATAACTGCAGCTGTGCTGTACATTAGTTGGTTTGTTTCTTGCAGTGAATTGGTGCTTATACTTGCTATTGCAGTATTTGCATCTTTTAATGCTTGTGCTAGCTGTTTCTTTGGAACAAGCTTCAATGCAGGCAGCCTTATTCTGTTGTTTTTGTACTGTTCTAGATGCTTAGTTATTCTTCGTTTCAATTCTTTTATTTCTTTAGTTAGAGGGTTTTGTTCTTCCTGAGGAAGAGGTGTCTGGTTTCCAATTATTATTATTATTATTATTATTATTAAAGATTTGATCTTCAATTCAATTCACAGTCTGGGACTGGTAAAAATTTAACAGTTCAAGTCCTAACCAAGGCTCTAAGAGCTATTAAGGTAGTGTCTGAGTATATAGGCAGTTCCAAATAGGGTGGTTTTTTACAAAGTCAGAATATTCAGGTCCAATAAGTTCAAAGGGCTCCTGTTAGGTCCTTATAGGCCCAGGAAAATTTTCCACACTTCCTCCGCCCATCTTGTCATCTTTCTCCAGCTGCAGGCCTTGAGGCTTGTCACAACAATCACACTGCTGCCGCTGCTCGTGGCAAGACATCATGTGGCTCTTCATGCCACTCGCACTGGTGCCACTGCTTGCAGCAGGAGGTCATGTGGCTTGTCATGCCATATGACGAGCCTCACGACCTCCTGCAACAAGCAGTGGCAGTGGTGCGATCAGTGTGACAAGCCTTGAGGCCTGTAGCTAGAAGAGGATGAGATGGACAGAGGAAATGTGGAAAATTTTCCTGGGCCACAGCCCCCCCCACATCTACAAGGAACGGTGCCCACCCCACAGCATCTGGAGGGTCCTCCGGCAATCCTCTTTCCCCCAGCCCAACAGGGGGAGCCTCCACCCCTGCCACAGCTCTGCAGCAGCCTGGATCCAGAATGAACGGAAACCCAGGAGGAGCCCGGCAGCAGCTTGGCCACGCATTCCTCTACCCAGACGGCTTGGGGCCTCTATCAGTCAGCAGGACAGCCTAGGCAAGATTGCTGCCATTGAAGCTGACCTGGTGCCTAGCAAGAAGGCGAAGTTGGCAGAAGAGGAAGGTGAATGGCAGCCCCAGAAGCAAGAAGGGCCCTTTCCAAGCTTGGCCGAATCCTGACCTCCAGCCTCCACCGACCAAAGGTACCAAGGAACCCAAAGCGAACTGCAGCTGAGCGTACTGGTGAAGGCTGTGGTAGACTTGTAAAGTGCCCTGCCCTGACTCGTAGCTGCAAACCTCTCTTTGTGAAGAAGCCCCTCTCTGGACAGAGGAGCTCAGTACCGCCTGTCTCCTTGGTAGCAGGATTTTGGCAGTTAGGATGGCGGGAGGCTGATGATGGCAAGGGGAGCCTGAGTGAGGCCTTCCCCCTGTCCTCCCCCTGCAAGTATAGGCAAGAGACACTCTGGTGACATGGGAAGAAGGCCAGACAAAGGCCAAGTGATGGCTGGCCGTAGAGGGTGCTCCCTAGAACTGTGATGCGGTGGCTGCATGCCGAAAGAGGAACTGGTCACGCCAGTGCAAATGTCGTAGTTCCTGAAAGAGAAGCAAAGAAATTGGGGTTGGTGGTGGGGAAATGAAGTCATTTCCAAGAAAAGGGGGAAGACTTACAAACTGGTGTGCCGAACTCAACAAAAAATTAGGTAATGGTTCTGCCAAATCAGTGCGAACCAGCTGAATCTCACCACTGATTTGAGGTTCCTGAGCTGATAATGTACTTTTATAAGAAGCAGCAAAGTTTATGAAATATATACAAATGTTGAAATAATTAACCAGAATGTTTTGTTCTTATGACAAGGGAAAGGTCACCTTAAAGAACGTGAAATTATTTTGTTTGAAAATGAGCTTAACATAAAATTAAATTATATTTTGGAATATGTCAGACATTTCAAAATGTTTATTAAAATTTATACTGTATGCATAGGGCTAATAGTCTAATCATTTAACATCACTACTATGGATGCTGAACTGGTACTGATTCAGTTCTGGGTACAATTTAGGGCACTATTTTTAAGCCATAGACCCCTTAATAGCTTCTGGATAGCCTCAGGATTACCTTTTACAACCTGTTATTAGCCCAACTTACTAGAACACGGAGGGAGAGTTTTACACTTCAAGAGATATACAGAGTTAAGGTTAGAAAACCTGAGTGTCAGTGTGGTGCAACATTTTCCCTGCCACCATGAGGGCCTTCAGAAGGTTATTAAAAAAAAAAAAAAAACTTTTCCAGAGAATGCTCTAGTAATTTGCAGCTCCTGAACTTTTTTAAAATATATTATTTTTAATTTATTTTATTTAATTTATTTAATTTATTTTTAAATTATTATTTTAAAATATATTGTTGTTATGGTATATGTGTTTGTTCATTTAGTTTTATTTTTTATTGTCCCTTTATGTTGTTTGTGTTTTATCTTATAGTGGATGTTTTAAATTTTTATTTTCATATCTTACACACTGCCGAGAATCATGAGACTTACATCAGCAGGATTTATTTATTTGCATAAATACGTTCTATTTTTTGCTTCAACTGAGGATTTTCCTTTCCTTCCTTTCCTTCCCTACCCCTCCCCTCTCCTCTTTCTGCTATCTTATCTTTTTTAAATTATTCCTTTAAATGTTTACACTTTATTACATTCAAAAATACTAATAAAAATATTAGTTTATATTTTTCTTCAGTTTATATGCTTAAGCTGAAACAAGCTGCTTTGCACTTTGGCTTTGTAAGGAGTTATTGGAACTGGTGAACCCCCCTCCTTTTTTTTTCCTGCAGAACTTAGGGTTCTTCTAAGACAGTGGTTCTCAACCTTTTTAATGCCGCGACCCCCAACCGGTCGTAAGTCAAGGACTACTCAACCGGTCGTAAGTCGAGGACTACTCAACTGGTGCAGCACCCTTTGCAGAATGGGACTTTTGGCGGGCTCAGCAGGGCAGAGACAGCCTGGACAATTCCTATTGGCTTTGGAAAGCCAATAGAATTAGACTCTATTCAAGAGAGTCTATTCTATTTGCTTTCAAAAGCCAATAGAATAAAAGGGAGTAGCACAGCTAAGGAAAAGGGGGAAAAAATGGCGGACTGTGTTGTTTGGCGACCCCCATGAAATGGTCGTTCAACCCCAGATGGGGTCCCAACCCACAGGTTGAGAACCACTGTTCTAAGCATACCAGATTCTTCCTTCTTGTTTCTCAATGATGCCATTTTGGTTGCCTTCTCATGAGCACTCACTCTCTGAGTTTGCTGTGGGAAGAATGCTAGTCCAGTATTCCCAGAAACAGACCTTTTTTCATCTTCTTCTCCCATCTTCCTTCATTAACTCCTGAGCAGAAATAATTTGTGATGACATTTGCACCCCAACCCTAGGTTTACACTGTAACAGAATTCACTATGGGCTATTCTCAAGCCAACTGAAGCTTCTAAGATGACTAAAGATTTGCATAGCTATTAACTATTGATTGTTCCATAGGAAAGAGTTTATTTAGAGAACAGCAGCCCTATTCATACTGACATATTAAACCTGGATTCCAAATGTGATCCTATCCAGTGGCAACTGAGGGACCACATAACTGTAGAAAAGACTTCTACCAATTAAGAAGGAAGGCTTCTTCCACCCTTCTCATGATATCTTTCTTTTCGAAGAAATAAAGCATTCTGGTTGCTGTTGACAATCTGAAGAGATATAAGTCAAATACAGATTTATTCTCTTTATTCAGAACTGGGTCAGAATGTCCTTTGGGTCACATGGCCTTCCTAGTTTTACAAAAAGAAATCAGGGCAAATGCCTACAAACCAAAGTTTTATATGCCACAATTAGCAAGCGATGATATTGAATAGACCTCTAAAATGTTTTGGATCCAGTGCCAAAAAGCTACTTTGGAGCACGTGCAGCACAATCTGCTACTCTTTACATCAGGAAAACATGTGTATGCATTAGAGAGTTGAAAATAAGTGCTGTTCTTGTGCCTGCCCCACCCCGAATGTATCCTTTGAGATGTATTTTTAAAAACACCATTCAGCCCTAATATTTAATCTCCTATTTCCTGAGTTCTTCATAGCAAAGTTCCTCTGCTAGAGACCTGGAGGAAACCTGGATGATTTGGGATATCATTTAGCAAGCCAAATGCCACCATAAATCATGCAGTGCAATATTCAATGAGTTACAAAGGTACAGTCCAGTCAGGTGAAACTTGCTGACCATTGTACATTCAGCACTTCTTCAAACAGTCCAATAATGCCTCAGAATGCTCTTTGATATGAAGGCTGTTGTATAGTATAAATTAAATTTCCACAAACAATGTCAAATAAGCTGTTATCAGAAACTCATCATAACAAAATACCAGATATTGTGATGCCTCTGGTATAGTAATGAACAGTATAGACATATTCTTTTCAGAATAAATGGGCTTTGCATGATATGAAAGAATAAAGCTTGCCCAGAAACTCGAAAACTCGTAACTCTTCAGAGACAACCAGCAACTTAAATTTCATAATATGAACATCTGAAGGGACAAGGATATATCCTTGGTAGAAAAGGGAATCAAATGAAAATATACCATTGACTGGTATTTATTTCATTTTTTTCTGAAAACATATTGTTACCATCACATTTTCTTCATGATAAATAGCCATTCATTCAAGTAGTCCTTGACTTACAACATTTCACTTAGTGACAGTTCAAAGTTACGATGGCACTGAAAAAAGTGACTTATGACCATTTTTCACACTTATGACCGTTGCAGCATCCCCATGGTTACGTGATTTACATTTGGATGCTTGACAACTGACTCACATTTATGATGGATGCAAAGTCCCAGGAACTTTTTGCGACCTTCTGACAAGCAAAGTCAATGGGGAAATCAGATTCACTTAGCAGCTGTGTTACTAATTTAACACAGTGATTCACTTAAGAAGAAAAGGCGTAAAATCGGGCAAAAAATGGTTCACTTAACAACATAAATTTTGGGTTCAGTTGTGGTCGTAACTCGAAGACTACCTGTATTGGAAGACAGGAGTAACTATTACAAGCATGCACTGGATTGAGGCAAATCTTAAGCTTATTGGAGCGCTTCAGACAGATAGAAGCTATGGCTCCAGAAGAAGAATCAGGATCCTTTGAAAGTGACCAGAACTGAATCAAGATAATCAAATATCTATGAATCATGCTCACCAAATTCTATGATCCTAAGAATTGTTGCTCATTGTGACTTCTGATCATAAGGGATCAGAAAGGGATGAACAATATAGTTTTGGGAGTTGCAAATAAGATAAGATGATAAAATGAGATTAAGATAAGATAAGATAAGATAAGATAAGATAAGATAAGATAAGAAAACCTTTATTGTCATTTTTATACTGTGGGCACAATGGCACACATCAAAAATGAAATTTAGTTGCCTGTTTTCAAAGTGAAACACATACATGACACACACCTAAACATACTATGAACAACATATGTATAGACCCACATCCCTACATATACGTAGCAAATAAATATTAAATATTGTCCATCTTGAATATATAACAGGAGGAGGAAGCTTGAGAATTCGCAAGATTAATGCTGTATAGAATGAAACTCTGGCTGAATCTGGATGTTCTGCTACAGATACCTCGGAGCCTCCTCCCAGAAGGTAACAAGGAAAACAGGTCATGAAGAGGATGTGTAGTGTTCCAGATAATCTTACGGACCCTGCTCAAGCAGCGCTTCTGTGCTATGTCCTGAATGGGAGGGAGGGAACTGCCAATGATCTTTTCGGCCATTTTCACCACTCTCTGCACCGCCTTCCTGTCTGAAGCAGTGATGCCTCCAAACCAGACTGTGATGCTGTATGACAGGATGCTCTCGATTGTCCCCCTGTAGCAAGTGGTCAGGACAGGGGAAGGAAGATCAGCCTCACCACCTCTTGTTGAGGAGTATAATTTAAACTATTCATGCCATGATATTGCTAGAAATTTGATTGGGGGGGGGGGTAAGAAAAGTTGGCTTCCCGAAGGTAACACTATAGCTCAAAGACAAAAAAATCTGCCAAAAAAAAAGCTACAGTAAAGGTGGGACGAGAGACATATAAAAGACAATTCTACCATGTAAGGATAAGCAGTTTTGCTTCAGGACACACAAGTCACAATTCTTTTTTGAAGTGCTTTGCAAAAGTAATTAATTCTGTTAGAAAACAAAAATAGACATTTATTTTAAAATCCATAATTTTATGTGTAGGCTAACTTCAATTTCCTCTGTTTATGCTTCTATCATTTGTCAAATTTCTTACCAAGTAATACCTCTGGCATATGTCCATTTCTCAGCAGTTTATAGAAGCCTTGTCTGCCTCTGTAGTTTTCATGCGTAATATCCATCAATGGAAAGATGCATATATCTTTTTTTCTCTAATCTGCAACAACTTTTCTTCTGTAACAAAGTAGTGAATCTGTAAAATGTTTTGATCTCTGACTAAAGGTAACTATGCCTAAAGATGTGCTCTAAGTATATCTACAAACTACCACAAAAAGTTAAACATGCTACCCTGAGGTAAAGAAGAGGATGTGGATTAAAAACAACTTAGCTCCAAAATCCTTTACTTACATTTCAGGTTTGGGCTGGTTTACTCCCAAATATGAGTTAATTTGCCTGCAAATGTCGCTGCAATGCTTAGGTTCACAAAATATGTTGATTCACAAACAACAAATTGGGGGGACTTAGCATGTCATCCTGAACCATAAACTAACCACGTTAGGTTTGTATAACATGCTAAGTGCAATGTTCTTGACTAGTTTATGGCTCGGGGTGTCATGTGAATATACCTTATTAATAAGAGATAAGATTTATTAGGGTTTCATATTTAAATCAATAAAAACCCAATGTTTTGACTTCCAAATCCTGCTTCTGAGTTGATTCATGAATCATATTAAGCAACCTCTGACTCAGTCAAGTCAAAGTGGGCAGCAATTTTGAGTGGTACTGGCATAATTCTCCATCATTATGACATAAAGTGCAGTGAGTAATACATAATACCTGCACAACAGTCTAACTGAAAGATTCATACTTGATGAAATTTTAACTCTGATGATTTATAGGATTTATACCAAGTACATGATCTAGATGAGAAGTTCAAGTTGAATCTTTGATCTGATTCCCAAGGCCAAGCAAGCATAATATGTCATTTAAAGAACATTTGCTTCTTTCTTAAAGCAACATTTTCTCCTAAAAAGAATACCTGTCTCTTCTCTAGTAATCATAATATTAGCCCAATAGATTACGATACCATAGGTTTTGGGGAAGTACTGTTGAAAGAAAAACCAGGTCCAGTTCCAAGTTGGGAGTAAATAAAATGGAGGCTAAGATGCTGGAAATAAAAATGGAGGATGCTTAGGAAAGAAGGTTCCAATTTAATGATGAGCAGAACTAGCAACAGCATGCAATTCTGGTGGTGGTGTGCTGACTTCCTACAGTACTCAATGTGTATGAAGTCCAACACTAAAACTGGCAGCTATTGTTTCACATTGTTGTGAACAGAAAATTATTACATAGATTACAAACAACAGCATGACAGAAAACAACAAAGGTACATTGGAATATCTGCAAGAAATAAACTTGCCTGAAAGCAAGATTTGATGGGACCGCAAAATAGGCAAAGTAATAGAAAACAAAACTCTGGGAGTTTAGAATTGAAAAGAAAAGTACCTACCACATAATACCCTTAACAATTGTCAATAAAAAAAGACAAAAAACATTTGGACAGTAGATGCGGCAGTACCTGCAGACAGCAGAAAGAATAAATCTGGAGAGAATCACAAAATATAAATAGAAAGTAGAACAACTGTGGTAAAAGAAAGCAAAGACAGAGCCAATAATAATAGGAATCTTAGGTGTAATCTGAAAAAAATTTAAACATACTTGAACATCATTGGCATTGACAAAATCACCACCAGTCAATTGCAAAAGGCATCTTTACTTGGAACAGCTTACATTCTGAGATGATACGTTTAATATCACTAAACAACAACATACTGTATGCCTGTCCCTGGTCCTTGGGATGTACTCAATAGGTAGATAAAAATGCTAAATCCAGCCTAATCTGGCTGACTGGATGACTCACCATAACAGTGATAAGCAAATAGTTTCCCTTCCACTGCAAAACAGCCCTATCCCTAGCAAATCAATTTCACATCTTCTGTTCATCTACTTATATTTCTGTACAAAGAGCTACTCTTAAGGAATGCTCAGAAAACTTCAGCTACTTCAAAATGTAACAGCTAGTCTGCTAACTAATACATAACATAGATTGGCTTCTAGTTGTTTTCCAGGCACAATGTAAGATGGGTTTTTTTTAAAGCTCTGAATTATTTAGGACACTGCCTATGTTAATACAAATCTTTTCAGACATTAAGATCAACATCAGAAGCTTTCTTAAAGATATCCTCACTTCTCAAAATTCATGCACAGAGAAGATAGTTTGATATACTGATAGAAAAGTAGAATTAGGATTAAGACACGACAGTGTTTAAGCCAAAAATGAAAGCATCCATTTGCATAATGTGGTCATAAGAAATTAAAGTAGTGCTCATATTTATGTAATTCTTGGAATAAATTCCACCACAGAAATAAGCCATTTGGTATTTATAAATAGATATTAAAAATTGTACAAATAGTAGTCTTTTCTTACATGATGCACTCTATAGATATGTGAGCCAGGAGGCCATGTTGACAGAATGTATCAGGATGAGGACAGT
The DNA here is from genome assembly GCF_016545835.1 of Crotalus tigris. NCBI lineage: Eukaryota > Metazoa > Chordata > Lepidosauria > Squamata > Viperidae > Crotalus > Crotalus tigris. The sequence goes on along the minus strand of NW_024100540.1, from coordinate 1,560,594 downwards.
TGAGATAGATTGCTAAATTAGTAAACATGCACTGAGTGTTTATTAGAAGCAAAAACCATGAACAACCTTGCCTCATTCTTCATTCTTAATCAGAAATGTGAAGTTTTATAGAATTCTGCTGACACAGTCATTTTAGCCATTGCTGGACTGTAGGGCATTCAGGCTCACTTCATATGGCTTGTCAAAATTATGAGGAAAAACAGTGTAAATTGTCAATATGTCTTTTTTTCACACCAAAGTGCTACAGAACAGTTTTGCCCAATGCCAGAAAAAAGATAAATAGTTCAATGTTACTTTTATACAACCAGTTCGTTAAGGGTTTCTGTAGTTGTTTAATTCCTCTGCAAGATTGTAAAACCATTAGGGATTCACACCTGGCACTTGTCCTACATAGATGAGACATCCACACAGAAGAAATACGAAAGAACCATTAGTGAGAATGACACCTACAGAGAGGTTGAAAGTTTTACAGAATGGAAAACAGCCAGGGGAACACACAGGTCACATTGCATGCCTCCTTACTTTTTTCACACATTTCAGTCCTACAGCTGTCTGCTAATAAACTGTTATATACTGTTATATTTGCAAACTGGAGCCTCTTACTCATCTCTTATTCATAACATCTATGCTTATAATCTTTTAAGTATACATACTCTGCATCGCTTTTGCATTTGATTTACCAATAACAAAAGAAAAAAGGAGGGGAGAGAACAGAAGTAATTATTATGCATGTTTGTATAGTATTCTGTATATGTACAATCGTTCTCATTTTAATATTGTCACCTAGCAATGCCCAGGCTATAGTGTTATTCTCATTTGCAACCTATTTTCCAAAGCACCAGAAGGCAAGACAAGAAACAACAGATGGAAACTAATCAAGGAGAGAAGCAACCTAGAACTAAGGAGAACTTTCCGGATGGTGAGAACATTTAACAGGTGGAACAGCTTTCTTCAGAAGTTGTGAGTGCTCCATCACTGGAAGCTTTTAAGAAGACAGTTACTTGTCTGAAATAGCATAGGGTCTCCTGCCTGAGCATGAGGTTGGACTAGAAGACTCCAATATACCTGCTCTATTATTCTGTTAGTATCTTATGGTTCCATCATCTCAGAAATGTGACTCTTTTTCCTCCTTCCCATAAAGTGCATATATAGTTTTATTCCATCCAAAAGAATTCAGTGACCTTATTCTCTCAAATTAGGATGGAGCATGACAAACTGTCGCTGTCAGTAGGAGGGATGCACAGTTACATGCATCCTACTCACATTCTCATTTGCAGTGATCTGGGAATTTGTTGAGTATTTCCTTTCTATATGAACTTTCCAAGGGCCCCATGGACATCTGAATCACTATACTAGTCATACCACAGAGCAGGAAAGTGGAGAATTTTCCTCCTCCTCCCAAGCTGTCAGCTAAGGCAAAAAAACAAATTTGTTATTTCAAATTGTTTATGTCAATTCCAGGAAAAATTAGTCAGAATATCTGATCCAGGAACACATCAAAGTTTAGGAGTGCCTTTGCGTCCAAAGTCCAGTGCCATCTATAACTCATTATTAATCCCATGATCAATTTTATATCTTATCCAATTACTGGTATGTATACACCTGGTAGTGGCTTGGCATACATGGAATTTCATGAGCAGGACTGGGCTTTTATGGTAGACAGAACTGACTGATCTCATATCTGCTTGTGGTAGGACCCTCTTCCACCTACCGTCTCCATTGGTGATTCTGAGTGTAATGAAAAATTAAGGATCGCAATAACCAGTAAGATAAATATGTCTCGGTGATAAGACATTCTTGTTAAACCAAATGTATCATCAATACATATTTATATATAATTTCATAAATAATATAAACAGGCAGTGTAAGAAACAGAGCTGTGAAAAGCTTCAAATCAGAATGTTGATTGAAAAGCAATTCAATTAAATATCCAATCAAAATGGCTTTCTGAATCAAAAACTATCATTCAATTCAAATTGAGAGTTGATGTCGAATGTCTACAAACAGTTTTGGATGCCTTTTCAGCTTCAGATCCAGATTATTAGCATCCAAATGTATTCCTGATTCATCGAGGCCTAATAAGTTCATTGCAATATATTTTACCTGACTATTATCTAATAAACAAGGCACCAAGATTCTAAATATTTAAATACTAAATAATAAGCTATTTTTACTGAGTCGTAGTCAATTCTAAACATATTTTTGCAAGAAAGACATCTCAGGGAAATAAACAAGATTTACTTCCTAACAAAAGACTTTATAATTACAATCTTTCTTCTGCAATATAAGCAAATGAAAGAAGAATTAATTTAAGACTCTTTTTTTTCTAAACCAACCAGAGCAGCTGCTTTAAAGAACATGAAAGTACAAGAAGGAAAGTACACAGACACATACATGCACACATTCATGTGTATTTTACATTTATGTACCAAACACACATATATGGGGGTGGGATGTTCTTTTACTATTTATTCCTTCTGTTTTACAAATCTTAAGCTTTTGGATTCTTTTTCTTCTTAGGAAAATGTGAAAAAGTGGTGTCAACCCAGAAATCCATGTGTTGGTCTGTCTATCTATGAATGAGTATGTATGCACATACAAATTTCCATTTTTCCAATATCTCAGATCAGTACAAACTACAGCTCAATGTTCTACCAAAGCAATTGTCTATACCAGCAAAGTTCCACTTTCCAGGAACTGAGGCTCCATATGCAAAAATAAATTTATTTTAAAATGGTTTGAACAATTATTTGCAAATCAAAAATATAGGATTGATGCAGTGCTTTTATTTTTAATGAAATGCTCAGTCATTACAAAAGTAAAGTTAAATTGTTGGATGTCCATTCACAAACTTTTTCTATCTCTTAAGTGAATTGATTTCTAAATATTTATGCAAGTGCTTTTGACTGCAGTGTTAACGTATAGTTATGTTGTGTGATATTTTGCAATAGAGTTGAGGATGCTATTTATGTCAAGAAGTACTGATGTACCTGATTCCTCTCTACATGTGAATATGTAATTTTAAATACGTACTTCCAGTAACCTTTTTTTCTTTTGTGATGCATCTGAAAACCTTCTCATCTAAATTCCCTTCACATATGAATTTATTCAATTATTTTTGCTATGCTGCATTCCAAGAAATGGTTTAATCCACAGTTTGGTGGTGGTGGAGTATCTGCTTGTGTATGTGTGTGTGTGTGTGTGTGTGTGTGTGTGTGTGTGTACAAGTGTTTGCTTGCACACATAAACATCTATGTATTTAACATCCGCATAACTCCAGTATACAGCTAAGTAGCAAATTAATGCATAATAAAACAATACATGAAAATGAAACAAATATTCAGTAAAACATATTTTTGAAAATTTGATAGAAAGGGAAGATATAAAGAATAATTCTTCTGATATATTGAAAAGCTCTGGGTCAAAGGTATTCCTAGCTGCAAAGATCATTTGGGCCTCCAAGTAGGATAATCATTCTGGCACCACCATTAAACTATACTGTGCTCTCTTCATTCAAAGACCCTGTTTAGAACAGACAACTCATTGATTCCTAAATCCTGAAACCAACTTTCCATTCACTAAGTCTTTGTCTGAGATTAGTCATAGTTTATAGATTATCCATCTCATCAGAGTCCCAAATATGTTATTAAGAAGTATTTTTCCAGCATTTTATGCCTCCACAAATCTGGGGTCACCAAAGAATTTTGTACTAAACAATTTGCTTGATTTTATTTCCATTAGTGCAAGAGATAGAAGTATGGTTTTGGTTAGAAACCAAAGTTTAGTGAGTTGGCATGACAAGTTGTACATAATGCATTATGCTAAGGAGCTCTACCTACCATTGACTGGAAGCAAAGAGAGAAGGGAGGAGATGGAAAAGCTGGATGAGGCCTATCAATTTAAACAAATAATGCAAAGTATTTTGTCCAACCTTTACTTGCATCATTGCCATTTAGCAGTGCCTGCAACTAAAGATATAAGCTTCCCCCATCCTTACTTCAGTCCTTTTCTGATAGGGATACTCTCACCAAACTTAATTCGAAAGTTAGTAATTTAAAAGGTAAAGGGGATTCTACAGATTACCAATTCAAATGAGGGACAAAGATCTCAACTGGCCCTTTCAACTGCCCTATTTGTTTTCTCCCTTCAGTTCCATTTTTGAACGACTTAGAAAAAGGATGTTACTTCTCAGGCCCTACATTGACAAGAAAAAAAATTCTGTGACAGCCTGTAGTTACTCATGGCTCTCTGTTATCTATCATGCATACACCCACTCAGACATGTTGTTCTTGCTTACTAATAGCAAACCCTGAGAGTAAAGAAATAACAAAGGTTTTCAAGACTTGCTCATACAAAAGCTGAGGTATAATGGCTGGTAGAGCAATATGAATCCTAGGCAGTGTTGATTATTTGTGGTTTCCAAAAGAGCAGGCCCAATGTGCCTGAAATAATTTTGAGTAGGGAGGGGTCAGAAGATCCATTTAGGGAAAAAGAGTGCTCTTATGAGACAAATCTCTTCAAAACAGATGACTATCATAGAAAGCTGAAGAAGACAAAGTACATCTTCAGCTAGCTAGTGGAAGAAAATGTCGGATTGCTGAGTCAGAGAAAGCTACACAGGATAATTACCCCTTGTTTGTCTCTAGATAGGACATACGAATAGACTTCAGATTTTAGTTTGCTTCCTGGTCATTGTTTGCCTATTTATATTTTTGGGAAAGGCAAAAGGAGGAGGATGAAAAATAAAACATTGCCTAAAACCAAAAGTTGATACATTTTTCTGTATTAATAAAAATAAATAAAAATAAAAATGTGTCCCAATGCTGTGTCTTGAATCAAATATTGTGAAGAATCAAATATTGTGAAGAATCAATTTAGGACTCTTTTTTCTAAAACATTCAGGGAAGGTGCTCCAAAGAACATGCAAGTACAAGAAGGTGATGAAAGTTAGCCCAGAAGGAAATATTAAAAAGGGCAGAAAAATATATTTTTCCTCAAAAGGACTTTTTAAAACCAAACTTGGCCCCAAATCTATCTCTCTGCCCCAAGCAAGACTTTAGCCCTATACAAATGCAAATGTAAAACCATCAGAAAGTTGGAGCTAGAGCAATCAAGAAGACAAAAGAGAAGATCTGCATACCCCACCCAAACTCTAGGAGTCAGCCCCATCACCTGGGAAGCAGGATATGATAATAGAATTAAACCACAGATATCAAGGCCTAGACAAACACTCAGAAACAGCCTCAAGGTTCATGCCACAGGAACAGGAAACTATTCCAAACAAAGGGCTAGGGGGGGTATAAAAGCCTACTGCCCCATGTGCTCTCTCTCTGTGCTCTCTACCCTTCGCTCTCTTCTTCTCTCCTCTGCACTTTCCTGAAGACCATCTTTCTGCAATAAACTGTAACCTTCTTCCCAAAGCAGTCACCATGTTTGCTTATTTATTCCCGGCTTGGATGAACCAGGATGAAGACCTTACTTCTAACAAAGGAAAGTACACAGACATGCACACATTCATGTATATTTTACATTTATGTACCAAATGCACATACATGGGGGTAGGATGTTCTTTTACTATTTATTCCTCTTACATTGCAAATCTTAAGATTCTGGATACTTTTTCTTCGTAGGAAAATGTGAAAAAGGGGTGTCAGCTCAGAAATCCATGTGTTGGTCTGTTTATCTATGAATGAGTATGTGTGCACATACAAATTTCCATTTTTCCAAAACCTCAGATCAGTACAAACTACAGCTCAATGTTCTACCAAAGCAATTGTCTATACCAGAAAAGTTCCACTTTCCAGGAACTGAGGCTCCATATGCAAAAATAAATTTCTTTAAAATTGTTTAAACAATAACTGTGAAAGGGACCTTGGAGTCCTCGTGGACGATCACTTGACTATGAACCAGCAGTGTGCAGCAGCAACCAAAAAAGCTAATACAATCCTTGGTTGTATAAATAGAGGCATAGAATCAAGATCATGAGAAGTATTAGTACCATTTTATAAAACCTTAGTAAGACCACAACTGGAATACTGCAGCCAATTTTGGTCACCATATCATAAAAAAGATGTTGAGAGTTTGGAAAAAATTCAGAGAAGAGCAACAAAGATGATCAAAGGCAAGGAGACTAAAACATACGAAGAATGGCTACGGGACTTGAGTTTGGCTAGTCTAAAGGAAAGAAAAAATAGGGAAGACATGATAGCAGTATTCTAATATCTGAGGGGCTGCCACAAGGCAGAGGGGCCAGGTTGTTCACCAAAGCACCAGAGGGAAGGGCAAGAAACAATGGTTGGAAACTGATCAAAGAGAGAAGCAACCTGGAATTAAGGAGAAACATCCTGACAGTGAGGACAATCAACCAGTGGGACAGCTTACCTCGCACTCCATCGCTGGAGATTTTTAAGAAGAGACTAGAAATTCAACTGTCTGAGATGGTATAGGTTCTCCTGCTTGATCGGGGATGGACTAGATGACCTCCAAGATTTCTTCCAGCTCTATTCCATTCCATTCCATTCCATTCTATTCTATTCTATTCTATTCTTTGCAAATGTTAAAAATACAGGATTGATGCAGTGCTTTTATTTTTACTGAAAAGCTCAGTCATTACAGAAGTAAAGTCAAATTGTTGAATGTCAATTCACAAACGTTTCCCACCTGTTCGTGAAGCTCTTATGACACTTTCTGCCTGGCATCTCTAAATTTAGGTCTCAATAAATTAGGTAAGATTTTATTATATATATATATAATAAAAAGAAAAAGAAAGAAGATTTCTTTCTCCCATATTTGGGCCGACAGGGTGCATCAAAAAAAAACACTCAAGGTAAATCTCCTCCCCCTGTCTCCTCCCTCTCTGATACAGCTGACAAAGCGAGAAAGAGCCTGTGGCCTAGAGGTTAATACAGCTGCCTAACATGCACATAGCCCAGGTTCGAATCTCAGAAGGGTATGTCTGGCTGAAGAGAATTAAGAAGCTCAAAATAGCTATTGGAGTTCTCCCTTAGCAATCTAAAAAAAATGTATACTTTTATGTAACATTTATGTAACTATAAATGTAAACTTTTATAGTTTAGAATTCCCTGGTGCTCACGCTTATTTATTTCGAATATGGACACACCCAGGGATCATATTTTTAATGTTACATATAACATTATATATATGTACATATGTTACATATATATATGTACATATATATATATGTATATGTATATGTATGTATATATATATATATATGTATTCAAAAGATAAAAACGAGCACCAGGAGGTAAAACAATTAAATGTTTAATAAATAAATAACCTAGCTTTCGATGGCTATATTGCTGCCATCATCGTCAGGGTGTTAAAAGCCAGAGGGTGGGGGAGCTCGTTTATAAACACAAACGCGCCTGCACACGGCTCATAGACCTCGTTATGGGGCCCGGTCGATTGATCCTTTCATCACTCATGTCAGAAGTATTTCTGAGTTCTAAGTTCTTGCAGCTGATTACTTCTCTGTTGCGTGCGGCTCCTAGGCTGGGAGGCGAGCATTCCATGTCACTACGCACTAGAGTAACATGGGTAACTGCAGACCGATCCTGCGAAGAAATCCCAGATCTGGCTATCTTCCTCCCCCGTGTCTGATGTGTCACTCTCAGGGGGCATGCTACCCCATGCGTGCTCCCATCTTCCCCTATAGCCCCCAACCCACTGCCCTTCCGTGCATGGGATGCACAGCAGTTCGTTGCGATCTCCGTTCCTGTTAGTTTGGCGTCCGATTCAACTCTCCCTTCGGAGGAAATTCCAACTGCGATCTTCGCGCGTGCGCCCTCACGTTTCCACCGTACTACTTGGGAACGCGTGATGGGACCCTTAATGGGGCGGTTGCAGTCTGTAGGTCGGACGCAATATCGAGGAGAGGGAGGGGGAAGGGAAGGAGTGTTCGGGGCATCCAGGGCACTAGGGGGTGGGTTGCTGTTGTCAACGAATTCTTCATTCATCAGTGGGTGCGCGCAGGAATTGCTAATAGCCGGGGGCACTCCGGATGGTAGGATCGTCCTTACCTCGTTGTCTATCTCTTCGTTGGAACAATTGAGATTGCAAACAGTGGGGTGCTTCCTCCGTCTGGAACAAATGCGTGCCTCCCAAGTTTTCATGACCTGGTGTGCAGGATGTAACTCCACACATCGATTAATAGAGTTACAGTCTGAGAACCAAGCCTCTTTGAGGAGTCTGCCGCTCTTGGAGGCATCACTAGCAATAACCTGCACCCCATTGAAATCAAACTTGTGTCCAAGCTCTACCATGTGAGTGAGGATTTGTGAATAGTGCTCCCCTCTTTTTATTGCCAGCTTGTGTTCCTGTATTCTTGTCCTTACTCTTTTAGAGGTTTCTCCCACGTAATTACCTGGGCAATCTATACAATGGATTCTATAGATCACCCCAGATTTCTCAGTAACGGGGAGTGGATCCCCGTTACTGAGAAATCTGGGGTGATCTATAGAATCCATTGTATAGATTGCCCAGGTAATTACGTGGGAGAAACCTCTAAAAGAGTAAGGACAAGAATACAGGAACACAAGCTGGCAATAAAAAGAGGGGAGCACTATTCACAAATCCTCACTCACATGGTAGAGCTTGGACACAAGTTTGATTTCAATGGGGTGCAGGTTATTGCTAGTGATGCCTCCAAGAGCGGCAGACTCCTCAAAGAGGCTTGGTTCTCAGACTGTAACTCTATTAATCGATGTGTGGAGTTACATCCTGCACACCAGGTCATGAAAACTTGGGAGGCACGCATTTGTTCCAGACGGAGGAAGCACCCCACTGTTTGCAATCTCAATTGTTCCAACGAAGAGATAGACAACGAGGTAAGGACGATCCTACCATCCGGAGTGCCCCCGGCTATTAGCAATTCCTGCGCGCACCCACTGATGAATGAAGAATTCGTTGACAACAGCAACCCACCCCCTAGTGCCCTGGATGCCCCGAACACTCCTTCCCTTCCCCCTCCCTCTCCTCGATATTGCGTCCGACCTACAGACTGCAACCGCCCCATTAAGGGTCCCATCACGCGTTCCCAAGTAGTACGGTGGAAACGTGAGGGCGCACGCGCGAAGATCGCAGTTGGAATTTCCTCCGAAGGGAGAGTTGAATCGGACGCCAAACTAACAGGAACGGAGATCGCAACGAACTGCTGTGCATCCCATGCACGGAAGGGCAGTGGGTTGGGGGCTATAGGGGAAGATGGGAGCACGCATGGGGTAGCATGCCCCCTGAGAGTGACACATCAGACACGGGGGAGGAAGATAGCCAGATCTGGGATTTCTTCGCAGGATCGGTCTGCAGTTACCCATGTTACTCTAGTGCGTAGTGACATGGAATGCTCGCCTCCCAGCCTAGGAGCCGCACGCAACAGAGAAGTAATCAGCTGCAAGAACTTAGAACTCAGAAATACTTCTGACATGAGTGATGAAAGGATCAATCGACCGGGCCCCATAACGAGGTCTATGAGCCGTGTGCAGGCGCGTTTGTGCTTATAAACGAGCTCCCCCACCCTCTGGCTTTTAACACCCTGACGATGATGGCAGCAATATAGCCATCGAAAGCTAGGTTATTTATTTATTAAACATTTAATTGTTTTACCTCCTGGTGCTCGTTTTTATCTTTTGAATATGTATACACCCAGGAGACTACGTTCCTCAATTTTTATGTTAATTTTTAATATATATATGTATATATATATGTGTGTATGTATGTATGTGTGTGTGTGTACATATACGTATATGTATGTATGTATAAAGATTCATAATATACATATTAAAATTCCTTAGAAAAATTAAAAAATCAGATGTGTATAATTTGGTGCTTTCAGAACAAAGTGTAACGTTACATGGGAATGATCTTGGAAGGAGGAAGATCTACAGCCTAGACAATTCTCATGCAAAAGATATTTCAATCCACAGAAGGAAATGAGGTGGGGAAGCATCTCAGAAGTAACCCTTTCTAGGTTTATGGAGACTAAAAGTAAAGGAGGGATGAAGTGTTTTCAGACTTGCACAATTCTTTTAATGTAATCTTATAATAAAAGTAGTGTTATGTATGTATGCATGTATATTTCATATTGCTTAACTACCCATCTTCCTCAGAGGTTCATGGTTTGTGCTTCTTGTCTGGACTGCTTCAAATGTCTGAAAGCAATGATAGGCTAGAATGAAGATACAAAACATCCTTGGGAACTTCAGGATTTGATGGAAAATTCCCAATTTATTAGCCATCTTGTAATGTACTTATATCCAGTTTACCAGCCATCTTGTAATGTTTCAAAATCTGTTCTAGCTTGGCACACATTTTTTTTAAATTCCCCCTGTTAACAGAGTTACCTTGAAATAAACCTCCAGGTTGTCATATACAGAAACAACAAAAATTTTATCAATAAGAAAAAAAAAAAAACTGGACCAGGTGATCTTTTTTTTAAGTTGGGCAAATAGTTTTTCTTCATGTCTACCCATTCACATCCAGTGCCTGATAAACAAGGTCGGGGAGGTAAATAGTCAGCAACTGACTCAAGTCTTCAGCAAACAGCAATTACTGTAACAGAAAAAAAAGGCAGTTTCAAGTGGAAAAGTGGGAATAGATGTGTCATCTTTTCCCCCTCTCACTTCAGACTTTCTTATAGCTTGGATATAACTTTATTATATTTACAGGAAAGGGCAGGAGATACCATAATGAGCCAGTCATCATAAAAGCACTTAAAGCAAGGAGAGTGAGAGAGACCTTCACAATCACCATCTGATTCATCTTACCTACCTCAAATAAAATGTTAGTCTGGCTTCCCAAAATGCATTTATTCTCTAGCCAGATGCTTCACTCCACTTCCTTGGGAAATCACTATAAATATTTGTTACATTACACGGAGTATAAGTATGCAATACATTGTGAGTTCTAGTTTCTAGCAGCAGAGTGCAAGGGTTGCTTCTCCATCTTAGGGCAGGGCAAAAAGTGGCTTCTAGGATGGTGTAGAAGATCTTTCAGGAAGTACAGTGGTTTCCTTGCTTCTAAGAACAAATCTTTCCTTCAGAGTCCTTCCAAAGAACGGATCTTGAAGGCATCTTACTTGCAAAGTTGTTTCATAATTAGAAAAAAATAAATTATCATATTCAAAGTAAAAAAACAGTATTATGTTATGGAATACTGGATGGAGCTCCCTGTGTATCAGCTTTTCAAAATGGCAAATGAAGAAATATTCTAGGAATGGGCTTTATTGTAGTCAGGTAGAACAATAACGTTTTTCTTGAGCAAAATCAAGGCAGGGGTATTTTGAGTATCTTTCTTATACTTTCTTCCTTATCAGTACTAATTAATCTTTCTCTAGTTAAACTTTTTTTATTGGTTTATCAAAATATAAGATGCAAAGAGAAATTTTTAAAAAAGTAATAGAAAACTAGGAGAAAGGAAAAGGAAAAAATGGTGTAAATAGAGAATAGGAAAGAAAAAGGCACCAACTTCAGGCACTTTTTAGCACAGTAGAAGATAACATTACAACCACAACTTTTTACTTTTACTTCTCAGCTGTAAAAATGAATGTTCTACCAAAGTTTCTTTTTTTTGTTTCAGATGATACCTATTCTTAAAAAAGAGGCAAATTTGGAGGAATGGCAAAAGGGTATCAATAATTTTATATGGGCCGGGAAGAAACCAAGGGTTAAATTTAAGATATTACAGGATGCTAGAGAAAGAGGGGGACTTAAGGCACCTAATTTGAAATTATATTATGATGCAGCTGCCCTAACTTGGTTAAGTGATTGGCTTAATTTAACAAATATGGATATTCTTTTTTTGGAAGGTTGGGATTTAATATATGGTTGGCATGCATATTTAATTTTTAATAAGAAAGTTGATCGGACTTTTAAATCACATATTTTGAGGAATTCCTTACTTCGTGTTTGGAAGAGGTATTATTGTAGATTAAATTATAAAATACCTATCTGGGGGATTCCCAGACATGCAATTGAGGGAACTTCTAAGGGGACAAATTTTGATAAAATCTCGTATAAAGAATTGTTAACTTGCTCTGGTTCGAATTGGCATTTGAAATCCCTAGATGTATTAAGGCAGCAAAATATTCTACAGTCATGGTTTCAATATTTACAAATAATGGATAGATGGACTGTAGACAAGAAAAAGGGAATAACACTAGAAGATAGACAATTGGTTATTCAGATTAAAAACCAAAGTCCAGCTCATATAAAAAGAATACACAATGTTTTACTAGAGTTAGGTTCGGAAACAGAATTGGTTAAAGACTGTATGATTAAATGGGCTCAGAATATACAGGAGCCGATCTCATTGGATTTATGGGAGACAATTTGGATAAGAAATGTTAAATTTACACAAGCTCAAAATTTGAGAGAAATTTTTTATAAAATGTTTTATAGATGGCACTTAGATCCTAAAAAATTATCTTGTATGTATTCTAATATACAGCCCAAATGTTGGAGATGTGGCAACAATGATGTGACATACTTTCATATTTGGTGGAATTGTAAAAAAGTAAAGGCTTTTGGGATTATGATTTGGTGGAACATTCAAAAGATTTTTAGAAAAAAGATAAAGTTTACTCCTCAACTATTTTTACTTGGTATTTTTGTTGATTTAAATGAAAAAGAAACTACTTTGATGTTGGATTTATTAACTGCAGCAAGGTTACTAGTAGGTTTATATTGGAAGAAAGATTCCTTGCCTACTTTAGAAGAATGGATATTTAAAGTATCTAGTTTTGCAGAAATGGCAAAAATTTCTGCTTATTTAAAGGATCATACACAAGAAAGATATATTACTGTATGGGGAAGGTGGATAGATTATATTCAGAAAAAGTATGAAATTAAAAAGTTTCATTTATTTTATGAATGAATATTAAATATTATAGAGAATTGTTTTATAGGTTATGGAGTTAAAGGTTAATTATGATATTTTTTTTCTCTTCCTTTCTTTTTTTTCTTTTTTTCTTTTTTCTTAATTATTATAATTTTTTTTATTAACCCTGTATTCTGCTCTGGGAAGTGAAGGGAGGGGGGTTGGGGGTGGGAGGGAGGGTAAGGGTTTTTTTTTTCTACTTTAAAATTTTATTGTATTTTTATAAATGATTGTATGTTTTAAAAAAATAAATAAAAAAATACTCAAGTATTTTATATATAAGGGGGGGGGAGAGAAAACCTCTTCATTTTAAACCCAGAAGCCAAAACACAAAACGAATTAATCTTTCTTCTTAATGGTTTTCTTATTCATTCCATAGCTCAGGTTGAGTTTCCTTCACATTGCATGGCCAACTGGCCAATTATTTGACCTCAGCTGCTCCTACACCATGAGGATGTTTTGAACATTATAAAGAGGGATGTGTTGTCCTATGTGTTGTCTTACAGACATTGATTGAGGAAGAAATCTGAAATACTAATAGGAAGGAAGGAAGGAAGGAAGGAAGGAAGGAAGGAAGGAAGGAAGGAAGGAAGGAAGGAAGGAAGGAAGGAAGGAAGGAAGGAAGAATATTAATTTTTGTAGGTACTCACAGTCAGGGTAGACTGGGACAGTGTAAATATAGAAAAACAAACCAAACAAAATAATTAAAAATATAGGCCAAGAAGATATCTTTGACTGAAAGACAGATCAATGTTGAAGAAAAAAATATTGGGTGGTGGGGAAAGCAGAACATGCTTTTAAATAACTCTAATTAAATATGGAGAGTGCTATTCCTTTGCATGCATATAGTTTTTTTAAAAAAAATCTAAATATTTTTGGCTACCTGTAATGACAAGACTCTCTTTCAACTTGCATCAACAATGTCCTACAAATAAAAGGACAATAGAACGTGATAGAAAGTGAATACAAGGAATCCAATGCTGTTTTTGCTGGCCAATTTTCTTCTATTACTACCTGGGATTCTTTTGACCCTTGCAGTTCCTCAGACAATTTAAAATCTTCCTTTTTTGTAGTGTTTTATTTATCTGAGCAGGAGACCAAAAGGGAGAGTAATAAAAAGTTCTCCCACTCAGATAGACTTTTGCTTAATGAATTCTGCTCAAAGCTAAAAAGGCAAACATTAAAATAAAATTAAATTAAAAAAACCCTCAGGGAAAAAAAAAAACCAGTGATAATAAATAGATCTTTGTTTGCAATGCTAATTTTTTCTTATTACATCCTGGCACATATGTGTATACTCCCAAGATACTTGATCAACTAGAGTATTACTGAATACTTGTAAAGACCATCAGCACCAATTAGTGGCATGAGAAACTAGTCAGTAAAGCAGAGAGGGAACAGCCAAGCTTTTTAGCCTCTGGTTCAGATTAGGTCTGTTAGTATCTTCTGACTTTGTGCATGACAAATGGAGCACCGAATAAAGAATAAAGGGAGAGGAAACTGAACTAAAGTTTTAGTGAAAACATCAGGAAAGTAACAGGAGGGTGAGACATGGCAACAACATTCCTCCAAGAAGGATTGGATCATACAGAAAATCTATTTAACTATACATTCCTTAAGAGTCAGCACCAATTTGATGGCATATAATCAATCCACAGTCAGGAACATTCAGAAGTTTTGCAAGCTCCACAACCAGGGTCAGAAAATAAGGTAATTAGAAAATCAGAAAATCTTTGCTGCTGTGTCATATGGCATTTATTTATTTATTTTTATTTATTTATGAGACTTATATACCGCTTTAAGTGCAAGCACTCTCTAAGCGGTGTACACCAGTAAGCAATGTATATATATATTTACATTGCCCCAACAATCTGGGTCCTCATTTTACCTACCTCGGAAGGATGGAAGGCTGAGTCAACCTTGAGCCGGTGAGATTTGAACCGCTGATCTGCTGAACACAGTCAGCTAAAGTGGCCTGCAGTACTGCACTCTAACTGCTGCGCCACCTCGGCTCATCTTGTGCATCTTCCACATTTGATTCTGAAAGGCTATGAAAAGGCATTATGCAGACATGTTGTAGCCTGTGGTCCAGTGTGAGTGCCCCTCACACACTCTTGCCCAAATGCCTTAATACAGACATGCTAAAATATGTCTCAAAGTATTATTTTCCTGACTTTAGCCTTAGTCTGTTGGTCTGCCTGTACTATTTTTAAAAATGAATTCTAACACAAAATTGGAAAAGATCCTGCCTGATAATTTGGCTTTGAATATAAAATATCCCAGGCCACTGCAAATGGAAGAACTAAGTAGTATTTCCCACTGACTTCCTGAGCCACTTGCCTACTGCTCTACTTTGAAAATTGTGGCAACTAGTAAGATTTCCTTTTGAATAGATTCTCTTCAAAGATATTAAGATGCAGGTTTTGCTGAGAGGAAATGTTACTTCATTAACGCATACTGTGAAATGTTATGGTAGAAAATGAGCAGTTTAGAATAGCTGAGTCCCTTAGCTAGGGACTATTCTAAGAAGAATAAACTGCATGAATTTTCTTGTTTGCTGCATCATCATCATCATCATCATCATCACAATTCATTTATAAGTAAAAACGAAGTCTAAAAAAATAATCAGTTTGATGCTATAAAATAGCAGTCCAACTCTAATTGAATGTACTTATTACTCTCCCCTATTACTGTTAGCATTAGAGAGCTCCCTGCAAAGTTGTAATGGCAATGCTTAAACTGCTTAAAATAGAACTCACATTTCTTTTTCTGCTTTGAAAAAAAGGAATAGCCAATGCACCAAGAAACTTCAAAGTTATTTTGATCTCCTTTGAAGTTTCTCCAATCAGCTTTTGCTAAATAAACTTGATACAGACACCTACTGTACATCTGGGATTTTGATGGATTTTTTTCTTTCCCTTTCAGCCTTCAGTTTGCTGATTTGGAAAAGAGGAGACTTCTAGGGGATAGTGAATGCAATCGTGACTGGGACAGAGTTGTCCAGTGTTGTCATTCTCCTAGTTTGTGAATTTCAGCTTCCAGGATTTCAAGAAGAAAATTCTGAAAGTCTGAGGGAACTTAGAACATAGAATAACAAAGTTGGAAGGGACCTTGGAGGTCTTCTAGTCCAACCCCCTGCTCAAGCAGACAAATGGCTGTCCAGCCTCTTCTAAGGCTGTTTTTGTATAATCTTTTCTTGATAGTCTCTCTTCAAACCATTTTTCTCCTTCCTTAAGAATCTAGGACTCTATATCATATTTGATTCCCTAGGCCTAGGCCAGTGATGGCGAACCTTTTAGAGACCGAGTGCCCAAACTGCAACCCCAAACCCACTTAAGTATTGTCAGGTGCCGGGTGGGCATGGCCCATTGGGTGGGTGTGGCCCATTGGGTGGGCGTGGCTGCGGTGGTAATGGCAGACTGGGTGCGACTAAAAAGTTCAATCAATCAATTCCAACTTTGTGAGATCTTTTTTTTTTCTGCGAGAAGTTGAAATTGATTGATTGAACTTTTTTTTTTTTTGCACACGGCGGCGGAGGCCTAAAGCAAAAATATTTTATAAAACCCAGCTGAAAGCATAGGACTGGGGCGACGGCGTGCGTGCCCACAGAGAGGGCTCTGCGTGCCATCTGTGGCACATGTGCCATAGGTTTGCCACTATGGGCCTAGACTGTTAAGCTGATCCTGCCCCAATGTGAGATTTGAGAAGGTCAGCTAATTATTCACAGGTAGTTTCCCTCTAAAATGCAGGGCACTTTAAATATATGATTAGTAATTAGTAATAAAAAATTAGTAATAAAAAAAGTAATTGAGTTTTATTTTGTTTTTCATGCCTTTGAATCAGTGTCAACTCCTGGCAATTGCCTGAATAAGTCTCTGCAGTTTTCTTGAGAAGATTTTAAAAGTAGTTTCCCTTCTATGACTGAGAGAGTGAGTGACAAGACCAAAGTCACCCAGCCAACTTTCATGCTTAAAGCAAGACTGGAACTCACTTTCCAGTTTCCAGCCTGATGCCTTAACCCAGTGGTTCTCAATCTGTGAGTCGGGACCCCATTTGGGGTTGAATGACCATTTCACGGGGGTCGCCAAACAACGCAGTCCGCCATTTTTTCCCCCTTTTCCTTAGCTGTGCTACTCCCTTTTATTCTATTGGCTTTTGAAAGCCAATAGAATAGACTCTCTTGAATAGAGTCTAATTCTATTGGCTTTCAAAAGCCAATAGGAATTGTCCAGGCTATCTCTGCCCTGCTGAGCCTGCCAAAATTCCCATTCTGCAAATGGTGCTGCACCAGTTGACCGGTTGAGTAGTCCTCGACTTACGACCGGTTGGGGGTCACGGCATTAAAAAAGTTGAGAACCACTGCCTTAACCACTACACTAAACTTTCTCTCTAGTAATTGCATTACCTGACTACAAATAGATGGGCAACCTGGGTTACTTCTATTCTAAGAAATCCACAGTTGAAGTAACTTTAGAGATGCCTTTTAAAAAATGGAATATATTTGAAGATTTTTGTTATTTCTTTTCAGAGCACAGAGCACAGTTGCTCCTATCACAGTGAAATTCCCTCTGTCAATTCTAGAAGCGATTTCCTGCCTGGGTTGGACTTATGTATGCTAGTGGTGCTGGGTTTTGTTTGTTTGTTTGTTTTTTGTTATAATAATCAAGACAAGGCATTTACTTTCCACCTCCCAGCTCTCTGCAACATGGGTAGTCTGTACACTTTTTTCTGTTTATTCTCTTAAAAAGAATAACTAATTTAGGTGTTGTATGTGTTCTCTTTACATACATACCCATTTCAATATCCTCAATATTCTGCTTAGAATCAGAAAAAAATGGTTTCTAATAGTAAGCAATCCTTCATGTTCTTCATAACTCCTCTTGAAGTTAGAAATCAAAAACATATAAATGTGGAGAAAAGGGAAGCAAAGTAAGAAGCAGCATCCAGGTAATGTTGGTGTTGGAATAGAGCAACGTTCTTCAAATTGGCTAGTCTTAACTTCTAAAATCCTGAAACAACATTGAAAAATTAGTGTCTCTGAAAAAGAAGTAGGTGAGAGACAAATGAACGACACTCTCCATGTTGCTATGAAGCAATCAGGCTATTCTTAGGCATGTTTGAAATAAATGAATCAATAGTTGATTATGTATAAGTAATCCCAGATGCTATCCAGATACATCTGATTTCTGAGCTTAGTTGTATTATTATCAGTGAGATAATTTTCTTAATTTTGGTCTCTAGAATGCTGTTTTCATACTGTTCCCACTCAATTTATTGTCTTCTTTTGACACCGGAATAATTAGTAAAAGCACACAGAGACACAGCTCTTTTAATACAATTAGACAAATTTAATTTTATGCTATACTTGTGATATTTGTGGACTTTTATTACTCTGTCTGTTTAAGTGTGTTATTTTACTCTTTGAATCTTTCTATTACTCTTATTGATTGTGAGCTGTGCTGAGTGTATATAGCTGAAGGGTGGGATAAATAAATAAACAGATTGAAGCTAATAACTTCCTTTGCTTAAAAATGCCTTCAAGAAATACAAGAATGGCCAGAAATGCCAAATTATTATTGTGTTTTAAATACATGAAGGTTTATAATTAGTAGTAAGTTTATTAATTGATTATATCAAAAATAAAATAAAAATTAAATAGAAGATCTAATTCCAGGGTAAAATAGATTAAAGAAAATACAGTAATAAAATATATATGTGGTAAATAGAAAGAATCAGCATTCAACATAAATGTATCATCTTTACAGGATACACTGATCTGTTTGATATAACAGGTTTATATCTCAACCACCTTAACAGTTCTGCTCACAATCTATATATTAGAACTCAGGAGGAAATAGGACAATCTGTGATTTAGGCCCCATTGGGCTGTTCTTTCAAGTAGGGATGTTAAATATCTAAGCCTAAGAGGGGCATATAGTTGACAGCCAAACAAAGCATGAGCAGTACCTTTGATGGCTGAGTAACCACATATAGATGTCCTCTTATGATATGGAGGTGGTAGCAGTGCCCATATTTGACCATATAATCTAGCAATTCAAATCTGGCTCTAGAATAGGCCCTTCCTGAGAATTGTCTCAAATTCATTGGCAGGAATTTTTCAAATCTGTGAAGTGCACAATCCTGACCCATCTTTCACGGATAGGAGTGGACATTGGAGAAATCTGTGTACCTGAGCTAAAGGCAGTGATGTTCTCTCTGAAGATGTTCAAGCACAACTGCCAAATAGCAGGGGGCAGGAAACTATTTCTCTGAAGTGTGAATGCCCGTTTACATAAATAATGGCTGAAGAGCTGCATTGCGTAATTAAAGATGAATTCGTTTAAAACCATTTGGAAGTGATAAAGTCCCATTCTATACAGATCCATTGCATATATATATATATATATATATATATATATATATATATATATATTTTCATTCAAATATATTCAAATATATTTTCAGAAATTGATTTCTCTCAAAAATTACATTAAATTTATTAGAATTGAAATGTATGATGGATAGACAGATAGACAGACAGATAGATAGATAGACAGAACTACTAATGCCATTGTCAGCATGGATCAACTATTGAAGATAAGTATTCATTCTCTATGGAATCTTCAGAGAGTCGTATAACTCAATATTTAATTCACATACCATGTGCTGCCGATCATTTAAATGCACATGCAAAAATTATATATGTGCAGACAAATCTGCAGAGATGCAAATCTGTTAAGGGGGCAGAGGGCAATTTGCTCAGATAAGCAATGAAGTTCAAAAGTGCAGATGTTCATTTTACAAATGCAAACACAAGGACATGGGAATGCAATTGCTTATGTTACTGAAAATGCCTGGATAATAATTTCTCAGAGTGTAATTGCTACACAGTAGCTACATGATAAATTCTACAATGCACTATCCACTGTGTTTAGAATGTGAGCAGAAAGGATAAAGTTCCTACATTTGGAATCAGGAGAAGTCAAAAGGCCACATGATTTTGGTTGCTAGTGACAGAATTTTGCTGGTTCCCCTTGCAGCTGTCATTTTTTGTTTCTTAGCCTTTATCTTTACACTAGATCAAACCCTTGTTCTTTTGCATCTATGCAATCAGTATTTTTGTTGTTGTTTTTAATCAATCAATAATTTCCTGCCCATAATCCCACTTTCTTCTTGGCATTTTGCTTATTCTCCACTCAGGTTTACAGCAGGATTTTATCACAAAACCCAATCCATTCAACTCCATAATCCCTTAATCGGTTTTACAATGCAAATTATAAACTCTACACCATGATTTTCCTTGCCTAGATAAGTCACAAGTTTTTTTTCACCTAGCAATGTTCTACAAATAACACTGACAGAGATTTAACTTTATCACACCTTGTGTTCACTGGGAAATGGAAGTTGCAATTCCTCTATCGAATCAAGGATAGCATTTTTAGAGGGGAAAAAAGTGCAAAAGGAATAGTTTGGTGTGTTCTGCAAATGAGGCATGGACAATAATTTCTGTGTAGGTTAAGGATGTCCATATCTGGACTGCAAAAATCTGCATGGTCCCCATTCGTCCATTTTGTATTCTCATCATGTACAATGAAATCTTTCCCCTTTCTGAAATATGTTAAATGAGCCTCCCTAATTCAGATTTCAAATACAAAACAAACATGGGTTTAGTCTATTTGGACATAATCCAGAATATTGTCATTCAGAAAGGTTCAAATTCTGCCAAGCCCAGAAGCATAACAATTTGATTGAAAATGTATTTGAAACAGTTACTGTTTACTCTTCTTTCTCACTGGCTCTACACTTCTTACTTTATCCAAACAATCATTGGCTCAGAGCCAGAAATTCATAAAAGAATGTGGTTCCCACTAGGCAGCTGAAAGTACTTTGTATATAGAACAGAAACTTGGACTAAATCTAATTAGTCCAAATTTATGTTCCATATAATCAATCAAAGATGTGAAGGATATAGCTTGGAAATGATCATTGGATAACAAATAGATCAAAGACTAGGTAACAGTTTAAAAGCATGGGCTACAAAATGAAGTGAAGTTTAAATACGTTTTGGTGCCAAATCTATGCACATACATTCTAGGAAACACATTGTGTATGCAGTAAGTAAAAAGCAGTAGGTTGGGATACTATCAAAACTAACAGTATTTGATTCTATGACTGTGGCTGCCATCTTGATGTTTTAAGCCCTTTCCTGGATAATCTCTGCCTGTCATGCCTGATAATAAAAAAGAAATAACAATCTTATATCAGCATTATGGGTAGAAGTAAAAAGTGAGGAAGTCAGTATTTAGTAGCCCATTCTGATATTTAATAGAATATGTATTTGTGATAGAGAATGAAACACAATGCATAGTAAATGAAGGATAACCTTCAGAAATAATACATGTTAAATCCTTCATTGTATATTTATGAAAGCAAAGCAACCCAACAACTGATAAAAATTAGACTGAATCTTGCCAATTTATTTTCTTGAAAAGAAGGTTTTTAAAAGAAAAATCTGTTTACCTTTGTTCACAAAATATTCCTTTACAGTTTTTTAAAAAACTGCTTCAGCTATATCCTTGTTGTATGAGAATGCTAAATTTCTATTGTGATAGACTAATATAATGGAAACTCTTGTTAAAGATATATAGAAAAATGTTGCAAAATTATAAATATAAATCATGCATTCATTCTCCTTCATTTAATAAGGCTGGCATTAAAATAGACTGTCTTGCCTTTAAAGCAATGGTAATTAAAGAGACTAAAATGTCATGTTTCTATTAACTGTGATTATTGCATTACTACTACTACTACTACTACTACTACTACTAATAATAATAATAATAATAATAATAATATAGTCAAATACCCTAATTGTATAAATTTAAAAGATGGTACTGAATTTTGATTCTTTTAAAAAACTTGTTTGTCAACTACAATTACATTTTATTAAGCCTAAAGGTAAGTTTGAGATCACACTAAAGATCATGAGTTCTAGACTCACTTTAGTCATGCATGACTTTGGGCCAGTCACTCTCTCTTACAGAGTTGTTTTTGTGGAGAACATAAGAGGAGTAAGGTTTGTTGGATATGTTTATACCTTAAGTTATTTGTAAAAAAATAAAATGGCAGGATGTATGTATATATGTATACATACACATAAATTTGAATCACCATTTAAAAAACACAGATAGACTGAAGAAAAGCAGTAGATCTGACTAGAAGCAATTAAATCAATTTAAAACCATTTCTATTTCACAGATATTGGTCTATCTACTGACAAAGCAGAGTAAACTGCCTCGTAAAGAGGTCTCAAACAACTAGGCCTCAGCTGTTTCTCCTTTCTTTGAGGCACTTGCATCATTATATATTGATAAATAAGACAGAACATGGGAAAGCAATTCAGAACGTGATTGGGTGGTTTGAAAGAAAGCACAGAAGGAATGAAATGAGATCAAAAAAGGCAAAAGGGTCAAATTTGTTGGCCTGGTCTGACAAACTTTTCTTTCCTTAGGGTAAATCTTGAAGAGGATAACTAAACCTTAATTACAATTGAGCTTATGATATGAACTTCACCTATTAAGTTTGGAAGCTATCTTTGTACTCAGCTCAAAACAGCAATGTTTTTTGTGATTCCATTATTGGCTATGATAATTTTCTTCTATGGTGAAGAAATTTGAAGTACAACTCAAATTGCACCTAAAGCAAATTCTTTACCAAATTTGCTTGTCAACCAAATCATAATCAATTCTTGGTCATTTACAACAAAATAAAATAAACTAACAATCCTTTTGAGGAGTTTGTGGGTGACAGGGCTTCCTATTAGTAGAAACTTGCTTAATGTCTTGCCTTAGTCTGGGGCAAACATGTCAAACTCGTGATGTCACGTGATGTCGCACAACACATCGAGACGGTTTTGCCATTGCCGGCAATGGGGTGGGTGCGGCTTCCAGATGACACGTCCGGGTCGGCAGTTTGACATCCCTGGTCTGGGGTCTTTCCCTTTCTCACAGGTGATCAGTTAATTGCTGAGACAATATTATTACAAAGAAATTTAAAATGTAGCAAAAATTAATGCCTTCTTGGTTTTGCATCACTCCTACATCTACTTAGAGTTTTTTGAGAAAATCACTAGAGAAATGTATAGAACATGAAATTAAAAATTAAAACATGGACATGGAATGTTATTTGATCACTTTGATCTGTCATCTGAAAATAATAATAAATAACAACTTTGTTTAAAGCTATAAAACAGACTGAAGATAAGTTCTAAGCTTCTTCTGAGGAACTGATGAATAGAAATCAGTGTAATATGAAACTGCCCTAAATGATAATAGATAGTTTAGTAGTTTGTTGGCTCAACCCAACAAATGTAGAACATTTGATCATAGATTATCACTATTAAATAATTATTAAATAATGTTTGGACCCATGACTTAGTTTGATGAATGAAAAATATCACTAAGAAATAGGCAGGCAGTGAGCTGAAGGAATCTTATGTGGGTGGGTGTTTGTGAGTGTGAGTGTGTTTGGGAGGGAGAATAAGATAGTGGAATTTCTCCTTTACAGTAGAATTTAGTTGATCCATAAACTGTCTTCAGCTTATATATTTGTAAGTAAAGTCAAACATGAGAAAATGTTCCACAAACCTCTTTCTCTACAGATAACTAGATTACATTATACAGAAATGGGGAAGAAGCATAATAACTAAAACGTATCTTGCTGAATTGGATCACTGGAATTATCTGGCCTGGTACTGTCTTCTGTACTGTCAATAATTTTCTAAACTTCAGGCTGTGGGATTTCCTAACCTGAGACCTTATTACTAGAGAGGTTGATAACTAATCCTGAGATTATACTTCTATCACATATCCTTCTGCTGATCTTTAGCCCTACCACTGGAGATCATGAAACCAAGTATATCTAAGCAGGGAAGATAATCCCTAATAATGAAAGCAATAGTTTATTTTATCACAAATAGATGAGCAGCATCTAAATTATTTAAAAACTTCCTCGCAAATTCATCACAATATTTTGTGCATATTACTAAGACTAGTTTATGTAGGGCTTAAAAACAGAAGTTAAGAGCATGATCTTGAAGAGCAAGCATGTAAATTAAATATATGATAAAGTTTTCATTGTGCCATCTAGATTATATTAGACTTCATTCTGTTTATAGTATAGTGGCAATTTATTCTAAATGAAATTAAAATTGAAAGAATCCAAGAGGCAACAATAAATAAAAATGGGGAAATATGGGGAGGGTATGCAGGGCAGATTTTCATATACAACAGGTGATTGATAAATGTATACTTGAGGGAATGAATCTTTACCGTATATCAGTTAATTTAGAGAAAGTTTGCAATCAAATTAATAAGCTTCAAGAATAACTCTTTTCCATGAATATGAAATTTAAGGTTGGTTTCCCTCAAGTGATACAAGTGGTATATGATAAGCAAAGAGGCCAGGAGAATAAATGGAATGCCTAATATATGGTTTGCTATGATCAGTGAGTGATAAGTATATTTATTCTTTAATGTGTTAATAAAGACATATATAAAGAACTGACTAATGAAGCAGACCAGTCAGAATACAACTAGCACCATTCCCCAACTAATAATCATTTGATTCTTCCCAAGAAACCTCCAGTCAGCAACAGATTAGAAATACTGCAAAGTGGTCTCCACGTCTGAACCACTGCACTAAGGAAGCTGTGCTGTAATGTAAGGTAGAAGAATCTAATCCCTATTTTGGTATTAATTATCTTTGGTATTGGAGAACCTCGACTAAAAGTATATACATATACATACATACATACATACATACATACATATAAACACTTGTAACATTAGAGCCTCATTGGTTTGGGATATTAATGTGGGCATTTTATGCAGGTAAACTTGGAACGTAATAAGTTATAATGAAAATATATTATGCTTGCTTGGCACTGTGTTTGAATGAACTTTAAAGTCTTTCAAATTATTATCAGTTTGGACTTTAATAAGTTATTCAGTACCTTAAGAAGATGTTACTAATACTAAAAACTTTTCTTGGTGACCAAAGATCCTTATTAAAACATTATTCCCAACTAGAGCAGTTATTCAGAAAGAAATTCATGGGGAGGAGGTTCCAAACTATGAAATTAATTGTAAACAGGCTGCTTCATAGTGAAAGTGAGTGTAAGAAAAAGATAGCTGAGGTCTGGAGGATGGGTTAAGAAGCGAATGACTTCATTCACTCATTCACTCACTCACTCACTCATTCATTCATTAGCTTGTATAGTTAGCCATCTCATATTCATGATTCTGAGCAGTTCACATAATCAGAACACACAAACAATAAGCAAAAAAACCCTTCAATAAAACAATACTATTAAACCATAAAACATAGTAAGTAGGGAAGTTCTCCAAATCACAGGCATCATGATCCAGAGGTATAATGATAGGCAAGCAAGGTTAAGATTAATCTAATCTCAGGGGTGGAATGATGCCCCAAAGGGCAAGCTCCATGTCAGAAAAGGCTCTCCTTCAGGTCCAATCAAATGGAGCTTCTTAATAGACAGGACTGTAACATGTCTCTGTCAGATCTGATGACACAGATGGATGTAATCAGAAAGAAGCTAAATAACTTCAAATAACCCATTCTCCTGATAGGTAGGGATTTATAGGTTACTATCAGCATCTTGAATTATACTCAGAAGCACAGTAGTAACAAATACAGAGATATTACGAGCACTGGTTGAGAAGTACACATGTGCTTCTGTGTCAGTTTTTGCACTAAGTGGCAAGCTTTTGCACCAACTGTATCTTCCAGATGTCCTTCAAGGGAAGCCCCATATATTGTAGACTTTGTTACAATAATTTATTTGGGATGTAACAAGGGCATGTGTGATCAATAATACAGTCCTCTTAATAATTTTTTTCTGGTAGAAGCTGCAGTTTCAAAGACAATAACTTTTCAAGGAGCAGGATCTACAGCAAATCATCTAGAGGACAATAAAAACATTCCCAGCAAATCGGAGAAAATATTATTGTATATTAAAGCTTCCCCTAACAAGAATGAAGACCAGTTAACTACTGAGCTTTTTTTCAAGTGAACACTTAATTGGGCCTTCTTGTGTCTCTCCTGCAAGTGCTTCAAAGGTTCAGAATGCCTGGAAGAGGGTAGAGATCCTTAACTGATACAGAGTTCAGGAGCCAAGAATCATGAAGGATGCCTTTCTTAATAAAAGGGGTAGGAAATCTGATGGCAGATAATGAGAGATCAGGAGTATTTATCTGTCATCAAGCATGCTGGGAAAGTCTGGAAATAATCTACTATTGCAGTTAAAGAACATTTAAAAATAAATTCCTCCCCATTAATCCATTCTGTTTCCATTAGAAGAGCAGTGAAGTCTTTCTTTATTTCAGTTGCAACTGGAACCTTTGGGTCTGTTCATCAATGTCTCCCTTGGCATTCAAAGGAGGTCCTGCCTCTTTAGTTCCAATCCTGCTTAATCCCTGTCTGGCCATTCAGTCTGTCAGTATTTGAAACACTAGTGTGAAACCACCTGAGCTGATCCAGAAGTCCAGGCACATTTGGAAATGTGAGCCAACCAGCACTTGGAAATGTTGAAATTCAAAAGAGCAGAAGGTTGTTGATCTTTATGTCACAAATTCTGTGAGAATGCTATGGAGGCAATTAAATAAGAAATAAACCTTTCAGGAGATGGAATGAATTGAACTCATAGGGAGAATTGATTTCCACTCCAGTGTGGTGTCCTGTGTCTAAATTATCACCCTAGCAAATTGAATATCAGCCATTCACTCCAAGAGGGGGAGATATCTGCAAATTTAGACAATTATATAGATATAGATGTTATACAGATAAATATACCAATATTCTTCTTTTTGGAATAGTATTGGGCAAAAAGTGTGCACTAAATCTACAATAAATAGACATGAAGAGGATTAATTTTTTTTAAAAAAAAGTAAGAGTGAATGGGCATCCACAAAAATGAAATGCATCTACCTCTTTAAAATAATACATTTAATAAAAGCCTTTGAGAATCTTTAGAAGGCATTCTTGACAAAACTACAACTCTTAGTTGGGAGAGAGAGAAAAAAATTCCAATGCTGGCAATTAAAATGCAAGTCAAATCTGCATGTGTTATCAAATTAGAAAGACAGGAATTAATTAAGTTCTAGGAATGAGGATCCAGCATGTTTAATGATAAGCCAGGAAAGAATTTACTTAATCAAATGCCAGACAGACATTGCTGTTATTGATCCTTTTTTTTTGTGGCTGCCTTATTGAACTTCAGTTTTAAGGAAAGGAATTGAAGGCTCAAAAAAATATCTGAAGCTTTGCTGAAGGGATGATTAGCATACTGGTTAGATATCAGATTGTGGTGGCATTAAGGTTCAACATCATAAAATCATTTTTTTCCCTCAAGAGCTGCTGGCTATCCTTATTCAGCTCTGTCAGGTCTCTTCGTCTGACACTTTGCACTTTTCCCTTATACAGCAGCTCAATGATGAGGTGTTCATGTTTCTTTTGCCTTTTTCTGTAAATCACATTATTATGCTCATTTTTTTTCCTTCACATTTATTTTATTCTTTTGGTTTCAAAACCAGGTCACTACAACTTCTGGACAGAGCAAGGGAAGGTGAGAATTTTGTTTAACTCTTATTTGAATAACAATATGCCAGATCTTGAACCATCAACTGCATCTTAACAATTTACAACATTGGGACTTAGATACCCAGGCCGGTAAGACTAAAATGTCATTTCTTTATTATAAGAGAAACATCTACTCTTCCTAAATTCTTCCTATTTTTTCAAGATCATTTTCTGTATAGGAGATTTTTTCCCCCTCTGGCCTGTGTTACTATGTTACACATTAAGGCAAAGCCAGAAGGTATCCCAACTCCCATAGAAAAAAATTATACCTGTATAACTTCAAACAGGTTGAATCTATACCTCATAACTTATTCAAATATCCACTATATTCATGTCGGCAAGGAATTTTAATTTCTCTCATGTTAGTCATTTTTTTCCAAAATTTTAATTGACTTGATTTTATGTCATTTTTATGCATATTTTTATTTCTTAAGTATGTTTTAATGTGTGTTTATCTAGTCTTTGACTGCAAAGCAACAAAATGCATAAAAATAAAAATGATGTGCAGGCTTCATTTAGAACTGTACAAACACTATATCTCAGCCTCTCAGCCTTGTGTAAACATAGAATAACAGGGACCTTGGAGATCTTCTAGCCCAGTGGTTCTCAACCTGTGGATCGGGACCCCATTTGGGGTCAAATGACCATTTCACGTCGCCAAACAATGCAGTCCGCCATTTTTTTCCCCCTTTTCCATAGCTGTGCTACTCCCTTTTATTCTATTGGCTTTTGAAAGCCAATAGAATAGACTTTCTTGAATAGAGTCTAATTCTATTGGCTTTCCAAAGCCAATAGGAATTGTCCAGGCTGTCTCTGCCCTGCTGAGCCCACCGAAAATCCCATTCTGCAAACGGTGCTGCACCAGTTGAGTAGTCCTCGACTTACGACTGGTTGAGTAGTCCTCGACTTACGACTGGTTGGGGGTCGCGCCATTAAAAAGGTTGAGAACCACTGTTCTAGCCCAACCTCCTGGTCAGGCAGAAGACCTGATATCTGGACAAATAGCTATCCAATCTTTTCTTTAAAAGTTATAGTGATGCAACATTCACAACTTCTGAAGGAGAGAGGGGGGGGGGTTCAGTGAAAGATGCCAGAATAGAGAACACTTGTAGCTTTGCCTTCTCCTGTTCATAACAGTAACCATTTAGTCATTTCCAGTCCTAGCCTAGCATCTATCCAGTTATTTTTTTTATCAAGAGAAATAAACCTGTCCTATTTGTGTAGAATTAGATAATAAGATTTCATCCAAGAGTGCATCTTGGCTTGTTTAGCCTTTAGCCCATATTCAACATAATAAAGGTTGAATTGACTGATTTGGAAGCATTCCTTTAGCACAAAAACTTTTAGCTGGCTTTATTAAAGGAATCAAGCACTGAAAAAATGAATGGGACTCCAAGCAATTTTACCTTTCCCAAACTTAAGAGAGGTTTAATAGGCTGAGAATTTAATAAGGAGGCAACATTTATTGGCTGGCTACTTATGAATGTCAGTGAGCTCAAACAACAGTTCCTGACTGGATATTTGAAGTACAGAAAGCAGGATAAATCCTTCAAAGTCCCAATAAAAACAAATATCCTGAGCTGGTCTTTAAAGGTTACCTTAACATCTATGGGTGGATCTAATCAGTTGATTAGATGCTACATTTCAGAATTTTCAGTTGGGAAAACAAAATTCTACCCACTATTAAAAACAACCAGATCATGCTACTCTTATTTGCATTGGGAAGGAAGCTCCTGTACTTTGTTTTCAACTATTCATTAAACATGAAAATGGATTTATAATATAATCCTTATATACTTATTCAGAAATCTCCCAACTGAATTCAATATTCCTTATCTCCTGGTGAGTTCAGACTATAATAATATTATTAGTTTGGCTAAGAAAGAAAGAGCAATGATGAAATGTTATTTGCTTCATAAAGCATGCCAATTTTAAAAATGGGATGTGATTTAAAAAAACAAAGTGAAAGGTATAAAACCAAATATAAGTAGGGCAACACCTTTTCAACTCAAACCACAACAAACCAATAAGCTAAACCAAAAGTTATAGTAACATGAAAGATAATAAGCTAAATAAAGAAAGTGATTTTTTTTGTCTTGTACAATGCAGTTAACACCTTAAAACAGTTGTTGAACCAATGTATATACAGAAATATAGTGTGTATGATGATCATATAGGGGTAAATGTATACAATATAGGGAGTCGGCTGGTATCATTTAGTCCTTCCAGGCAGAGTTTTCCAACAGTTAATTCAGGAGTAGTCAACCTTGGCTCTTTTATGACCCGTGGACTTCAATTCCCAGAATTCCTGAGCCAGCTGGCTCAGGAATTCTGGGAATTGAAGTCCACGAGTCATAAAAGAGCCAAGGTTGACTACCCCTGAGTTAATTGAAATTGAAAACCTAGTATTAAGCAAGTAGACAGCAGGCTGTAACTGTGCTTTCCCCAAGAAATAAGGATAGAACAACTTAATCAACCAATTTGAAATCCCTTTGATTTTGAGTAGTTCTCTAGTTCTGTGTTAGAACTATGAAAGAAGGATATCAAAATGAACTTAAAACATAAACTGTGTGGAAGGATTATCCACACTGCCCAGTTACTCTGTTGCCAGAATGGACAACTATCATGGATGTTGTCTTCTTTACCCATCTCTCTTCCATCCTAAATTTGATCTGGATGTATTTTCCTGCTGTAGTTTGAAAAACGTTTCCTTGTATGTCACCTTGAATGGTGTCATCCAATGTGGCTTGAAATGGACTTCACTTACAGGCTAGCCCCAGCTGTTCATTCGCTATTTTGCACCACATTAACTGAGGAAATAGTTGCCTTGATCAGTGAGCATTTAAAAGTCCATTTCCATCTTTAGTATTAAAATAGCACAGTGGTTATGAATTTCACCTAGTATGGAAGAGTTCCAAGATATTTTTCCACTAATTTTTGGCTTCTGGTATTTTTTAAAAAGTGTAGGATTCTGCCAAGATCGCAACATTTCATTGTTTCTCCAATTACTGGAGATAAAGGGTTTATGAATAGAAGGACATACTAACTTGCAGTCCAAACGAAACATCTTGCATTCCATTATCAGTGTGTCTCAGTCTGGATATATATTTTTTTTAAAAAAAACTTAGATTTCAGCTGCTAAGGAGCAGAAGGCAGAAACAGCTTAAATGGATGCAGTGCAGATAAGCTTTACATATGAAAACAGTAATTAAAAATGTTTTTTTTTAACTATTTTTAAGGTGACCAACTTTTTTACAATGAAAAGGAGGACACAAATAAATTGAAGAAAAAAATATCGTAAAAGCTGGCTCGGTCCATGGAAGGTCAACTGCCCGCCGCGCCCCACCTACAGCCACCCTGCCAGCACTGCTGCTCTGCCGTCTAGAGTGGGCCTCACGGCTCCCAAAGCACCAGCCGTGCCAGCTCTGGCCCTGGGGAGCAGCCCGCCGTCAACACACCCTGCCTGCAGCTGCTCCACAAGCATCACTGCCCACCCTGCGCAGCCCCGTGTAGAGAGGGCCCTGCGGCTCCCACAGCACAGGGGGCAGCCGGCCGCTGTCGCCCCTCACACCCTGCCCACAGCACCCCAGCCACCCATGCCTCTTGCACCCGCAGCCATTATTGCCTAGCAGAACTGAAGATCAAGAGAAACTTACCGCTCCAGCCTCCTCCAGGTATCTTCGGAATTAACTAGGAGATGGTGTAGTTGGGTAGCAGGGAGGGGTGCTAAGTTTCTGCCAATTCGCCTTCACTGCAGACAACCTGCATGTGCAAAGTTTGCCGGCTGGGTGTTTTGGCACGCTCAACAGCAATTCCTATTGGCTTTCAAAAGCCAGTAGGGGGCGTAGCACAGCTCATGCAAAAGTTAAAAAAAAAAACATCAAAAAAAGGTGCTGGAATGCCGTTCTGAGCATTCTATGAGAAAAAAAAGCGCTGCAGATTAGTCTTCAAATATCAAAAAAGTGGACATGTAGGAGGACACTTTTTAAGGGAGGACAAAACTTACAAAAGGAGGACTGTCCTCCCTAAAGGAGGACGGTTGGTCACCTTACTATTTTTAAAAATGTTTCAGAATATTTGTCAAAGAAACACACACACACACACACACACACATGCCCAAATATATGAGATGCTATTGGATGGCATTGGCAGATGTTCTGACTTCTGGACAATATCTTATCTTAATTTCTATTTTCTATTTTAAGTGATAAATATCATTTCATTTTGACATAACTAAATGATCTGTGTGGGTATATTGCATGGTTTACTCAGAGTGAATGGAACGGCCATCCATTTTGCAGATACAGATAACAGCAAGTTGAATTAAGATGGAGATTAATCATAAAGGTAATTAAAATATATTTGTTACTCTCATAAAGCTGTCACAGAGAAAGGGAATTTGTTTCTGCAATTCCTAATTGCAGGCTATACAGACTAAATATTTCTGTATGTAACTCTCATTAATTATTCACTAGGCAATCTGTTGCTCCAAACTAGAATTTCACTGATGTTCTTTTTACTTGCAATTTGATTTCAAATACATTCCTTCTGCTCAAGCTATTTCTTCCCATGAGAAAAGAGGAAAGATAAAATACACATGTGCAGTAGGTTGCTTTTTTAAGGGGAATGGGGGGGGTTTGCTTTATGTTTTAGTAACAGGCCCATGTGGGGCATGAAATATTCCATTTTTAAACACCTTCGTATCTGGAATGTAACATATTATCAAATAGCTTTAGGAGCCAACTGGTCTAGGCAGGAATTTTGAAAGGTCTGCAAAGCATTCATTAGTTACTTTGCTAATATTATATTTTAATTGCCGAGTACAAGAATTGGTCCTTGTGGGATCTGTCTCTCTATTTTTGTCTCAGGTGCCAGAATAACTTGGCTGGATGTACATCATGACTTTAGGTGGGTGTGACATTTATTGACAACACACCATTCAGTACTCATCTTTTTATACTTCCTTACTACTGTCAGGGGAGAATCTGCTGTCCATGCCACATCTCCCTAATTGCTGCACCATGACAGCCTTTTTTCCTATTGTGCTTACTGTCTGGGAAAGTACCAAGTGGTGCTGCCTCGCTTGTTTTATGTTTCATCTAAAATTATCTGTCTATTCATTTCATCAGTTTCTTTACATGATTATCATAAGCTGCTTCAGTGTTTACGTAAACAGAGCAAGTCAAAGTGTAAGCAAGAAATCGTGCACATTTGCTTTCTAGCTTTAGGCAGGGAAATGGCTTAAGTATCTTCTAAACCAGGGGTGTCAAACTGCTGGCCTGTGGGCCAGTTTCATCATCCCGAAGCCACGCCCACCCCATTGCCGGCAATGCAAAAAGAGTCACGATACATCGCGACACATCACGTGATGTGACAAGTTTGACAGCCGTGTTCTAAACAATCTTTTTGTCATTCCTTTCTTCAGTTCCTCTTCTCTTTGTCTTTTCAACTCTTTCCTGTTCATACTGTTTCCTGAGAGTTCTTTTTTTTTTTTAGTCCCAGATATGCAGTTACCAACTTTAGCCACAGTGTCTGGTTGGATAAGGAATTGTTTCTAATTTAAATATGATGCCAGATATGTCTGTAGCTAGGGACAAAATGCTTAATATTTTTGCCCTTTCTAAATTAGCACATTAAAATAATATTTCTTTCTAATTATGATGGGTACAGATTCAAACTTTAGGTAGAGAAGAAGGTAGGATAATTTCCCTATACTTCTGGAGTATAAGACCCTGAACAATGCATTAAAGTGATAAAATGGGAGTTTACAACTGAGGGATCTCAAAGGATCCCTCAGTTAAAGTACTGAAATTTGCAGTTGATACAACAGTTATTGGTCTCATTCGAGACAGTGATGAGGCTGCATACAGACGGGAGGTTGAACAATTGGCCTTGTCATATAGCCAGAACAATCTGGATCTGTACACAGTCAAAACTGAGGAGATGACAGTAGATTTTAAGAGGAGCCCTCTTATTCCAACACCTCTTGCAATATTAGACAACACAGTATTAACAACAGAGTTTTATAATCTCCTAGGACTTGAAATGGACACTTAACATTAGACTCATCATTAAAAAGGCACAACAAAGAATATTCTTCCTGCATTGACTCAGAAAGTTCAAACTGCCCCAGGAGCTGTTGATATAGTCATCTGTACTTCTATAATCTATCCTGTTTGGTACAGCAACCAAACAGGACAGGTACAGACTTCTACAGATAGTTAGAACTGCAGAAAAAAAAAACAATTGCAACCAGCCTGCCTTCCATTGAAGACCTTATACTGCATAGGTCAGAAAGAAGGCTGAGAAAATATCTACAGACCCCTCATATCCTGGACATAAACTGTTTCAACTCTTCTCCTCAGTTGCCGTTATAGGGCATTGCATGCCAAAACAACTAAACACAAAACAGTTTTTTCCCTTGTACCATCACTCTGCTGAACATCTAATTATCACAGTATTATCTTACATCTAAGGATATTTATCCATGTAATATGGCTGTATTAGTATTATGCTTCTCATCTTTTCTACTACCTTCTTCTGTTGGTATTTCATGATTATATTACTTTGTTGTTTGTATGTACACTGGAGACAAATTCCTTGTACGGCCATTACACTTGGCCAATAAAGTGTTCTATTCTGTTCTGTTCTGTTCTCTATATTCTATATTCCATTCCATTCTACAACTGAAAACTAAGAAACTTCATTACTCTAAGAGCAAATCAGTGATAGAAACAATTACTCAATGTATGGTGAACTTTCCTTTAGTGCAAGGGTGGATAATTAATTTTTCCTCTACCAATGTCATCTTGCTACCAATACCACCTGATGGCCCATCCCCCACCGATGCTACACCCAGTGCTGCCAATGCCCCATCCCCACCCTGATATCTCAATGCTGTGTTCCCTGACACCAATGCTACCAACATTACAGCCTGGATTGAGATCATACATTGGCTAGTTGTGGCCCAAGAGCCATAAAATGCCCAGATTTGCTTCTTTTGGATATCTTCACTGGAAGAAGGGTATTTGATTTGATCGTTCTTTCCAATTCTATAATTCTCTGAATCAATATCTGAATTGGAAAAGGGAAAATAAATACTGATAAGGATGATTATAATCACTTTCTGTAAGAATTATCAGCATTCATAGATTATTTTATTTGAATAATTCTGATTTTTCCATAATACTAAATTCTTAGGATGCAGAAATTCCATCGTGTGACTATTCAGTCTTAATTCAGTGTCCTGCTGTTTCCAACTTTGTTTACCATTCCATCTTTCCCTATGGGATCTCTGTCTTTTAAGTGTTTCTTCGATCACTTATCTGGTTGGCAGAGGATCATGGAACAGCCTGGAATGAGATCATGACACACAGCCAAAAAGACTTCTAATGGAGCCAGTACAGTGCAGCTCTTCCAACAGCTACACTGATCAGCTTGTTAGCAAGACACAACTTTCAGCCAATGAAGTTGTAGTGAGAGTTTTGGAAAGCAGTTTTGGGATAATAGACTGACATTCTTGATGTTGCTAGTGACTGCAACAGTGAGGGCTGTTCCAGTTCGGCCAGTGTTGGCAAACAGTAATAGTAATGGTGATCCAGTTATGCACAGCCTCTGTGCTAGAAGTTTTCAATCATCCAAGTCTTAGATGGCAGTGAGAGTGGAAGCAGATTGGTGGTCCTGGATGAGAACTGACCTGCATCCTGCAGCTGCTATGTCACTGATCCCAGGGGAGAGTAAGCATTTTAATATTTTGTGGGGAGGGGAACATCTTCACTCCATGCTATGGACATGAGACTGAAAGGAACCAGAGTGTGGGTTAGGTGTTCTGTTTATGGTTTAAGATAGTTTGTGGTGTTTTTTTCAAGCTTGAAGAAGGGAACACTTGGATTAGATTAATGTAGATTATCATTGTTTGTGTTAGATGATTTGGGGGGAAAAGGTGTTGGCAACAGGCCTCTTGCCCCTTCATGGATGAGTATAGAGGATATAGGCAATAGCCTACATGGGCAGCAGGAATTGTTGCTGCCAGGGCAATGGCCCAAGAAACCAATTTGAGAAAACATCTCAGCCTCTCTCTACTTCACAAAAAGCAAGAAAGGGGAGAAGCACATTCAGACTTGCAAAATTCTGTCACTATAGGTATTACCAGTGCTTTTTTTGTAAAAAAAAAAAAAAAAAAAAAAAAAAAAAAAAAAAAGGTGCTGGAACTCACACACTTCATACAAACCGTCTTGCCTACCTACAAGGTTCCATCCAAAAAAGGTGCCGGAACTCTGTTCTGGACGTTCTATGAGAAAAAAAAAAGTCCTATGTATTACAAAAAAAGTAACTGTGCCCTATATTGCATTGGTTTCATAGTCTGGTCTATCTTTTAGGGCTGATGATGAAAGATAGGAAGAGGCAAGTTTTATTATATGTACAGAGATAGGATGGCAGCTAGGTAAAAATGACTGGATCCCAGATGACAAATATTTAAGGGTGATTCAGTGCTGCTTTGCAATTTTTTTACATATTTATCTGTGTCCATTTGTGGATCAATGTCCATGTCTTGGAATGCTACCTCACTTAGATGATTATATGACAAAATTGTCTTGTAATTCTAAATCTTTAATTGCCATAAACATTCCTTCTTTAGATGTTACTTTCTGACTGGTTATTGTGATATCACTTATGTGCATGGCTGTAACCTATTTTAAATCTAGGGACAGAATTTTCATAAATTCCAGAAGTGAGCACTGGAGATAGATTTCAAGTGACATCTCAACAGAGACTTGATAAAGTAGTATGAGAAATAATCCCTACAGACATGATTCATAGACAGTTTTCTCTGGTCTTATGGGATTGCAGAAAACTATATTATATCTGAGAAGCAAAACTCGTGACTTTGAATATATAAGGGTTTATTAACTGTATATCCTTTCTTGTTTACAATTTTCCTCATTCAACTAAATTTAGCTTTTTGTAACGGAGGTGTTATTCAGGCTCACTAGGAAAAATGATGCCAGGCCATCATTGTCAAAATTGGTTACTGTCTATTACTGATTCATTTTCACATGTATATATATTCCAGCATTTCTATATAGATAAATTCAGTTCCAAATAAAACTGGAAAGGTCTATTGTTGCATTTCACTCCAAATAAAACAGAAACCAATATAACCTTTTACATTTGTGTAGGAAAAAAACACTTTGTGGACAAATCAAGTTCTATTTATTTACAGCAGTTATTTTCTTTAGTTGGTTATTTAATCTGCCTCTCCCCAAGCGATTTAACTTGAATATAAATGAATACAATAATTTAGTAAGCAATACAGATTCAAAAAGACCTTTTTCTAGTAGCTACATCTTTCATGAGACTCTAAATTCTATAATCTAGTCTCTCTTTCAGCAGTCTGTTCTCTCTTTCAATTCCTTTTTCCCATCATCCATCCTCTCATTGCTCTAAAAATTGTTTTTCCACATTTTTTCTTCTTCTTATATCTCCTTACCTTAATGCCCTACATCCTGTTTTTGCTTTGACAATATGTATCTATTTGATTATTTATTTATTCAATCAATTGGTATGGCTGCACAATGTGATTCTGTGTAATTAATATCACATAATAAATAATAAGCACCTTGGGTGCAATTCAGAAACATCTAGAGCAGTGATTCTCAACCTGTGGGTTGGGACCCCATTTGGGGTCGAATGGCCATTTCACAGGGGTCGCCAAACAACGCAGTCCGTCATTTTTCCCCCCTTTTCCTTAGCTGTGTTACTCCCTTTTATTCTATTGGCTTTTGAAAGCCAATAGAATAGACTCTCTTGAATAGAGTCTAATTCTATTGGCTTTCAAAAGCCAACAGGAATTGTCCAGGCTGTCTCTGCCCTGCTGAGCCCATCAAAAGTCCCATTCTGCAAACGGTGCTGCACCAGTTGAGTAGTCCTCGACTTACGACCGGTTTAGTAGTCCTCGACTTACGACCGGTTGGGGGTCGTGGCAATAAAAAGGTTGAGAATCACTGATCTAGAGCATCACTTGAATACCAGTGGCATTGATAAAATTACTAAGAGTCAATTGCAAAAGGCAGCTTTATTCAGAACAACTTACTTCCTACCACAATACCTGTAATGTATCAAACATCCACAAATATTCCACATAAACTATTCCAGGATCTTGGAAGGATTTGATATGTGGAGAAAAATGCCAAACCCAGTCTGAACATCTGATTGATTTTGCAACAAACCATAATAATAATAGAAATAAAAGCATAGCACGTAATTCAGTAATTCTAAAACAGGCTTACCTAGAATCCCAACCCAATGCCTGAATGATGCTCATGATGGTCTTTCCATCCAATACATCTGTTTTTTGGGGGTCAGATTGATCAGATTGCCAATGATTCCATAAGCTATGATGTGTAATGTCACAGAAAAGCCTCAGATGCTTTGGCTGGCCACAATAGAACTAATACAATATAGAACATCTCTGCTATCAGAGATTTATCCATCTGTATTGGAAGGCCTGAAGCATCAAGAAAATTGCTGTACAGACATTAAGCCATCAGAAATCTTAATGGATGACACTTCAATCTAATGGAAATACTTACTTACTTACTTAACTATATTATGAATCACAGAAAATACAATACAATATAAAATATAATACAAAATGCAATGGAGCATATATAGTAAAAAAAAAAAAAGGCCTGTCATCATGCTTGGTCTAAGTTGTTGTCAACAGCACATGAATTCTACAAACTTTGTGACAGCAATAGTTATCATGGGATCTTAATCTGCCACAAGAAGCTGTGTATAGAATTTCTCTATCCAATGTGCAAATGGGCTAAAAAGACATATTATGTCTTGGTAAAAATTGCAGTACAATAATTTTTAAAGCAACCAATACCTCATTTATATCTGATCACCTGCTGAAACATGCCGAGATATTAGACATAGTTAATGGTATACAGAACCTAGAATGCTACACAGCCATGTCTTTAAGGCCTTTTGGGAAGCCAAAGAGATGAATTGCTGATCTCACCTTGGAAAACATGGTGTTCCAGAGGGCAGGAGGCACAACAGAAAAGGATCTTCTGCATCCCACCTGTCAAAATTCCTTGGCTGATGTGGTCCACAGCTTGCTTTTTCTGGTGCTGGTGTGGTGGGCTAATCTTACTGGGTTGAGCTAGTTTTTTAGATAGCTTGGAACCATGCTATGCAGGGTTTTAAATATGATAACTAATACTTTGAATTGAACCCAGAATTGGACAAACCAGCAGCAGTGAAGTTCACAATGAAGCCCACCTTAGGAGCACCAAGAACTGCCTGTGCAGCTATGTTCTGGACCAACTGAAGCTTCTAGATATTCTTCAAGAGTATCCCCATGGGGAATCATCATCATCATCACCGTCATCTTAGCATTTTCCCTGCCATTGCAGGGTCCACTTTTCAGATCATGGTGGTGAGGTCTGCTCCTGCTCATGTTGCCAGATACTGCCCATCTGCTTGGGCCGTGCTGAGCTGAACACAGATATCAGGTTCTGGTGATAAGCCAGTTGGTCAGTTTTTGTTTTTGTCATAATCAATGGCCACACATGTAGCCCCATGTAGAGTGCATTGCAGTATTCCAAGCATAAGATGACCAGGGCTTGAGTGACTGAGTGCAGGGACATCTTCTCAGGTAAAATATGCTTTAATAGTCTTCTATACAGAGGTGTCCACATAAGAATAAGGGAGGACGCTGTTAGGAGATCCATTGTCGGCCTGGTACCTTGCTGGGTTCCTGCCATCAAAGGGGAAGAGAGAGGGGAGGCAATCCACACTTATGTATCTAATGATGGGAAATGGGAGGGGGAAGTGACAACAGAAGAAGACCAGAACACCAAACCGGCTTGTACCAGGATCTTCAAGATCGTTTGACCTGAGAATGGAATATTACAAATTTCATACCTCAGAGTTTCTCAAAACATCATACTGGCATCACATTGGCTGGCCGGGGGACTTGTCATAGAGGGAGGGATTGGGAGTTGGAAAGAAAAGCTTTGTATTTTGCTTGGGAACACCAGATTCTGCCTGACTTTACTGCAGTCAGTAAAAGTTTCAGTAAAAGTTTCTTTGCTTTAACTAAATGGAGTCATGACTCTTACTTTTCTGAGAGAGCAAACTGGGACAGGACTGATAGAAGCAAACAGGTCAAACAATGTTGTATTGTTGTAACACAAATTGCATCCATTTTATATACATGTTGTGGTACAAAAAGGGCAGAGCTTTTGTTGTAAAGGTGCAACACTCTTGTTGATCATTTTAATAAAATATTGGATTCTGCAGATGCTTCTTCCTGGAAGAAGTTTGAAAAATCTCTGTTAGGCCACCTCATATGGAAATAATAGAACATGCTCATCTTGTCCTGCTCATATGGAAATAATAGAACATGCTCATCTTGTTTTGTTAGCAATGATAAGTAAATAAATGTAGTATCATAACACAATGGTAATTTGGAAGCTCGGGAATATTATGTTGGCAGCAAATTAATACTAGCAGAAGCATTTGGGATCTGAATGTCATAAGAGTCTGCTTTTGCCAAAGAAACTTGCATATTCTTTCCATTATTCAGGAGCAACGGCTCTGGTTTGATCTAATGTGGCTTGAAACAGTGGAACAGCAGTCACCTCAGCTTTCTTGAATGTATTGCTTGCACTTAAGACCTATTCATCTTACACAAGGACATCATTTCTGCTTGCTGTGGTTTAAGATACAGCAAAATGTTATTCTGAAGGAGACCTCATAGGAAGTGCCTATATTATTCCTAGGTCTTTGGAGAAACATAAAGGAAATGCCATTATTATCTATTTCATCTATGTATTACCCTTATACAGATTATATAGCAGACATGAGAAAATATCAGTTTATTGGGGTAGCTAATGGGCTGAATCTCATACTCCCAGCAATATTTTTTTCTCCCTTCCCTGATGGTAGTCATTTGACCATCCATCTGCAGTGAAACCAGAAAATTAGATGTTTGCATAGGAAATATTGTTTATTCTTTCTTGCTGACTGCTTTTTCTCACCACAGAAGATGCAACCTCTTGGAACTTTCCTTTGAAACTCAGGGTTCCTGATGCAAATGTTGAGATACAAGGAAACAAGGAAAATAATAATAATAATAAAGGTGGTTGCTTTATTTCTCATTTTTCTTTCAACCCTCTTCTAACACATTCACTCTTGGAGAGCCTTTTTTATCAGAGGAAGGACTAGTTGGAAGAATGACCTTTTAAATAGAAGTCACTACTTCTACCATAACAAATTTGAAAAAGAAGGTAAGGGTCTGTTCTTTCTTGAAGTCAAATCAGAAATGGCCGTGGAAGCAGAGCACCATGCAAAGAGGTGGAAAGGGGCTGTACTGCAGCGGGCCAAATGGAATCCTGCAGGTCACGAGTTCTCTCATATTCTTGTTCCATGCAAATCAAAAAGCAAATTATTGTTCTGCTGTTCAGTTTGATCTGGCTTCAGCCTGTTTCAGATGCCTGACAGCACCAAGCTGAAGGCTCTACTATGATGCCCCATAAATGCTCCATAAATGATCAGCAAGCCATCTTGGCATCAGGACAAGAAATGGTAGTTTTCTGAGTGTATCTTAGGAATCAAGCATTCACATGCATTCATACAATTCATAATTTTTTAGTACATGTTTTAAAAAAGAATCTTGTTCACATCTGGCTTTTATGGAATTTAGCTTTAGAGAATACTCAGACCTGTACAACCAAAGTTCTGGCACATTATAGGAATTTTAAGGTTGCATCAGTCTTATTTGTTTTACTTTCAAGAGCAATAACATTTAATCCACACACTCATACACACACTGTTAAATGATGAATATTGTATAAGAGAGACAGTCTGGTGTAGTGGTTAAGGCATCAGGCTAGAAACAATCCCTCTGTTGGCATAAAGCCAGCTGGGTTACCTTGACAGTCTAAATCTATGAAGAGAAGGATTATTTAGAAGCCAGATAGAAACAAAAGTATGAAGTATATATTATAATCCTGTCACCACTTCAGAACTTTCAAGTGTGTATGATTGATTTAATGTTGGGGTTATACATTTATGCTAAAGTATGCTGGAATGAGCATTACTTATACTTTCCTAAGCATTTTTGTTTTGTTTTGTGAGGCAAAATTAGCCCCCAGAACAGTCCCATTATTTATTTTGCCTTCTTTGGTTTGTCCATTCTTTGAAATAGGTAATGAGAAGACGATTTGCCTTTAAAAAGAAATGCTATGTTAGGTAGCAATTTTCTGGGTTTATAATGAACTGCCTACCTGCAAATGTTAAAGAACAGAAAAAATGCATTAAAAACTTGCTTATCATCATTTTCTGAACAGCATTTTAAATTTGAAGGGGGGGGGGTTAAACTAAAGTGCATCAACTCCGTACCATTTCAGTTTTGGAAATGTTTGTGAGATTTCATACTTCCAGCTTTCATACTTCGGAGATCAACACCCAGAGATTTTCTTTGGCTCACCACAAATACTCCGCTTTTGAAAAAGAATACACAGGCATATTAATGGAACCTGGGATATTCAAAAACCTTATTTCACAACAAGGACAACATCAGGGCTCATTACTCTGGGGCAAGATCAATTCTCTCATGAGGCAGAGTGAGATGATTGCCTTAGGCAATGGATGCTAGGGGACAGCAGGCTTCTATCTTTTTCTCTTGAATTCCCCAGATGTCTCAGTTGAAGGGAGAGCTCTGAATATTACAGAACCTCTAAATTAGCTTGCTTACTCACTGGAAATCATAATCCCATTGACAAAGAAGTTAGGTTCAAATAAAATATTAGACCAATCAGTTTCAATATACTTTAGGCTTTGGAGACATGACAGCATGCTGTCATGCATTTGGGAGGCAGTATTGGTGGGCAATCCTATTGATAGGCTCTTGCTGCCATAACTAGCAGCCTCTCCTGACTAATTTTCATAATTACATTCTCTTTCTACCCATCTTCCTTGCTCTTGCTATCTATCTAAGGGTCCGCCTTGTTTAAATCATCTATGGCTGTCAACAGGGAGATAAAATAATAGCTCTAAGTTACAGTGCAGAGTAATCTAGACCCACATAAAGGATCCATTGCAACAGCAGTGAGAAGGGAGGAAATTTTCTGAGAATATCTTGCCCAACCTGTTGTCCAAAGTCTTGTCCAGCCTGAGTGATTGAAAATGTTGGAAAATC
The DNA here is from genome assembly GCF_016545835.1 of Crotalus tigris. Classification (NCBI taxonomy): domain Eukaryota; kingdom Metazoa; phylum Chordata; class Lepidosauria; order Squamata; family Viperidae; genus Crotalus; species Crotalus tigris. The sequence continues at coordinate 1,517,828 of NW_024100540.1, read as the reverse complement.
CATAAGGTGATGTATTTCCATCTTATGGTCTTTCTGGTGTTTCCCAGCTACAATTTCCAAGATTAAAAAAATTCTAAACAAATGACTATTCTATTATTTTTAATTGAATTTTTTTGCCTCTTGTAAACCTCAAGTTACAATAATAAATTTCCCCTTGTTTTTTCTATCAAGAAGTAAATGGATGGAATTGGACAAAAAAATAGATTTGGGGTAAATATCAGAAACCTATCAAAAACTGTTCCATAAAAAACAGATTAGAAACACAAGTTAAGATAGGCAAGAAAATGGTAAGTCCACTCTAGATGAAGTCAATTCATGAGGACCAGATGGATTATACCCCAAGGTTCTGAAGGAACTGGCAGATGTGATCTCAGAACCACTGAACTATATCTTTCAAAGATCCTGGAGCACTGGGGAACTACCAGAGGACTGGAAAAGATCTGACGTAGTTCCCATCTTCAAAAAAGTGGAAAAAATGTATCCAGGAAACTACAGACCTATCAGCCTGACCTCAATACCTGGGAAGATTCTGGAAAAGATAATCAAGCAATAAATCAACGAACCCTAGAGGCAAACAAAGACATTACCAAAAGCCAATATGGGTTTGTCAAAAACAGATCATGCCAGACAAATCTTAATGCATTGTTTAACCAAGCAACAAAATTAGTGGACCAGAGAAATGCTGTGGATATAATTTAATTGAACTTCAGTAAGGCATTTAATAAAGTAGACCACAACCTACTACTTGATAAGATAGAAAAATGTGGGTTAGACAGCATCACAACCAGATGGATTTGTAGCTGGCTTAAAGGCTGTACTCAGCGTGTGATCCTCAATGGAACTGCATCTACATGGAGGGAAGTGTGTAATGAGTGCCCCAGGGTTCTGTTCTGGGCCCAGTGCTCTTCAACATCTTCATCAATGATTTGGATGAGGGGATAGATGGGAACTCATCAAATTTGCGGATGACACCAAGCTGGCAGGAATAGCCAACACTCCAGAAGACAGGCTTAAGATAAAATATTAAGATATATTGCCACAATGGACAGGTCACTGGCTTCCATAGGCATATAGATGCTATTGAAAGTGCTGGTTGTCATCTACGTGTTATATGGATCAGTTATCTGTAGGATTTCTTGTCCCCAAAGATTTCTGCTTTTCCCACTAGATCTGGCAGAGCAGGTATATTCCAGGTACTCTTGATGTAACAATGTCATCTAGAAACTCCTAGGACAGTGGTGGCGAACCTATGGCACAGGTGCCAGAGGCAGCACTCGGAGCCCTCTCTGTGGGCATGCACGCTGTTGCCCCAGCCCCACCTCCCCTCGTGGCCCCCTCCTCACCAGCAGCCCCCTGGAGGAGAGTCACCCCTGGGCAACAGGGACAAGACTCCGCCCTCACACCCCATAGCGTGCAGATGATGCTGCGGGGTGTGGGCAGAGGGCATGGCTGCCATGGTGCTGCAGGGCTGCCTGGCGATCTGCTGCAGCAGGCCATGGAGGTGGTGCGTGGCCCTGCAGGTAGAGGGGGCAGAGGGGAGGTGGAACAGGCAGGGTAGGAGGCAGAGCGGGGGCGGGGTGGTGGTTTTTGGGCATCCGAACTCTAAAAGGTTTGCCATCACTATCCTAAGTTGTGTGATGTTTCCTTGATTGGCATCTGTCTTATGGAACAGCCTTTCACAGAGGTTCAGATGCCTCTGTTTCTGTTGCTCTTCCATAAGATAGCAATAGCATTTAGGCTTATATACTACTCCCTAGGGCTTTTCAGTACTCTCCAGGTGATTTACAATGTAGAAGTATTATTTGCATATTGCTCCCAATAATCTGGGTCCTCATTTTACTGACCTTGGAAGGATGGATGGCTGAGTCAAACTTGAGCCCTGTCAGAACTGAACACCAAGCTTTGGACAGAGTTTTGTCTGCAATACCTTACTTTAACCACTGCATATCAGGGCTAAAGATCATGAAGACCTGTTTTTTCTCCCAAGCAGTGAAACCAATAAGTTAATGGTGCTCTTATGTTGTGATTAGATTTTTTACAGTGTCTGATCTCTATTTTAAGGCCATCCAAGCCCACAACAGTTCCCATATCTTGGGGTTACAAGGTCCACAAAGTAACTATGAAATGCTGTATTAATATTTTTTTTAATTTACAGGATGCCAATCAATTTCATCAAACCATCCAAGTTCCAATTTTAGAAAAATAAAAACATTACATTTTCCCTGCTTCATGAATATTCATTTCTATTATGCTCCTTATATCATATTTCTATTATATTCTTATTAAGTGTTTTTAAATAAAGGGAAAGAAGAAGAAAGAAAAACAGACACACAAATAGGCACAAAAGAAAAAGAAAAAAGTTGAAAAGAAAAAGAAAAAATAAGCACAAAATGAGTAAACAGAGAACTTGGAAGGATCATAAAATGTAGGTTAAATGTTCAGTATTTATTTAATTTTAAGCAACTGAATATATTAGATTGCTTTAAAAACTGAAAATAATATTTAAAATCCAAGTAGTATATGAATATCAATAGTTAACAGAGTATAAATTCACAACTTGTGATTAGGAATTAAAGTAATTTGTTTCCAAGCAACTAAAGACTTTATGTTAACAGAAATACAAATTTTAGATGTGGTATAAGTTCATATGTAGAATAAAATCCAAAAAAAATGTTTCCAAGTTGAATTAAATTGTTTATCAGCTTTATTCTTGAAATAATATTTATTTTGGACAAGTAGGCATGCTCCCAAAGCTTAATTACCTATTCTTTTGCAGAATAAACTATGCACACTTTCCAACTGCAAATGTAGAATATTTTTACAGCAATTACTAATTCATATAGCTTTGTGGGACTGTAAAGCTTTAGTAATAATCAAAATGTTTGGTAATATTTAACAAATATATATGTGTATGTGTGTGTGTGTGTGTATAATATTTAATAAACATATTATATTTAGTACAATGTTTAAATTATGTTGTCATACTATCTGTAAAAATAGTATGACCGTCAGTAGGAAATTATTGATTAAAAAAGGAAGAATATGAAGCCATAGTAATGCTTTTCTTTCTTCAAAACAGTTCATATATATTATCAAGAATTTCTATGGTATCTCTATATCGTAAGTCACTATTATTACCTACATTTTGCAGATTTGGGAGAAGGGGACTTGAAAGATAATCATTTGCTTAAGGCTACCTGATTCATTCAGGGTGAATGTGATCATTCTTCCCCTCCTTCTCCTCTTATTCCATCAGGATTTTCTGGTTCAGAACTCAGCCTCTGGCCACAATAGTGTACTAGCTTTCTGTGAGCTACTCCATGATGATAGAGTTCATCTCCATTTTTATTTTATATGGCTCTTCAGAAATTAATGAGAAGATGCCAAGAATAAGAAAAATGCAGCATCTTTTATCTCAGTTATTTTGAGTGTTTAGTTAAAAAAAAAAAGTTCATTATTTACGAATGATAATAGGATGATTTAGGAGAATATTAGTAGTGCAGGGTGGAAATGAGGGGTTCTTGATGCTCTCCGAGCTTGGTTGTTTTTTTGCAGATGTTTCATTTCCCAAACTAAGTAACATCATCAGTGTTAGTCACTACCTAGTTTAGATAATGATGGGGTAGGATGGTTAGTCTGGACAGCATTTCTTCTTCTGTCTATAGTATTAATCTGAGATCTATAGCATTCTATCAGGATTTATACATAATGAGTTATTTGTATTATTCCTTAATTTCCTTCCATTTTTTAAAAGATAGTTGAATAGCTATGTCTGTATAGGAGTCTTTAATAATATTTCAGAGACCCAAGAAAACAAACTACCTATCACAGAATAAATCAGTACAGAATTCTGATTTGAGATTCAAATGACCAGGCTTAGGTTATCATATTTTGGATATATTATGCAAAAAAACAGCTGCTGTATAAAGTCTACAGTGGTTCAGAAGACGGAATGAAGGATGACCAACAGGAAATTGAATTAACACAATTATGGTGGCAATGGGTATAACATTAAAAGACCTTAAGGGCCAAGTTAGGGACAAATCAACTTGGAGATAATCTATGTGGTTTCTAAAAGTTAACCGTTATTTAATGGCTCATAATTAATAAAGGGATTCCCCCAAATAACTCCTAAACTAATTTGATTATATTATAATTTTTAAGTCAAGAACAGAATTCCCTTAATCCCCAAATAGACTTTAATTCATGAAAAATTTTGTTCCTCAAAATAAGACTAAAACTCTACAAATTTCACTGGTCGTATCAATATTCAATTAATATTCTTTACATTTATTAGATGATTCAGATAGAGGTCTCAGATTCACCGTGGATTTTGTTTATGCAACATTTCTATCACAATGGTAACACAGTACAGCTTGCTTGATACTTCTTCTCAGACATGAAGTTAAAGATCAGGAGATACAAATAATTACAATAGCAAAAGATGATTGAATTACATGGGGATATACAACAATGTATTATTCATCTTGGTATTAACATGTAAGCACATATTCTTTTACTATTTTGGATATTCACTCACACTTGTGTGATCAGCATTAAAAAAAGGTGACTTTTCTCACATCAGTGAAATGTATATTTATGCTAAATAAATAAATAAGCTTCTTTGTATTTCTGTAATTTGTGCATATTGCATATGCCAGTGACTGTATTATCCTTGTCTTCACAAAATCTCTGCTTGAGAGCATAAATGTTCAGGCAAGTGCAAGATTAATTGTACTTATCAGGTTTTAAGATGCAAAAATACAATAGGTTGGAACGAACAAAAGTTGAGTGCAAAGACAGCACAAATGATCCAGGATAACAAAAACTTGGTGCACAATCAAAACTGATTATGGTGATGATTAACAACTTTCTTCAGTTTTCCATAGCTTTATAGACCTGCAAATGCAGTTCATAAATGCAGGGATTGGTTGTAAAATTATTTTTTCATCATAACTGCATAGTCTTGCTCAAGTTGGTGTCATCTCTGATAAACAAAGCAGTTCAGCTCCTACAGTTTTGGTCACCAGTGCTATGCTTCATTAACAGAGGGATAGAATCAAGATCACATGAAGTATTAATACCACTTTATAATGCCTTGGTAAAGCCACACTTGGAATACTGCATCCAGTTTTGGTCACCACGATGTAAAAAAGATGTTGAGACTCTAGAAAGCGTACAGAGAAGAGCAACAAAGATGATTAGGGGACTGGAGGCTAAAACATATAAGGAACGGTTGCGAGAATTGGGTATGTCTAGTTTAACGAAGAGAAGGACAAGGGGGGACATGATAGCAGTATTCCAATATCTCAGGGGCTGCCATAAAGAAGAGGGAATTAAGCTATTTTCCAAAGCACCTGAAGGCAGGACAAGAAGCAACGGGTGGAAACTAATCAAGGAGAGAAGCAACCTAGAACTAAGGAGAAACTTCCTGACAGTGAGAACAATTAATCAGTGGAACAGCTTGCCTCCAGAAGCAGTAAATGCTCCAACACTGGAAGTTTTTAAGAAGAGACTGGACAGCCATTTGTCCGAAATGGTGTAGGGTTTCCTGCCCGAGCAGGGGGTTGGACTAGATGACCTCCAAGGTCCCTTCCAACTTTACTACTATTATTATAAATAATAATTATTAATAATAAATTAAAATACAATAAAATCAGCTATCCCAACACTCATAGTGGTAATCATAAACACATTTTCTACTAAAGTGTCTTGCAGAAAACCATAATAATAATAACAATAATAATTGGCATTGACAAATTCGCTATTAGTCAATTGCAAAAGGCGGCCTTACTAGGAACTGCTTCCATCCTGTGACGATATCTGTAATACCATCAAGCATCCACATCTGCCTATCCCAGGTCCTGGGTAAGGACTCGATAGGTAGACAAAATGCCAAATCCAGTCTGAACATCTGGCTGACTGTGCGATGATCGATAATAATAAAAAGTTGGGAGGGACCTTGGAGGTCATCGAGTCCAACTTCCTGCTCAGGCAGGAAACCCTATACCATTTCAGACAAATGGCTATCCAGTTTCTTCTTAAAAGCTTCCAGTGTTGGAACATCCACAACTTCTGGAGGCAGATTGTTCCACTGGTTAATTGTTCTAACTGCCAGGAAGTTTCTCCTTAGTTCTAAGTTGCTTCTCTCCTTGATCAGTTTCCATCTGTTGCTTCTCGTCCTGCCTTCAGGCGCCTTGGAGAATAGCTTGACTCCCTCTTCTTTGTGGTAGCTCCTGAGATATTGGAACACTGCTATCATGTCCCCCCTTGTCCTTCTCTTCATTAAACTAGACATACCCAATTCCAGCAACCGTTCCTTATATGTTTTAGCCTCCAGTCCCCTAATCATCTTTGTTGCTCTTCTCTGTACTCTTTCTAGAGTCTCAGCATCTTTTTTACATCATGGAGACCAAAACTGGATGCAGTATTCCAAGTGTGGCCTTACCAAGGCATTGTAAAGTGGTATTAATACTTCACGTGATCTTGACTCTATCCCTCTGTTAATGCAGCCCAGCACTGTGTTGGCTTTTTTGGCAGCTGCAGCACACTGCTGGCTCATATTTAAGTGATTGTCTACTAGGACTCTGAGGTCCCTATCACAGTTACTACTAGGTACCCCCTATACTATACCTGTACATTTGGTTTTTCTTGCCTAAATGTAGAACCTTACTTTTTTCACCATTGAATTTCATTTTGTTAGATAGCACCCAGTGTTCAAGTCTGTCCAGGTCCTCCTGTATCTTAAGCCTGTCTTCTGGAGTGTTGGCTATTCCTGCCAGCTTGGTGTCATCTGCAAATTTGATGAGTTCCCCATCTATCCCCTCGTCCAAATCATTGATGAAGATGTTGAAGAGCACTGGGCCTAGAACAGAGCCCTTGCAGAAGCAAATAACAAACATTAACACACTTTGATATATTGCAACAATGGACAGTTCTTGCCCTCTTGGAAAGTCTTTTATAATCAAATGGGGTTTGAGGTCTACTTTGATATATTTATGAATGTTCTATATAAAAGAATTTAATTTTAGTCTAATCATTCAAAAAGGGAGACTACTTTTAAAAACATTTGTTGGAAGTATTATTAACAGATCTAAGCTAATTATAAATCATGCATTTGAAGACTATCAGAGTATTATTACAGAACCAAACCAGAATCAATTCAGTCCAAGCCATTTCATTTGCAATTCAAGAAGGTAAAATGTACAAGAAACCCTGGAGTTCCTAGTGTATTAGTTATATGGACATAAACCACACAGATGTTTATGGGGAGAGCTATGCATGAACTCCCTTTGAACTCTTTCCCCAAATATAATAAAGTGCAACATTACAGTTGTTATAGTGTTAATATGAATGGCCTTTTGAGATAGTTATTAAAATCCAAATATGCAGACCTTCAATTTAGGTGCCATAAGCAGCCACAGCAAGAAAAATAACCCCCTGACTGTAGCTGCTTTTTTTTTCTTAACTTGAATATAAAGATTTCCCTTTGTATTCATGTATGTAAATATATACCATCATTTTGTTATTTATATGAGAGAAAAAAAGTGTGTGTGTGTGTGTGTATGTGTGTGTGTGTGTGTGTGTGTGTGTTTATGTACATACCATTTAGTCACACACAATATATACCTAAACATTAATTCAGTCTATATCATCACACTGCATTTATTATGGACAATTCTTAGTTTTAATGGTATCTGTAAATCATGACCCCTATTTTGCTTTTCAAAGCTACATTTAACTTTCTATTGTGTATGCTTAATCTGACCGTATCATTTAAATAAAGATAGGTCATAAAAGTGGATCAGTCCAAAGACCTAATTAATACTACAATTTATTTGACACAGCGACAAACAAGAAGCATTTAAGGAAGTTCATAGGCATAATATGTCTCTGTGGTTTTTCCCTAGTAGTGAGAAACATGCTGCCTTTGAGTCTGGGGGTATTTTTGCCATTGTGATAACATTAATATAGATTTTGATTGCAAGGGGTATAAATTGATAAACAGAAAAACACACACACAGGTTTAATACTACTGTAATTCCTAGCCACATGCTTCAAATATATACATTGTGTGGGAGGACAGCAGAGAAAGAAATATTTTGGGAATATTAAAAGACAGAATATTATATTTCCCCAAAGGATCTTAAAGTCAGAGAAGCAGTCCCAGTTTTTGTTAATAGCCCCCAATAGAAATTCAGGAAACCATCTTTTAGAAATGCAGATTTGATAATCCCATTCAGCCCCATTCATTAGCAAATACCACCGGGCAGAAGCCCATTTAAGACAGGATATTTTGAAATACCTTGCAGCAAAACTGATAGCTAACAATGGCAGAGTGATAGAATTAGAATCAGCAACCCCTCACCCAAAAAATCCAACACAGGAAGTAAGCCATCAGCTACAGCTCCAGAGAAGTAGGATATGACTTTTAGGACATAATAAGATTAACTCACCACCATCAAAATACCAGAAAATCACGCTGAAAGCTTAGGTCAAAGTTCATGCCATAGGAACAACTCCAGCCATAGGAACAACTCCAACAAAAGCCCACCACTCCCAGCTAAATGTGGTCAGCTGCTCCAGAGCCTCATGTCTTGTGTTTCTGCTCTTCAGTAAACTACAATCTTCTTTCTAAAGCAGTCTCCATTTTGTTTATTCCTGGCTTGGACTGGACTGATGAAGATTTTTCATTCAACAGTTAAATTAATTAAAGAAATAAAAATAAACTCTCTACCTAGATACATAATAGATATTGTTGAATACATTAGATTACTGTTCTACAAGAATCACGGAATGAATCATCATGGAATGAAATGCTCTGTTTTTAATATAAGTGTTTGAAGACTTTTTCCTAAAGTAAGCCATAATGCAAAAATACGTGTTCTTGAGAATAAAATAATGATTAGCACAGCATAGTAGAACAGACTGAATCAATTATTTTGTGAGTAGAAGCATTAAGAAAAAAGTTCGTATTTTATTTGTGATCCTTTTCAGAAGAATCTTTTAAACTGAAAAGACTATGGATCTATCCTAATGTTTAACAGGACATTGCAATATTTTTTCCACATGTGTGGTCTGTAAGGTATACATCACAACCCATTTTGTCTTCCGATATATTCCATTCCCTATTCCATCGCCCCACCTGCTAGAATACTGACAATTTCTTTCAGCAATTGTAGCTGCCTATGCATGTTCTAATCTGGTGAAGTTATAGCATTTAATTATAGGAGTAGTTATAAGGCTATGGAAACTGTTTTGCAACAAACTACAAAATTCCTAATCTTATCCAGTCTTAATTTAGCTCTACAAGAGAAGTGAATAAAAATGCCAAGTCCAGTTTAAACATATGGCTGAGGGTATGAACAACCATAATACAGTTAATTCCCTCAGGTACGACTGTTCATTTAGCAAGTTTTTACAAAAAAATGAATTTATTCAGAAAGAGTACTTACATTAGAAATTCAAATTTTTGGCAAGCAAAAAGAGGCCTCTGTAGCCATGTGACTTGGATTCAGTTACTGATGCAAGCCGTAGCCATTTTAACTCTGTGACTTGCCTGGGCCTTTGGGTTACAAATGCAATTTCCTGCAGCAGGAAGTTTTTTTTTTTTTTGTCCCTGGTCACATGGCCAAACAAGAGCTGAGCCGGCACTAGGGTGTTGTTTTTGTTTTTTGTTTTGTTGTTGTTGTTGCTTTTTTGGTGCTGGTGGAGAGTGTGCTGTTGCCTGGGCTCAATGATCTCTATAGTAACACACTGGGAACTTTTTTAAGTACTGTACTTTGCAAGCTATTGTGTTTGTAAGTACAGTACTTTGCAAAGATAAAGTTTGTTTGCATTTTCCTTGAAACTGCTTCTAGAGATACTAGTCAGGATGTAAACAAAGCATTCTATAACATTGTTTCCTTATTTTTATTTTGGAAATTAGTATATATTACTGTAGTTTGTAGGTTTTAAATTTAAGTTGCTTCCAGAAGTTGTGGCTGTTATTGGAAGTTTTAAGAAAAGACTGGATAGGCATTTATCAGAAATACTCTGTTGTAAGAGCAGCAGTTTATTTTTCTGGGCTCCAAGATCACCCCAGATGGGGACTGCAGCCAAGAAATTAAAAGATGCATGCTCCTGGGGAGGAAAGCTATGGCAAATCTAGACAGCATACTAAAAAGCAGAGACATCACCCTGCCAACAAAAGTGCGTATAGTCCAGGCCATGGTTTTCCCAGTTGCAATGTATGGCTGTGAAAATTGGACCATAAGAAAGGCTGAGCGCCAAAGAATTGAGGCCTTTGAACTATGGTGCTGGAGAAGACTCCTGCGAGTCCCTTGGACTGCAAGGCGTTCAAACCGGTCAGTCCTAGAAGAGATCAACCCCGACTGCTCTTTAGAAGGCCAGATCCTGAAGTTGAAACTCAAATACTTTGGCCACCTAATGAGAAGGGAAGGACTCACTGGAGAAGGGCCTAATGCTGGGAAAGATTGAGGGCAATAGAAGAACGGGACGACAGAGAATGAGATGGCTGGATGGAGTCACTGAAGCAGTAGGTGTGAACTTAAATGGACTCCAGAAGATGGTAGAGGACAGGAAGACCTGGAGGAATGCTGTTCATGGGGTCGCGATGGGTCAGACACGACTTCGCAATTAACAACAACAACAAAGAGCAGTAGATTAGACTAAATGACCTCAAGGTCCCTTCCACCTCTTTTACTTTTGCAAGCTGAGAGTTCTGCAAATCCCTCCCCCATCTCCCTCTAGCTGGAGACTCTTAAGCTAATTAGTGACAAGGGGGGAGATTAAGCACTTGCTATGGGCAGCTGAAGACATTTGAGCTGACTAGGTAGCAGCAGTTTGTTTTTTTAAAAAAGCAAAAAAAGCACATGCAATGGCTGGAAGCCCTGCTTGGAGACAGTTTAGTTGAGGAAATAGTAAATCAGATCTTTGTTCATTTAACAACCCAATTGATTTAATTAATGAATTTGATTTTAAAAATTTTTTGACTTATGAGCCTAGTGGGCAGGCTCCATTAGGTTCGTCCCTTGAATAACAATAATAATAGTAATAAAAAATCAAGTCACTCCATTCCTCTCCTGAATGTCCTAACAATACAAAGCAACTTGAATTCCTGAACAACCCTGAAGACAGAGCAAAGCACTTATCACATAAACAAAATTAAAGTTAAGTTTGATATAGGTAGTTTGATATGGCAAAGTGACCAGATTCCAAGGGTCTCTTTTGCCTTGCAGCCCCCCAACTAAGGGCGTTAAGCAGGCTCAAGTCACAACAGCGAAACATTACAAATCCAAATTTCTTTTCTTGACAAAGAATTAAATGGCCATCTTAGTCTCCCAATTTAATTCTTTAATTCTTTGTCAGAAAAAGAAATTTGGATTTGTAATGTTTCGCTGTTGTGACTTGAGCCTGCTTAACGCCCTTAGTTGGGGGGCTGCAAGGCAAAAGAGATTGTAAAAAGTAAAACTGCAGTATAGCAGTTAAAAAAAATGTCAACGTGTAATCAATTAGACATTTGTTTGAAAAACTTCCTGCATATACTCCCTTGACTCAGCTGGCAAAGAGGGAGGAGAGCCTGTGGCTTGATGGTTAAATCACTGCCTAGAATGTAAACTGCCCAGGTTCAAATCCCATAAAGGGTGTGGCTAACTGAAGAGAGCAGAATGAGCTTGAAATGGCCATCTTAGTCTCCCAATTTAATTCTTTAATTCTTTGTCAGAAAAAGAAATTTGGACATATACATATATATATTGATATTGATATTAAAAATAAAAGAATGATTCCTGGGTGTATTCAAATCAAACAACAAGCAAACGTGATCACCAGGAAAAATTGTAAAACTGTAAAAGTTTTAATTAGATAAAAACACTAAGCTTTCGTTGGCCACTGCCAACATCATCAGGGTTCATACAGGTTGATGGGAGAACCTATTTATAGATGAAACAGCCTCTGTGCCCGACTCCTAGACCCGTGACGAGGGCGCAGACGCTGTTTCATATAAGTGCACGCATATAAGAATAAGTGCACGCATTGAAGAACATAAGAACTCAGTCAAAAAAGAGGAACCAACATCTTCCCTGGTCCAAAACCTTAAAGCCACAGGACATGAAGTTGACTTTAAAAATACCAGAACCATTGCCAAAAGTGAACATTTTAATAACAGAATAATCAGAGAAGCCATCGAGATAGAAAAACGCCCACACAGCATGAACAAGCGAGATGATACCTCCCGCCTACCAGCCATTTGGAAACCCGCCCTTATTGACAAACAACTCCCTAACACAAAAAATGATACCAGACCCACACTCACAAAAACCACACAGGATGTCACCACCACACATCCACGCAAAAAGCAAACCAAACCACACCGATGATGAGGCACGACCACAAACCAGAAGCCAGACCACAGCTGCATCATTAGCCACTTTAAACCCCTCCAATCCATACATGAAGCAAACTGACACCCTCCATGAAGATGAGGCACGACCACGAACGCGAAGCCAAAAAATAGCAAGGCAGCCCAAAATCTTAAACCCCCCTGCAACTCAGACTAACCTGAGAACAACCAAACAGAACACTCCCCCAGCCAATCAGAGCACAGCCAACCTCCCAGCCAGAGCACAGCCAACCCCCCAGCCAATCAGAGCACAGCCAAGCCCCTAACCAATCAGAACACACCTCCACCCAATCAGAACACAGCCAAGCTCCCACCCAATCAGTTCATACCCCCAGTGGCAGTTAAAAGGAAGAAACAGCTAAGACCACACATTGCTCCTCGAAGCACAAAGCTGAAAACACCAGCCTGAAGATGACGAATGGGACTTCGTCGAAACGTCACCAAGACACTTCCAATTTTACGCGGGAGAAAACCCGAACAACCAAAGACCTATATCTCTATCTCTATCTCTATCTATCTATCTATCTATCTATCTATCTATCTATCTATCTATCTATCTATCTATCTATCTATCTATCTATCTATAGAGAGAAATACATATATATTCTGGGTACTGGTTGCAAGGGGTCTTCCTTGGATATATTTATTACATTTTTTTGTCTCCCATCTCACAGTTTGAGGCAGCTCTGACAGTTTCGTGATTTAACTGAAAAGCAAGTAGAAGGAAGAAAATAAAGAGGTCACAAGAGCATTTATAGAAACTATGAAGGAAGGATGGTAGAGGAAACAGAACTTAATTTTATATTCCAAGGAAACTGCACTGCCATCGAATAGAAAAATGCCCATAGCAGCTATTACCCAGGGTCAGATCAATTCATTTTTAGCACTTAATACAGTTCCCAGATATTAAAATAGTGTAATTGTGGAATATAGACCTTTTCCAGGAACACAACATTTTTTTTATAAATGCATATGTACTTGAACTTTGCAACAGGAGCTCCAGAAATCAGCATAATGCCAATTTACATTAACTCAACTTTAATTATCTTGGTTTTGAATAATTACTAAAACACAACATTCATAATTGCATTAATGCCATTATACTTGTTTTACCATATTGCAAATGAATAAAAATAATTTTGAAGATCCTAGGTCCTATATCCAGGTGAAATTATTTTATTAGATAGTATGGTAATTTAGGCTTTAATTTGGGAAAAAAGAATGTGAATATATGCTGATGTACAGCATTAAAAATGAACAATATTAAAAATCCCAGGAAGCCCCCCCCCACCTGTTTGATATTATTTCATCTAAGACAAGTAAAATATAGAATTATGTAGAACAAGTGCTACATTTTCTAAATCTCTCTATCTTTGCTATAACTATAAATCCTCTAGGTTTCTGAGTTTCTTCAGGGTAGTAAGATTTTGTATCTCTTTCTGTCTTCTGTAGTTGAATAGGGCATATCCTATTAAACACATCCTATTTCCTCTACTGCTTTTCAAATTCCCTATGAACTCTCTTTCTTTTTGAATTCAATCTATCATTCTTTCTGTGCCTCACTATACTACATTACTCTGAAAACTTTGGTTTTCTTCCATTGAAACAAATATTCTTCTCTCTGAATCACTTGTCTCTCTTCCATTGAACTGAATGTAATGCATTTAATTATCATAATATTACATCCGATTTTATTGCTTTTTATTTTGCTTTAAATATTTGTGCTACATTCCCTGATATAGTCAACTTTTTATTATTTGGCTATCTTTATATTATAACACTCAAATTCTTTGACTAATTTGTTATGTGTAGTTTTATAGTTCAGACTTCTGGAATGTATAAGCCTGCTTAATAACCTATAGCGTAAAAATCCCAATAAAATTGGCACTGTTTCATAACTACTTCATATTTCCTAGGGTAAGATTTGGCTGACAGACAAGGCAAGGTTAGACAATAATCTTTATTGCAAAGAAGAATGAAGCCAAATGAAACAACTGATTATTAAAGGACAATCATCTTTTTAAACTTCATTGCTCTTTCTTACTGTCCTAAATTAATGGATTCTTTGCTAAGCACTCAACAGCCTTGACTCTGAGCAGTTATTAAATGCTTATATAACTGCTATCTCTGGCTTGCTGGCTCTCACTTTAACTTCCACATTAGGGTCCTGTAAGACAACATTCCATTTTATTTTATTTTCTTATTTCCTGCTATATTCATCCTTGGGTGACTCATGCAGTAAAGATATCCTCCTCATTATAAGGGTTATCTGGTCCCTAGCTGGGGCTTGCTTCATTAATACTCTTTAGACAATAACCAATTTTAGTATTTTTAAGAAAAGGTAGAGTTTTGATAGAATTAAAGTTTGGAACTAAATATTTAATGGGTCTTGCTTTTTTTAGTAACTGCCTTTTTCCCTTATCTTTTAAGACTTTAGTAATTTATTAGTATCTGATTGACTTGGAAATGCTGAAGTGTAATTACTGTGAATTGATTGTTATGTGTCAACATCAAGATCACTACTATAGGTCTTCTACCTTCAAAAACATAAATGTGGCCTTTGGTCTGAAGGATTCCCCTAATGTGCAATATTGAGCCTTATATTGTAACACATGGAATCATGAAAATTAGCCATGTTAATTACTTTTAATAATTATATTAATACAACCAAAGCACTGTATCAAAAACAGTTTGACTGCTTAGTAAAATAAATCGAATACTGCAGCACTATTACTTATTACTTAAGAAGTAAAAGATGATATGCACAATGAAAATAATCATATGTTACAATCTGATTGTCAAGTTTCTGACTAATGAAACCAAATAAATCAGAACTCCTAGGCTTGAAGGTTCCTGAAAGAACATGTTTATTGGATACATAATGTCGGCACAGTCCAAACTGAAACCAATGCTAAAATTTTCCTTAAGAATTTTAGGAACTAAATGTAACATTTCCCTCCCCTCTGTTATGCTATTGATTATGCTACCAAATAAAAGAAATTGGTGGGCTCCATGACATTTCTCTCCACCTTCCAGCTCCTGTGGGAATGACCTTGGTTCCCACAGGACCACTCCTTGTTTAATCTAGCAATGCTTTCAGTCTCTTTTTCCCCTTCCTCCCAACTGCGGCAATTTAGAATGACAAAGATGGCTTTGTTTCATAAGTTGACACTGATAAAAATAGTATCAGTTTGGCCTAGTAGTTAAGGCTGTGTGTTTTATTCACAGTTTAGGCACAAAAGCTGGCTAGGTGACTTTGGGCCAGTTACTCTCTTTCAGCCCAATTCACCTCACAAGACTTGTTTTTGTAGGGAAAATAGAAGGAAAAAGGAGTATTAGATATGTTCACTCTCTTGAGTTATTTACAAACATAAATAAAATGCAGGATAAAAAAAATCTGAAAAAAAACCCTCTACAGCACATCATGTAATAATAGAATCCTACAGATAGCATATATGGCTTTCCTGCTCTTAGAAATTCAAATCATTGAATGAAAATGTTCCAGTTTAAGTCTTCTTCCTGAACTGCTTTAAATAAAATTCTTTTCACACAGTACTTTGTCTGTCATTTAGAGGAATAAATTAATATTATAATAATTAAAATGCAAGCGATCTGAGATTATTAGTATAGTTATGTCCAGTGACCCAAATAATTTGCCTATTCTCACTTTTTATAGATATACTAGGATTCTTTGTATATTTCCGCAAATAACATTTTTTAAAAAAAATCTCAACAGCAATTAATTTTCTTACAGAGTGCAATTACTCAATGCATAAAGCACCAGACAATAAAAAGTCCCCATTTCTTTTTCATTATCACCTTAGTACTTGACAGTGACTACTAATTAAACAATGGTACTGGAATACCCATAAGCACATGAGGCCACCATCTTGGTTAAATAATATAAAGTCCATTCAGGAATTATTTATTTATTAGATTTTTTTATCTCACTTTTATTACTTTATAAGTAACTCAAATTGGCAAAGATTCTATAACATGCCTTCTTCCTCCTATTTTCCCAACAATAATAACCCTGTGAGGTGGTTTGAGCTTAGAAAGAGTGAACGGCCCAAAGTCACCCAGCCAGCTTTCATGCCTAAAATGGAACTAGAACTCACAATCTCCTGGTCTCTAAGCCAGCACCTTAACCACTACACCAAACTAGCTCAATTAACAATATTAATTAATTGACTAACAAGCAATTTTTCAACACTTTTAAATATATGTATTCTAATATTACCATGAGGATGAGGAGATATTTTTTTCCTTCTTTGAACATTTTATCTTAAATTGCTTGGGCTTGATGTTTAGTATTTTACTCATTGGTACATGAGCATTTCTCCTATGGAATTTATATATTTGGCATTGTGGAAAAAAAACATTCAAATTTCCCCTCTCTCTCCAAAGAAATAAATTGGGCCTTTCTTGCAGAATACTAAGAAACAATATCTTCATGGAGAAGAAATTTCACAGAATATGTGAAATTGTAACGGATGAATTCCACATTAAGGTCTTCTGGATTACCATGGGTTTTTTTTAAATGTCTTATGAAATTACTTCAAGAAATGTTTACTGAAAATCTGTATATAAATATTCCACATCACTTATTTCCAAACGACAGTTCCACTAATGTGAAAAATCATTTTACTGTTTGAGAAATCATGGTAACACATGGAATGTTTCTTCCTAGACATTAGTAGTTCTCTGCCAAAAGACATGTCTTCTATCTGCTATTGTACTTGAATCCAAAGATTGTTATGAATGAATAAAGCTGCCACCCAATTCTGTCCCATGTTTTCCTATTCTGCTCAGGACTGGACTACATACTGTATTGTAGCCCAGTGCTGATCGTCCACTAGTGAGTGTCATCCCTTTCAGATGGCTTATAAAAGAGTAAATTTTAATTCTAGTATCCAGAAATAATAGCAAATCAGAAATGCCTTTTCTGGGAACGGATCCCAGATTTAAGAATAGCAATAAATAGACTTTGTCTCTATTGTAATATGGTGCCAGGTTTTTTCCCCTTTATTTTTGCTGTATTGCTGAGAATGTATTTTAAAGAAAAAAAAATGGTACCATTGCATTGATGATTCACTGATCTATGGAACATCCATGGCAAAAAACAACAAGATCTAATGCAAGTTAAAAGTAACCCCCTCTTTTTTCACTATTCTATTATCTCTCAGGGACAATGGACTCTCTTATGGACTCAGCTTTTCATTTTCCAGAGGTCAGTAAAATGAGAAGCCAGGTTGTTGGGGGCAATTTGCTGACTCTATAAACTGCTTAGAGAGGCTGTAAAGCAATATGAAGTGGTATATAAGTGCCATTGCTGTTGCTCTCCCCTCAAAAATAATAAATAAAAATATTTATTTATTTATTTATTGTTTAGTTCCCTCCCCCCATTGAATGGATCTTGATCTCTACCAAAAATTATTATTATACCATTTGGTAGACTGATATTATTTTTCAATTCTCTACAAAGGAACTAATTAGTTACTATCACAGGACAAAAACTGCTCAGATTGCTTACTAAAGTACTTATCTTCTCCATGGTAAAATAAGTTGGATGTCCTAAACCTAATTCTACCGGTAAGTATTTCTCCATGTGTTGGAGTAGCTATCTGAGAATTTAGCCTGACTCCAAGCCTGCAATTTCTTCCTGAATCCTGTGAAGTTTGCAAAACTTTTGTTTTTCTTTGCATGGAAGAGAGGCAGTTTCCTTTCACACACACACACACACACACACACACACACACACACACACACACACACACGCACCTACCGACACTTCTGCCTAGCAAGATCAGAAAAGCATTAGCCAGTTTGCTTCACAAATACAGTTATCAAGTTTTATATCAGGATGATTTGAAGCAGAACGAAATTTAAACTCAAGGGCAAGAGATTCACAAAAGTTTCATTTAGTGCCTGAGGCTCAACCTTTGCCTGAATGATGCCTTTGTTGTGTGGTGCTCACTGCTGTTGCATTCCCAACATGTCCACATTTTGCTTCCAGTCTATTGATTTCAGGATTAAATGTGAATTTATTCTGTCAGTAGAGATAATATCTGGCAAACCTAACCAACTTTTCTGTGACAATGTGACTCCACCCATAGTAGCCAGTAATTAAAAGAAGACGACTTTCGTGAATGAAGCACTGGAAGAAATGGAGAACAATCATGTGTAGGGAAGAATGATGGTGTGGTGATGATGGCAACAATTGATGATTATTATATTTTAGAAGATGAAATGTAACCTCTAGCGCTAAGGTCCTGATATATTTATTTAAAAAAACTGCTCATGTTAAGGGTTTTGTTTCCTATCATGTTCAAAGTGCAATAAAAAAGCTTGTCAGATGTGAAAAGGAAACAGTTCTACAAGCATAGCAAGCAGTATTTGGATGAACACTGAAAACTGGTAGTATACTATCCTCCACTGAGCCCAACATCCTGGTTTCTTTCTTTACCTTGGGCAGGAAAAAAGCTTGCCAGTAAACACCAGTACTTTCACTAACCCTACAAACTACTTACTAGATCAGGCATGTCAAATTGCCAGCCTGCAGGCCAGATACGTTACATCGAAACTGCACACACCCCATTGCTGGCAATGGGGAAAAAGTTGCAATATGTTGCACAACGTCATTGACGTCGCGAGTTTGACATGCCTGTACTAGATGAAAAGTAATAATGATAAAATCTCCAGATTAGCTTGTGATATGAACATCAGGTAAGACATCTGTAGAGTTGAATTAATTCCTATGTCATTTTTTAAAAATTCTTCCACTGCCTGTTGCCTCTATAACATACTAGTTATATTAGTGACTATTTTTAACTTATGTATCAAATTGACACTCCACTCCTCTCATGGTGCACAGTGATACTGAGTGGCTTATTATTCCTGAATAAGAGTATAGAGCAACCAATTGCATGGAGAGGGGGTTTTCTAGAAAGTGATGGAAAGAACTTCCTGTTGCTGTCCTTCTAAAAATCGTAGAAGAGATATCCATAGCAATAGTCCTATGAGTTGGGATTGGGCAAAGAGGACTATGTTTGATAACCACACTCGTTGTTGCTTTGGAAACAAAGCTTGCATATTTCCATTAAGGTCACCTTCCACATGTTCTTCATATATGAAATTAGGGGACCTGACATTTCAACTAAAAAAAATAAAGTTGGACAGTGATTTTATTCTACCAGATTTCTTTAAATCAAACCCAGAATGGGGGCTTCCCCACATGATCACATGAAGTGTTAATATCACTTTATAATGCCTTGGTAAGGCCACACTTGGAATACTGCATCCAGTTTTGATCACCATGATGTAAAAAAAGATGTTGAGACTCTGGAGAGAGTGCAGAGAAGAAGAACAAAGATGATCAGGGGACTGGAGGCTAAAACATATAAGGAACGGTTGCTAGAATTGGGTATGTCTAGTTTAATGAAGAGAAGGATTAGGGGTGACATGATAGCAGTGTTCCAATATCTCAGGGGTTGCCACAAAGAAGAGGGAGTCAAGCTATTCTCCAGAGCACCTGAAGGCAGGACAAGAAGCAATGGATGGAAACTAATCAAAGAGAGAAGCAACCTAGAACTAAGGAGAAATTTCCTGACAATTAGAATAATTAATCAGTGGAATAACCTGCCTCCAGAAGTTGTGAATGCTCCAACACTGGAAGTTTTTAAGAAGAGACTGGACTATACCATTTGTTTGAAATGGTATAGGGTTTTCTGCCTGAGCAGGGGGTTGGACTAGAAGACCTCCAAGTTCTAACAACATCAACATCATTATCATTATTAATCTTGAATTTACAGAAATGGAATGCAAGGTAAAAAAAAAACTGAAGAGCAATAGGCAGGAGAACAAACGTATGCTATGTTTGTTCTAACATTTAATTGGGAAATATACTTACATCTCCAAAGGTGCCTTTTATATGGCATTTATTGATGTTAAACTTGCCTTTAATTCAAATCTAGTGTCTAAATTCTGGGATCAATTGGGAGGCTCTGTAACTGACATCAGCTTTTAGCACTAATGAGAGTCCTCCATCAGAATGTCTCCATTCAAGTAAGATGCAGCAACAGCTCCTACATCAAAATAAATAAGTCTGTTTTGTTTTGTTTTGTCCTGACACTGTTTAAACCCTGTATTAACTTTTCAATGAAGTAATTTACCACTCAGAACTTCCTCTCACGTAAAATTGTAACATGGTGATCAGCTACAGGCCACTGCTTAATGTCTGAAATAATAATAAAAAAAAACTTCAAAATATCCTTGGCTCATTCATGAAGTTGAAATCAAGCAGGCTCTGAAAGTTTATATCCCCGACAGTTATTTTCTATTATTTCGTCTTGTCAAGTGTATGCTAAATTCATAATCCAAAGTACCTAGCACAGTCTTTCTTTAAATATGGGTTTCTGAAGGTATCTATGATGCAAACTGTGCTTGTATTATAATGTTGAAAGTACAGTATGTAAAAACCTGTGGTTAGAATGCAGTATTGCAGGCTAATTGTGCCAACTGACAGCAGTTTGATCCTCACCGGCTCAAGATTGACTCAACTTTCCATCCTTCCGAGGTTGGTAAAATGAGTATCCAGATTGTTGGGGGCAATATGCTGACATTGTAAACTGCTCAGAGACTGTTGTAAAGCACTATGAAGCAGTATATAAATAAGTGTTATAGTTATTGCTAAAGACAAAACATCACAATATAATTAAGCATATTTTGCTGTTCTGCTAAAATCTCAGCTTACTGTAGTTTTACCTGGTTTTTATCCTGGGTTTTTTTTCCCCCTCACTCCAGCGTACCCATATTCTTCCATCAGGCTTAGAGTTTTCTTAGTCAAAAGGTCTAATACAAATTATGCATGAAGTATGACTTATGTTATATCCTGACTTACAGCTTTTGGAATAAATTCTGTCAAAATTGTTAAGGGCAATCATTCAGGTTGCTAATTGCATTTCCAGGATTAATTTATGATCTGGGGCTCAACTCATGAAAATATAGGTGATGTGACGATTTGGATCATAATTTTTAATTATTGGTTAAAAGGTCTTATCAATCTCTTTGGAATATTCTGAAGGCAAAGCTTCAATGTAATTGCTTTTGTCCAGGGATATATTGGCATTAGGACTAGAAGGTCAAGGGCTGCTACAGTATTAAGCAAATAATAAAATATATGGAATTCCACTTGTCAGTTGTTTTAACCTGGATAGAATTAAGTGTTCCCTGAAGGCAGCTGAAGATGTTTGCATTTAACAACCCCCAATTACAGAACAGCCTTTACTTGGCAAGGTGTTGTGATACCAACTCTATACACTTTGAAAAATATAGTAATATTCTGTATTCTAAGAGTGCCCCCCCCCCCCCGATTCTGAGATATCATGCTCGTCATATTTTCCTGATTTTATGGTCCTTCCAGTAGGTTGCAATCTACTTTTTTGCTTTCCAGTTTGTGTGTGTATGTATGTGTTATTTATAAGCCACTCATCTTTCAGATGCTGTAGACAGGATTCAATATCAAACACAATACAAATAATGCTGCAATAAAAAGCAATAAAACTATAAAATGTTGAGTGATCTGTAGGATTAGAAAATAGAACATGCTACTTCCCCTAGATTTGTAAACACAAAATATTATGTCTCTATATCTTTGTATCTCTATATCTATCTATCAAAATTTGATTTGTGGTATGATTTTTTAAAAATTTAATAAAATTGCATTTTACTAAAAAGGCAACTACAATAAACAAAGATAAACTAAAAAGAAAATAGAAGGTGCAGAGAAAATAGAAAATAGAAAAGAAAAAATAAGTGTACAGTAAATATATAAAAAATATAAAAATGACTTCCCCGTTCTTCATAATTTTAGTAAGTTATGATCTTTGCTTAAAATAAAACAAATGATCTCTTCTTCCCATATTTCTACTCTATAAATAAATCCTTATAAACCTTATCATTTCAGTCCTGATCAGCTAATCAGCCATTAAAGGATACTAATATATAATATTATATATCTATGTTAACCTTGATAAAATAAACCAAATAAAATATAAAGTATATTTTTTTGCTTTTATTTTTAACAGTCTTGATCTTTAGTCCCTTTAAATGATGTCCTAGAACAGGGGTGTCAAACTGCCGGCCCATGGGCCGGATGCATCGTAGCAAAACTGCGCCCACCCCATTGCCGGTAATGGCAAAAAAGTCAAGATATGTCACGACATGTCACGTGATGTTGCACGTTTGACACACCCCTGCCTAGAACAATGACTATTCCCTCATCTCTAGAGCTCTAAGCCCACCACAAACTGCTGTCTTGTGATCTTATAAGGAGCAACTGTGTGGAGAATGTGTGAATGATCTCAACTCCTCTCATTTTCCATAAAGGAATTACAAAGAGCCAATCTACTCACCAGTTCTTTATTCTGCTATGGTCATCAGCACCGGTGTTACTGAACCTGTCTTCAGTTTTGCCATTTCTTCTCTGGAAGCCCCTATTTGTTATACATAGATTTAAAATTAGTTTATACTAATTTATATTATGTAGAGCTGTTGTGGTTAGAATGCAATATTGCAGTCTAATTCTGCTGACTGCCATCGGCTCAGGGTTGACTGAGCCTTTCTCCTTCCAAAGTCAGTAAAATGAGGACCCAGATTGTTGGGGGCAATATGCTAACTCTGTAAACCAATTAGAGAGAACTGTAAAGCACTGTGAAGCAATATATAAGTCTAAGTGCTATTGTTATGTATCTAGGTGCACAATGTAGTCAATGATTAAGATGACTTGATTTGATTTTGAAGACCAGTTTACCATAAACAACTACCAATCAAGTTTAAAACAATATCTTGAAAATCACTGGTGATTTTGCATGAATTGACATGGATTACTGCTACTAGTATAAAACAAAATGTATTTCTTCTCTGCTTTAAGGATGTATTTCTTCTGTGCTTTAAGGGATACAATATGATTATACATTAATTACATTAATAATGAGGTCTTGTGTTGAAAACTGAATATGCCCTAGTGGTAACTAACAGCCTGAATGTATTATATTGTGTTACAAAACACAAGCAGATGCACTCTGTTTCCAAATTTATGTTTTACTTGATCCATAATATAAAATGCATTGTTGCTGTATCACCAATTGTCAAATGTATTGAGTTAATGAGGAAGAAAGTTGTCAGGTAAAACCTTAGAAGTTGCTTCAAGCGCCTGGGCAGCAGATGTTGAATATCTTCATTGATAGCCTGAGGATTTGTTTGAGATTGTGCTTGAATTAATGGAATAAGGTTTTTCTTGACAAGTATATTGCATTTTTTTAAGGTTTAAGTCAAGCATATTTTAAGTACTACAGAACTTTGTAAAAAATATGGAAAAGTATGCATACATTCTTCACAAATTATATTTAAACTGAAACAAGCCTTTAGTTTGTTGACACATCCATAGGTTTTAAAAGATTTGGGGTGAATGGATGGGTCACAAACACTGGCCCCAGCAGTCCTGCTTTATTATAGTTTAGCTACAGTTTTTTTACTCTGGAAAAACTCTTTAGAGGAAATCACACATGAGGAATACGAATACTAGACTTTCATGCACTTGATGCCTTCTAGCTTTATGCTAATGCAGTTACATGCCTGCATTGATTGTATATGCAGCCAGTCAATGTAGTGGTAGTAATGTCCTATGGTGTAGCATCTGGAAAAAACATGGCTTTGCATACTGCCCAGGTGTTTGTTCTTAAGGCTTAGTTTTGTGTAGCCAGAATTAGCATTTCAATCTCTTTGTTTGATTTCCTGCTCCTTGATTATTATTATTACATATATCATCATCTTAGTTTTTTGCCCCACAGGTTACCTGGAATGTTGTAATATATCAACATAGTACATGTTTCAACCGCAGTTAAATTTGTTAAGTAATGTGTCAAGATATTATTATTTTTGTATTCGGAAATATCACAGTATTTTCAATTATTTTTTTCAAGTCTATATTCCACTATTTTTTCCTCAATGGAACATAATTTTTACAGATGTTCCAGTGAATCATATTGGTTGAATATGTTGTGGTTTACAATCAGTTTGTGCAAGCTGACTGCACAAGCTGAATATATAATCAACTGTTTCTTCTGTTTCTTAGCACAATCTGCACTTTGAATAATTTAATAAATTTTCTGTTCTGGCCTTGATTGTATTAGTTAGAATAGCTTGCTTTTGCACATCCAAAATAAAGCCTTCAGAATCTTTTTTTTTCTAATGTTCCATTTGTAAGCCATTGCCAGGTTTAATCTTTATTCATTTTCCCATGATATTTTGCAGAAATTAACCATGTAATGTTTTTCCTTGCTAGTATTCTGTTCATGTTTTTATTACATTATTTCAAAATTTGTGTTTGTTTTGTGTAATTTCTGGTTGTTTTGGTACTTACTGGTTGCACAATCAGCAAGATTTATAGACTGGATTTGATATTTTACCAACCTAAGTCCTTCCCAAGGACCTAGGATTGGTAAATCAATTGTCAACCTAGGATAGGGAGGATAATCTGTCAATTTCAAAGGCCACCCTGCCTTTGATAGTAATATACCTTTAATACCATTGTTTGATGGAGTTAAAGCACGGGTGTCAAACTCGCCGTGCCTTGTGATGTGTCATGACCTATCATGATTTTTTTTGCATTGCTGGAGCTGGGGTGGATGCGGCCTCCACATGATGCAACTGGCCCATGGGCTGGCAGTTTGACCCCCTGAGTTAAAGGTATATTACCATTATTGTTGTTATTCTTATTATTGTATGAATAAAATGTCTCAGAGTTTTAGGATAATGTAATGGGAGAAAACATGTCAAATTAGTGCAGGATATTTCATGACACAACCTGATTGTTCAGAAAGTGACTGTGAGTTTTGTTTGTTTAGAAACAATATGTAATAACATTTTGCATTGAAAATGAATCCAACAGTGAAAAGAATTGCAAATTTCAATTCATAAATAAAGATATTTTTATGCAAAACTAAAGGACAATTGAAAGAATAAAAATGTCACCTTCTGATTATAATAGAATTGATTGTCAGCGATTAAAGGCAAGAGAAACATTATAAATGAGCTTACAGTATTGTTTTGATTTCTGGATCTTCCTTAAAAGAGAAAACAATTGTTCTCACAATTTATAAAATAGAATAGACTAATGGACCCATTATGGAAACTAAGTTAATCCAAGGAGCTGTCTTGAAAATTTTCTCTATCCCTTCAATTATTTTTCATTAAAAATCATCACAATACATGTAGAAATAATGTAATACTGATGCTCATTATATATTGAGGCAACATGTTGGTAGATTTTAGATTTATTTTATAAATATGTTGAATTGTTTCACAATATTTGGAGCGTATTTTATAATAATGCCTGCATTATGCCTGAACTTATATTATTGTTTATTTGAATGAGAAATAAGTGATGTATCTCAAGTTATTTATCAGCAGTTAATTAAAAGGCCAAGACTTTCTCCAGCATGATGAATGTAGAATCCACCCGTGGGGTAATCTCGTCTTCCTGCTCAGATGAGACTAAGTCAGAAGTTTAGCCATGCCTCCCTCTGGCTGTGCCTTCCCAGTTTTTGACTTAATCTCAGCTCAGTAGGATGCAATTTATTTGGCTCCTTCATTAGACTAGGTTGTTTTTCTCCTTTTTCCTTTCAGGATTGATTAGTAGCATAGTTAAGTTAGCCTTTATAATCTATACTCATTATAAATTGTTTCTTCATTCAATTTGGCTCCAAATTTGGCAAAGTATTGAGTTGCAGTTTTTAAGTCTCTTTTCGGCTCCAACAAGCTTTGCAAGCTCGTTACAAGCTGAAATTCGGCCATTCCAGATCGCCGAAGCAGTTTTAGCTCCAGTCCAGCTGATCAGCACGAAGAAAGGAGGCTTGTTGTTGCTGGTGATTCCTCGGAGCTCGGTTAGGACGGACGGCCTCATTCTAACCGCGTTGTCGCCATGAGGTCTCTACTGAACCAGGCGGTGCTCTGGATCGCAGCGGAGGCTACGTGACTCAACTGCAAGTTTTTACTGCTTCTTTTAGCGAACGGGGAAAGAAAGGCCCTATTGAATATTAGCTTCCTCAGGTTCCTCCTCAATCAGAACAGGCCTAAATAGACTTTCTGTTGAGTGTTTCCTGGCGCAGTCACCATTTTGGGAGGCAAGGAGGAATTAGCGGCCGCCATTTTGAGATCATTAACAGGTGCGGCCGCCATTTTGAAAGGACCTCGTGTACCTTAGGGGTACTGCTGGTCCTGCTTTCCAACTTGTCTCAGCCTGCTGTGTCAGGCTTCTAATGGGGGGACTTTCTCCAGTGCTCCTTCAGGTCTACAATTCTTTGCATTATCGAAGGGACACCAGGCAGAAGGTGTGGCCGCCATTTTGAATTTCATTAATTGATCCTATTCATTACATCACAACTTCTATTTCTTCCTGTATCAACTCTGTGAGGGGGAATTATAATTAGAATCCACCTGTTCCAATTAGTTTGTGGCACTGTGCCACAAGGCCTAGACAGGCAGTTCTAGTGGACTGTCTGGCTGTTTGTCATTGCTGTTGTTTAGAGCACGGGAATTTCCCTCTCTGACAACCAGATCTGCATGTTGGCTCCCCCCCATTCCTGGATATCTCCTACCCGGAATATCCAGGGTGCAATGGCAGACAGTGCAACTCCTCAGGCATCACAGGGCTCTGATGTTCCCCCCACACAAAGAAAGTTCAGATCATCCAATTTGGAAGCGGGGGGAAAGAAAAAACCCAAGACAAAGGCCCCATCCTCAAAAGAGCCCTCCAAAGCAGCCGAGCGAGAGGCCTTGAGGAGACATCAGGTGCTGGAGAGAGAGTTCTCCAGAGCTCAAAGGCTTATGTCCAGTGAAGCAGAAGTGGTTCCCCCCATTTCACTGGACCGCTCCCCATCTGAGCCTCAATTCGCGCCTTTCCATGATGCCCCTAGGTTGTTCCCCCTCTTTTCTCCTCTTCCACCACACAACAAGCACCTGAAGCCACGTATACTCCCACTGCAGCTGGTGTTCGTTCTACAGACCAACATGACATATGGTCGGAGCAGTTCCAGGCATTCATGCACCATGTGTTCGCACAATTTATGGCCTCCTCCATGGGGCAACGGCCCTCACAGGTAACACCTCCTCCACCCATACCTTTACCTCAAACAGGGCATGCTCTGTTAACCGGCTCTGGCAATTCTGAGACATCTTCTCAATTAGGTGAGGAGGGGTCCATGGACCTTGAGACAGCTGACATGGCTATGTCAGAGGACGAGGGGGCAGCAGCGGAACCGTCACCAAAATCTGGTCTCTTTGATCCTTCCCTATTCAGGTCATTATTCATGAAGGCCTGTACCATGGCCAACCTAGCTCCTGAACAGGAGCCTAAACCATCTACCTCCACTACACAGTAATCAAATCCCTTGTTTTCAGAGAAGGTAGTGGAGGAGAAACAAATTCCTTGCCCCAATGTCTTCCGCACCACGGTGGAGAAACAGTGGTCTTCATTGGCCACTCTACCTTCTCCCAATAGCATGGAAAAGAAACTTTTCAATGTTTCTTCTTCATTTTCTTCCCTCTTGGACACTCCACTAACTTCATTGTTTTTTACATCCACAATTCCAGGAGATATGGCAGAGGCCTTAAAAGCAGAGGACGAGAGGTTCAAGTTTTCTCTCCATAGAGATCACCAGGCCTCGGCATGGGTGATTAAGGCGGCAACATTTTCGTCTTTTTTTGCAAGGGCATCCATCATGTGGCTCCGTGAACTCCAGGCCCTCATTCCTCCTGACCAGATGCGAGCACACCAGACATTGGGAAAATTAGTCTGAATACATGGCAGACACGTCACTTCACTCAGCCAGGTACTCCGCCAGATCCATTGAGATCATCTCGCAGACTGCTGTGGTTGAAACAGTGGCGGACCGACTTGAAATCCAAGTGGCGACTATCGACAGCCACGTACAGTGGAACACATCTATTTGGTCCAGTTCTTGAACCATACCTTATAGAGGGAAAGGATAAGCGCAAGATTCTGGCGCACCCCTCTAAGTGGTCGGATAGAAGGCCTCAACAGGACTTTCGTAGACAGCCCTTTTGTGCGGGAGGTACCTAAGAGTGGAAGCAGCCCTTTCGGGCCAGGCAGACCTGGGACTGGCCCAGAGGTTCTCGATTATTTCCCCCTAGACAGGATCGACAGCAGGACTGCTAAAATCCTGGAACCAAGGGTCAATTCCAGTCCAAAAATCCCTTCTGTGGATCGGGGAATCGTCCTTACAGGCGGACCAAGTGATGCCAAGGAGGACTCTTCTATAGGCTGTCACTTGTCACTATTCAGCGACATTTGGGAGGCCACCACCACCGTCTCTTGGGTGAGAGATACCATAAAACACGATTTCACCCTAGAGTTTTTCTCCAATCCCCCAGACCACTTTCTGCAGTGTCCCACTTCAAGAAACGCAGCCAAGGCCGAGTTGGTATCCATGGCCATCTCTCATCTACTAGAATAGAGGCCATAGAACAGAGAGGTATTTTACTCCATCCTGTTCATGGTTCCCAAAGCCTCGGGGGGATGGAGGGCAATATTGGACTTGAAGGGTCTAAACCACTTCTTGACCTACAAGAGGTCAAGTCCATTCTAGCAAGCATCAGGAAAGGAAATTTCCTTTCCTCCATAGATCTGACAGAGACATATCTTCATGTCCCGATGTTATCTGGACGATATAATTATCCAATCCAGTTCTTTCCATTTAGCTCTATCAGACCTGGAAATCACAATCAGTACTCTTCAGGAGCACGGGTTCTCCATGAACTTCAAAAAGAGTCACAAAATCCACTTAACTCGTCTTCTTCACCTAGGAGCAATAATAGATTCACATCTTTGCAAGGTTTATCTTTCTCAGGATCGCAGATCAGTATCCGGACACTCGTCCACCGAGTTTGGAGAGAGAAGGTAGTTCCTCTGGTCCAGCTGTCTCAGCTGTTGGGAAAGATGGTCTCGTGTCTGGGAATCATCCAGTGGGCCAAACTACATTCCAGAAACCTCCAGTGGTTTCTCCTCCCTTTCCAGAAACGGAATGTGAGTGCATCCACAAGGAGGATAAGGGTTCTACACCACACACTATCATCTCTTCTATGGTGGATTTCATCCACAATGACCAAGGGATCCCTCTTCAAGGAGTCTCCCAGGCTCACCTTGACCATAGACGGCAGCCTGTTTGGCTGGGACGCCTATCTACAGACTCATATGGCACAGGGTCAGTAGTCCCAGTCGGACTTAACCCACAACATAAATTGGCTTGAACTCAGGGGAATTCATTTGGCACTCCATCACTTCTCCACCCTCGTGGCGGGAAAGCACATTCTAATAATGACGGACAATGTGGTAGCCAAATCATGCATCAACAGGCAGGGAGGGACCCAGTTATGGTCTCTCATGCTAGGGGCCTTGGACCTGGGTCTGTGGGCAGAGTCCAATCTGGGATCCATCTGTGCAGAACACATATCTGGAGAGGCGAATCGACAAGCAGATTCCCTGAGCAGTGTTACGGTCGACCACTTTGAGTGGCACCTGGACCTGGCTCTGTTCAAGGAAATCTTGGTCAGATTCGGACAACCACAATTGGATCTGTTTGCCTCCCCGACAAACTCTCAACTGCCCAGGTACTTCACCAAGTTCCCATCCCCGGGGATGGAGGGAACAGACACTCTCTGCAGTGAGTGGCTTTATGCATTTCCTTCCCTTCCTTTGATACCGGCAACCATCCGCAAACTTCTTCAAGAACAGGCAGAAGTCATCTTAGTTGTTCCACACTGGCCAAGGCGACTGTGGTTTGCCGACCTTGTGGATCTGTCGCTCTCTCCGCCATGGAGGATTCCACCGGATCGCATTTCTCTCAGTCAGGGGAATCTTCAACATCCAGATCCCCAGTGGCTCCAGTTGACCGCCTGGCACTTGAGTGGGAGAATTTAGCTACGCAATCCTATTCATCTGGGGTGTTCTCAACGATTCAAGCCTCGAGACGCCCCTCAACCAATAGGATTTACGATGCCACGTGGAGGAACTTTTGCACGTGGTGTACTAAGCAGAATCTCAGACTGTTATCGGTCACCATTCCTAACATCTTGGACTGTCTTTTGGAAGGTATGAATAAGGGATTATCACATAGCACTATCCACAGACAGGTTGCTGCCTTATCAACAGTTCTTACCTGCAACAATCTGGTTCCATTATTGCAACACCCAGCA
Source organism: Crotalus tigris (assembly GCF_016545835.1). Taxonomy (NCBI): domain Eukaryota; kingdom Metazoa; phylum Chordata; class Lepidosauria; order Squamata; family Viperidae; genus Crotalus; species Crotalus tigris. Next base: position 1,487,152 of record NW_024100540.1, on the reverse strand, counting down.
GTGGGTGCCTTTCTAAAAGGGGCAGTTAACTCTAGACCTGCGGTGCATCGTTATCCCTCGTGGGACTTACCAAGGGTGCTGCATGCTCTGTTATCTCCACCGTTCGAACCCATCCGGTCTTGCTCACTTCAATTCTTGTCTCTAAGGTTGCCTTTTTAGTAGCCATCATGTTGGCCAGACATATTTCAGAACTGGCCATGCTCTCGGTCAGGAGCGACTTGTGCACCTTTTTTGAGGATAGAGTAGTCGTTCGATTGGACCCTTCCTTCATCCCGAAAGTCAATACCTGGTTCCATAGGTCCCAGGATCTGGTTCTTCCTGACTTTTGTCCTAACCCGTCACATGTCTAGAGAGGCAGTGGCATAAATTGGACATGCGCAAGGCCCTGCACCATTATGTTAAGCGGACCTCTGCCTTTCGTAAGTCGGAGGCCCTGTTCGTGTCTTTCCAACCCTCTTCCATGGATCAGAAGGTCTCCTCTTTGACCATTGGATGATGGATTAGAGCATGTATTGCTTGCGCTTATCTCTCACAGTCTCTCGCAGTTCCTACACACATCACCACTCATTCCACACGCAGTGTGGCCATGTCTGCGGCCTGATCTACCCAGGCTTCCGTTGAGGAGATCTGTAGGACAGTGACTTGGTCCTCTCCCTCTTCCTTTATAAGGGATTACAAGCTTGATAAATTTGCTGCGGCGGATGCCTCGTTTGGTAGAAGGGTTTTACAACAGGTAGTTTCTTCTCAAGGGACACAAGCCTAGACTCTCCCCCCCCCCGGTAGGGACATGAGCAGATTTGGTATGTCCCACCAGTGGATTCTACATTCATTATGCTGGAGAAGGGGCATTGTCTTACCTGAATGCCTTTTCTCAGCATGATGATGTAGAATCCACATCCTCCCTTCACGGCCATCTAGGCAGATGTCATATTAGGAGGAGCCATTGCGTCGGACTTTGTCATGAAAGCTTCGCCTCATCAAAACTGGGAAGGCACAGCCAGAGGGAGGCGTGGCTAAAGTTCTGACTTAGTCTCATCTGAGCAGGAAGGCTGAGATTACCCCACCGGTGGATTCTACATCATCATGCTGAGAAAAGGCGTTCAGGTAAGACAACGCCCCTTTAGACTGGAATACAACATTAAAATGCTTACATTTTGAGAACTAATAGAAAAACGTTGGGAACCACAGACTCATTTTTTTAAAATAAATTACACTTATAACTTTGTGGTCATGTGGTTAATTCTTTAGAGTATGTGCTAGTAGTTTCCATGTACTCTCAGTCTTATGGGTTGCTCTCTCTCTGTGGTACTATAAGATGTTGGAAAATATAATAGAGAACAATAAAACAAGAAAAGGCTCCCTGTGGCCTATTATGTTTTCCTTTTACATATAACCTAATCTTATATTCCTGGTTTGACATTCATAACTAGGACACAATATCCTAAGAGAAAAGAGAGATTTCTTTATTTTCTTTTATTTTTCCCTCCAAATGCTGCTTCCCTTGACAATTGCATCTGAGAATTTGTGAATTGATTGGTTTGAAAGAGTTAAACCTATAGACAAGGGTTTTGAAAATAAGTATATATTCATGGGTTTTTCAAGATTGATTGAGATACATTTTAACCTTCCCCCCCTTCTTCTACACCTTACAGTGCATGTTGTTTATTTCACTGAACTTTCTATTTGTCCAATTTCTTGCTGTCACTGGTTTCCTTTTGTACTTCATCCCATTCATTCCTGTATTCCCTTGTTATTTTTCTGTTCATTTACATTTTACCTTGTTTTCTCCACACTTCTGATTTATTTATTTTTCTTTTCCCTCCTCCAACCCAAGCTTTTTGTTGCTTATGCTGATGTCTAATTTTGTATTACAAATTGTTCTCTTGAAGTTTTTTGCTTTCAGATTTTAACACAATTTGTTTCTTCCTCTTGCTAAGGGCAAGGGATTATCCACACATCAGTATGCTGGCCTGCATAATTGTTATGAATGTATATGTGGGGGTCTATCTAGAGCTTTCTGGACTCTACAGCATGGATGGGAGATGTGCTTTTCCTCTATGTTGAAATCACTCAGCTGCCAGTCCTATCAGACTGGGCCAGTTGAGGACAAGAGGACAAAAATGAAAGGGAGGGTCAAATGCCCACTTGTTCCCCGCTGTTCTCAAAAGCACAACGGGCCTGAGCTTAGAATGGTATCCCCTTACTCACCCAGCCAAAAGTTTCATCCTCCCTCTCCTCTTTGACTGTAACATTCAGAAGAGTCTCTTTCCTTCCCCCTTCCTTTTTAAGCTACAGTTGCATTGGGCACAATCACAAGTGCTTCCTTCAGCAAGGGGTGTAGCCTCAAATCCAGTTGAAGGTCTGTGATGATCCCTAAACGGTAGCAAGGTTTTCTACAGGTCTTTTCTGCCTAAACGGTAGCAAGGTTTTCTACAGGTCTTTTCTGCCCTCCGGTTAAGAGTATTTGGGCTCTATTTGCAGGTTATCTAGCTTTCTGCAACCAAGATATTGGTATGCCTCTCTTCTCATTCAACTCAAGCAGGAAGAAGGAGAATGAAAAGATGAAGGGGCCAGCTGTGATCAAGAGAAAAAGTTGTCAGGTCTCTTCCAGTCATGATGCAGCTCCTCGGGATGATGGCTGGCCCAGGAATGCAAATGAAAGAAGAAGTGGTAGCAGTGACAGAATGTTTTCCTCCCTTCCATATCAGTCTTCTGCTATGATTCCCCTGGAGGCCTTATGCTTGGTCCACCCTATTTCAGATGCACAAATCAAGATGGCAATGACAAGATATTGGAAAGTAACTTTTTAATTCCAGTTACAGGCATCTAGATTTTGGCATTAACATCTTTCGTTTTGTTTTCCTTGTTTAGATCTATTTTCTTCCAAGGGGAAAAAAAAAGGTTAAAGGTATGAAGCAATGACTGAGCGACAAGGAGACTGATAACTGAGTCTCCTGCCTTTAATATATTTATGCTGGTGGCGGAAAATAGATTGACACAAATACAGAAGCAAAATATTAAAAAAGCCACTTCATAAAAATATAATATATATATAAATAATATATTTTGTCCATTTTCATTTGAGTTTATGGAAAAGAAACTGATTTTTGTTTACTTTTTTCCTACAAAGGAGGACAAATGTTTGATCACATTCTTAAGAATGGAGTATGGGATTTGACATTTTCCCAAGATGGTCAATTACCTTATTTTAGATAGCCAAAGGATGTGCATGCATACTATCCAATACTTTATTGTTAATGATTACCTTCAATGGTTTGTCTAAAAGAGATTTCTGGAGCTGGATAAGAAACAAAAGTAACTCAGAACATCAGTAGTGATGATCAGATGGATATTTCAATGTCACTCATATCAGACAACAGGTCAATTTAGACCTTCATTTTCTCATTCTGGAAAATAGAGGTCCAAATGGTTCTCTGGAACCCTGCTTTTATTAATTTATCAATAAATTATTACTAGAGCTTTTGCTTATTCAGTTTCCAAGTTTCTGTATAGTAATCTCTTACTTTTTTACATTTAACCTAAGTAATAAGATTCACACTGAATCTTTCTTTCTGGATTGTACTTAGTAAGTAGTCTGTATGGTATGACTTATTTCTACTTTTTGGTTAAGTCAAAGACTTTAAGAAAGATATTGTGCTGGATTTTACAGTGTTGGAAATATTTTTCCTGCCACCTTGCAAAATGCAAAAACAGCATTGCCTGCCACCATATGAAAACTGTACTAAATATACCACCAAGTGAAATTACTGGAACACATTATAGTAGCCCAAGACTCAGGTAGAAAAAAATGTTTTTCACTAGAGAAACAAGACAAGCAATTATTTGGAAACTGAAGGCTAGGTTTTGCAACAGTATAAATGTAGCACTAGTTAAAATTATATGGTATAATAAAAAAAATTCTATTCAAAAATAATGAAAGTACTCTGAATTCCATTCAGTGATCTGCAATGAAAAGTAACTGTTATTCTGTTTGTCCATGGTAAGTTTGTTTCTACCTTGCTACCAAATTGTACTTAATGGGGCAATAAAATATAAAGTGAAATTTAGAATAACAAGCAAATTATAAATAGGCAAGCAAATTATATAAATAAAATCAGTAAAAGTGGAAAACCCAGTAATCAGTAAAACCTATCTCAACATAGTTATAGTGAATAAAGTAGGCCATGTTATCAAAGCACAGTGTCAACTAAACAATATTTTTTAGCAAAGTAAGTTTTACTTATTTATTATTCTTATATAGCCTTCCATATCATAAATATCATTCTGGTTGCTTTACAGACAGGTAAAAGAATTTAAAAACAGCATAAACAGCAGTATAAGAATTTAAAACAATAAAAATGATATATTAGCATATAAAAATAATCATAAAAATCATACATCTACCAATAGCATAGAATACAGCCATCGTGTCAGCCCCATTACATTCTTGGGACCATCTGTCCATTGGCAAAACCTTATTTCTGAGTGTTACGAAAAGCCCTCAAGGTTGTAGCCAACTTAATCTCTGATGGGATGATGTTCCAGACAAGATTCTGTAGAACAGAGATCACCAACCTTTTGGGAACCAGGGACTGGCTCCATGGAGAGGGGTTTCTCTGCCGACCAGAGGGTGCATGGTTTTGTGTGCTGCCTGCATCCTGCAGATGGGGCTTTGCTTGTTTGTGTGGACCAGTTGCTGGCACACTGCAGCCCGGTACTGGTCCATGGACCGGAGGTTGGGGACCATTGCTATAGAAGAAAAGACTCTCTTTTTCCTTGTCTGTTAGGAGCCAGAGCTTGCCCTCCTGCTGGATGAAATGGAATGGGTAGATGTGATGGGTGAAAAGAGGTCCTGAAACAACTCAATCTCAGTCAATAGCATGTCCTTGAACAAGCTTATGGTGCAGAAATGTAAAGTCTAACGATTTTGGAATGCATGTAACTGACTGCACAGCCACATTTGTATCAGCTGAAGTTTCCAGATACTCTTCAAGGATGCCCCATGTACAATGTCTTACAATAGTCCATATGAGAGGTGACTAAGGCATGTCTGATTGGTAGCAATGCCTCCCAGTCAAGGATCAGGCACAAATAAAATATAACAGAAGTTGTGCAAAGGCCTTCCTGCCAATGCTGCCACTTGTACTTCAAATAGGGGACATGGAATTCACGGAAGCCTTATTAGGGGCTAACCTGGCATTCAGTATCAATAAAGTTGAGGGGGGAGGGCAGAATTGAAATTTCATAAATGAGATTTTTTCCCAAACCAATGCTATACAAATATTCTACAAACATAGCAAGGTATGGAATAGGATGCTTGCTTCTGTCAATGTTAAGAATGGGTGGATCCATCTATTTCTAACCCATGTCTTTATTCAAAAATGTTCTGTTTTCCATTTTAATTTGCTTGCTTAAATATATAGTCCATATTGATTATTTGATTATTTTCTCCTCCTAAAATACACTTATCAAAATACATTTTGTATTACAGTTAAATTTGTTTTAACTCAAAGTATGTACTTTGTATGCATACTGCTACTATTCTGAGTCATGTTTTTCCATATTTGAAGAAGTATGACATCCAGTGATGTGCACAAATACTCATTAGGAAGAGATCATGTTGATACATGTAAGAAAGTACAAATATTGAAGAAAAGGTCCAGTAGTGCAAACTGAAATGTTGCTAAAGCATTGTGATGATGACTCCTATGCAGCATATGACTCATATGAGCATTTCACACTAACCTTTATTTAATGTCATTTTGTCTTTTTCCAGTTTAAAATATTAAGAAAATCATTTACAAAATGTATTATGGATGCTAATGAATTTCACAAGAAATGGGTAAAGGATGCAATATTTATTTCCTTACAAATTTCACTTTTATTGTAGGATGAAAACCCAACACATTTGCTTCTAACTATATGATATTTGTATATTACATGTTCAGGATGTCTTTGTGGATTTCTTAATTCATTATGTTCTGTTTCAGCCTGAGATGATTATGGTGATTATGTAGCCGGCATTAATCAAACAAGGCCAGCAATTGCTGCCTGGGCCAGTTCAAATCTTGATTAATTTTGTAATCCCTTTCCCAGTCTCATAGAAAATGTCATTTCTTCCTTATTATTTTTTAATGGCTCAGTTGTTTTAATTTGTAATATATACAATAATTTACAGAAAAATGGTCTAGCTCCTTTCCTTTAGGGAAAGTCAAGTATTCCTTAAGGGCAGGGCATGTGGCTGTGTCATATAAATGGGACAATCTTTAAAAAGCAAATTCAAACAACTGAGAAATATGTAAAATAAATTGCAAACTTATCCCAGATCATTCCAAAAGAGATTAATTCCTTAGTAAAAAAGCTATAATAAAGTTACTGATATGGATTTATGAAAGATTTGTTTAATGTTTTCACTCTCTAATCTTCTTCTGTAAGGTAAAAATAAACTGAGAACGACTTGGTGTAGTTTGAAGGCTTCAGGCTAGAGCAGTGGTTTTCAACCTTTTTAATGCCACGACCCCCAACCAGTCGTAAGTCAAGGACTACTCTTCTGATTGTAAGTCGAGGACTACTCTTCTGGTGCAGCACCATTTGCAGAATGGGACTTTTGGCGGGCTCAGCAGGGCAGAGACAGCCTGGACAATTCCTATTGGCTTTTGAAAGCCAATAGAATTAGACTCTATTCAAGAGTCTAATTCAACTTTAAGAGGAAACAACTCTATTCAACTTTAAGAGGAAACAACAAACTGGAAAAAGTGCTGGAGTGCAGATGGAGAAAAATGCATAATGAGTTCAACTGAATGTAAGTTAAGAGTACAGTATTTTATGAAGCTGATCATCTGATAGTAATCAGGACCTTTTAAAGATTCTGAGTAGCCATGGGGCAGAATGTTCATTTGAATTGTGCTGGCCACAGATTTCTTGTCACTTCATCAAATTTTTCTCTAATGTGTTTCATCCACTGAAGTCAATGGCCCTGAAAATTGACATGTGTTGGAAAATCCTAGTTCAGGTTCTGGTTTAACTGATAAGCTATAAGACCTATTTGAAATATACAACATAATCTGAGTACCCATTTGTAGGGAAGGAAGGGAGGGAGGGAGGGAGGGAGGAAGGGAGGGTCTGGTATAAATTGTTCATTTATTATTTTATTGGATTTCTAAAACAGACATACAGAACAAATTAAAACCACAATAATAAAAGAATGATTAATAACTGTTAATTGATCAGAGTATACACAAATTATAATAGTTATAACATCCTGATAGGTTTACAAAACTCCTCAGCCTGGACCTACTGGACAAGCAGGATCATGAAATAATGGAAGGTAAAGAAGGAGTCTAACATGTTAATCCATCATGATTACCTCATTATGGTTAATTTTCAAGTGAGATTATTTGCAAAAAATGTAGAAAAGATGCTTTGAAAAGATTCTTTTATTTCAACCATATTTTGGGTTCTGGCTTTCTTGCAATAGAGATGTCCTAAATGGCAGTATATGTAGGAATCTAAAACATTCTTGTATAGAAACAGTTATGCAATTGGCCAAAGATAGTCAAATTTTCCAGGTTTAACAAATCCATGTGGTTAACATGGATCGATGGCCTGTAGTATTCTTGTCAATTATATCAGATATAAGATAAACCTCTTTCTTGCCATACATAGCTGCTTTGAGCAAATGTATTGCACCTCAGCTTGATAGAAGAAAAGCTATTTGAGGGAAAGTTTAGTGACAGCAGGATACCTGGTTTTTGGAAACTAACCTAAATAGTAAATAATAGAGTTGACGTAAAAAGGTTGGGTTATCCTCATGCAGATTGAGCCAGAAAAAGCATTTATTTTTTTTAAAATGTTTTATTGATTTTTAAGAATTACAGTATTTAGTGCTTAATAAACAACATGTTGTTTGGGTTCAGATATTTAACATTAACTTCTTCAATATAAATCTATTCAGCACTACACAATCCAGTATTTTTTCCCTGATCCTCCTTTTTTCCCCACATTTTTTTCCATTTTCCCCTCATTACACAGTTACAATTTTTGGTACTGTTGATGTATACAAAGTTAGATATCAGTATCTTCATCATATTTTACTAATATCATACAAATAACAATAACATCAATTTATAAATCAATAATATCAATTCATAAATCAATATCCTGTTTTTTGTGCTCTTGTTAAGGTTTGATTTCCCATCAGCATTTGAAATATCTTTTTCAGTTATAATTTTCTCAATATTAATTACATTTATATAGCTAAAAGTTTTATTCATATCAATCCTTCTCTTATTCCCATATTTCCCATATCAAAAAAAGAAAGAAAAAAATGCTATTTAGTTCTAAATTATATCTTTCAATATAAAAGTCTAATTATATCTAAGGGTCATCCGTTCTTTTAATCTTATTCAAAAAAGTATTTAAACATATAATTCCCCCTCTAAAAGGTCAAATCTTCTGTTTTTTAAATCTGACTCTCGCTTTCTTTCTTTTCCAAGTAGCTTTCCAAGCCAGAGCAATTAGATTGCCCAGGAATTTTCTTTCTATTTTTGTGAAAATTGCTCGGCATGAGGAAGACAATTTAGGTAGGGTATTTGGGGGGGGGGATTCTGCCCATTTATATTCCGCAAGCATCTCCCAGTTTCCTTCTCCCTCAATTTCTCTTTTCATTCCATCTCCCAAGTTGTGACATTTCCCCTAACAGCTCTATATTCCATTTTTTCCATTCTTAAGACAAAGGATAGATTTATTATATTTTGCCTCAATGTTTTTTTCCTTCAAAGAGAAAATCTTAACAGTTATCTCAGCTTCAAATTTATCAAAACTGTAGCTTTATGTTACTTCCACTTCAGTATTGTATGTTTCTATCCTCCATAAAATTAAAATGCCACTTCTGCTCACATTCGGAGGTTTTTAGCTTCTTGGAAGCTTTTCCCAGGAAATTCAGTTGTAAAATAGTAAAGAAAGGATCAATATTCTCACCCAGTTCCAAACATGCTGTTTATGAAGTGTTAATTGGTGCTTTTCTTCTTTGGTTGTTAGCAGCTAATGGCTAGCCACAGAAATGTAGCCAGTCTTTCCCCTGCCAGTTTGGAGGACTTTCCTTGGGTCGAACAGAAAGACCGCCATTTCTCTGTGATCAACAAGGCACTCTTCCTCTTCATCACTTCTTCAGGGCGACTTTAGGCCCTTTCTAGGCTCCCCAGCAGGGCGAAATCAGGCATGGAAGGCAGAGCCCTGTCTTCCTGCATCCTGTTTCACTGTGACACAAAACCAGAAGTCCAGAAAAATCACTTATAACAGACTAATCATTTCTGAACTGACATGAATTGGGATAAATCATTTTCTTTGAAATTATTCCTTAAATACTTTTGTACTTTTCTGATCTGTTACTGTTGCCTTTTGCATGTCTTCCTTTGTCACCCAGTAGGCCACAAGTGAAACCACAGCTGTGAGCAGCTTCAGAGCTATATTGAAAACTTAAGTGACACTCTATCTAATTCTTTGGATTTACCCTGTGGCATACTTGTAAAAGGTTAGATACCTCCACTAAATCTGCCAAGAAACTCTTAGGCGTCCATTGTCAAAAACAATGGAGATCACCTTGTCAGGCTTGGGGCTGATATCTCTACAATGGACAGGGGAAAAAAAGGCATGGTTTTTACAACCAGGTTCCCATTTGGAAATCATTTCAAACTCAAAACAGGATGTCCTCCTTGCAATCATGTAGCATTAAGTTACATAAATAATCTAGGCATTTTGCTGTGACACTGTATTCTGCAAACACAAATTGTACATTCAATCATCTTGTCAGCTAAAGTAAAGAAAAACATATTTAATGGAGCCCAAAGTCTCAGGGACAGAAATAGATGCCCTTGCTAACCAATGTTGCCAGCTACGAGAATGTCTGTATAGAGTTTTAAGTGCAAAACTCATTTTTAAGTCTAGCTTTCTCAAGTATTATATGCTGTGCAACTCTCAGCAGTAAGCATCTCATATAACTCTCTTATAGCTCTTCATATCCTATGATAATACTTTCAGTGCACTTTCCCATTTACTATGGCCAAGTGTTTGAAAGCCATAATCAGACTATAAGTCTGCTGAGCTCAGTATTGTTCATGGTACTAGTGTCAGGGGGAAAACTTGTTAAAGAGAAACAAGAGACAACACACAACAAAATTCTCACTTTAGGATCCAGAGGTTTATTTCAATTTAATACACAAATTCAATACTTACATTTCAATGACTTATTGCAATAAGGACCAAATGGACAAACAGTCATTAAGTATGATGGCTGGGCAGGTGTCAACACCCAAATCTTTGAAGCAGGCTTTATACCTTAACATTGTGCCCACCTCTAACATTCCGGTGCTACCCAATAGCCATCCCATTTCCCTCCCAGTTCCCTTTTCTTGTTATACACATTATCATATTTCTTGGATCCCTCCTTCTGGTCATCTCCCTATTGGAACTGACCATTAGGTTAATTCCTTTTTCTACTGTTCTCTTGGTTACTGGGCTACTTCCCTGTTCTTTCCTGTCCTTGTTCTAACCACAACTGTCCTCACTACCGTTCCTACGCATGTCATTGCAAAAGTTGCACCCTTACAAAGGGCTCTGTTCCCCTTTTCTCCTACGTTCTTGTTCTATGTTCCATTTTTCTTAAGAATTTGTGCTGACCACAAAAAGTCATGTTTTCCTATCAAAGGTCAACTAAGTGCTGGTAACAAGTTCAAATCTAACATATGATTGATTAATTAGATCACTCGTAAAGTAGGTAATATATTTCTCCTTTCACAGGGAGAAATAGGGATTAAACAGAAATTTATTTTTTTCTGAAGGAGTTAGGTATCATTCCTATCATTATCTGCATGCAAAACATGTCCCTTGCCTTGAAATGTAAAGCATGTTTACCTAAAGAGATATCAGCTTTAATAAAGATGGTTCCAATCCTTGCAATCTTTCAGTCCAGGAAGATGTATAAACAATGTTACAAGAATATATGGATCACACATTAAAAAAATACCTGAAGAAGACAATAGATAGTATCTTCTGTTATTTGATCACAAACAACATAAACCTGGATGAAGACAATACTGGAGAACTCCAATAAATAATGTCAGAGCAGATCTACGTTATAGATTTGGATTGTATTACCTCAAGAAAGGAGGCAATTTTTTATTGCTCTTTCTATATAAAAATGACATGCATCTTATAAAGTAATATCACAGTGAGATGGCTGTGGTAAACTAATATCTCTGTTTAGGATATTTTGTCTGGGAAAACACTTAGAAATGAGCTCATCAGCTAAAGAAAATAAAAACAAAACAAAAAGCAGTTGAGTTAAAGACAACAATTCTTTCATTTCATCTCTACATTTCAGAAATGAATCTGAGACTTTCAACCATATACCCAGAATTAGTTCTGACTGTGTTCAGTGGGATTTCTTCCATATAAAAAATGGACCTAGGATTGTAATTGGAAAATGCATTAGACATCTGAAGGATAGTGCTGTGGTCAAGGGACATACTTACATCCCTATCATTTTTATTATGAGAACAAAGTACGTAAGCTCCTGAGTAAATGAGAACTATTCATCTGAAGGGAGCTCTGTTGACTAAGCAATCTGGTATAATGAATAAAATGTGACACCCACGTTCTGTTCTATTAATTTCCATCTGATTATTAATTTGTTTGCTTAGAACATCCAGAAGGGTTCCAGGGTTGGATAGTTCTTATCAGCAGAAAAAGCAATAGAAGTAAATGACTGAAAAAAAAAAAAAACACTAGTTTGAGGACATGGGCAAGTGAACTGAAAAGAAATAAACGTGTTATGGAATCTATGCTTGTTTTATGCGAGACTTGGCAAGGTAAGAGAAATTACATGCAGTTTCAACAGTCTGACCCCATGGCAAGTGAGAACCAAAATGATGATGAGCATAGAGGGAGTCGAAGTTGCCAGAACTTGGGTGAAAGTGACCACGTCATGCTGAAATTCAATTCAATATAATGCAAACACTAACTTTGACCTATGAGCTTCCTTAGCTATCTGGATTTCAGATTACCTGTAGCATTAACTCTAGCCACTCTTTACATAATCTTTTCTAAAAGAGTCTTCCAAGCACTATATAGGCAACCTTAACCCAACTACTTATAAAACTCTCATTTTCTTTTACTGCTTCTGGAGCAGAAATGTATCTATTTTTCTGGGGCTGTAATATTAATAGAAATATACCTTAGGGAAAGAAAATATCTTAAGTATCTAATGAAAATAGAAAGGCAGCGAGTGCAACCATCTTGATAAGGAACATTTCTGCAGAACAGAGACATTACTGAAAGCATAGACTGTTACATCATATTAGCTAATTCTGTCAACCCGGGAATTTGTTTTATTAGCAGCAACATGGTAGGAGGAAAATAAAGGATTTCAATTAATAAATTATTAAAACAAAATGTCCAAACAGCAGTGCATATCTTGCATTATTAATCATATTTAATTCATCACAATTGTTCTTTTTAGAATTATGTTGATTTTTATTCTACTGGCTAGGCAATTTATAGTGGATGGCTGCAGCAATCACATCTTTATCCTGATCATGTTCACCTCGTTGTTAAGGGAAACAAAAAGCTTTGCCATTGGCAGAAGGTGGGTGGGAGAGAAGACTTTCTGCTAGCTTGGATGACAATGCTGAGCATCTGAAATGAAGGAAGGTATGCGGTTCTTGAACCTACAATTATTTCATACATGCAGAATTTCCAAACAGCATGATCCTTAACACCCACATTAGAAAGAACTTCCACAAATACAATAAAGATAGCAAAAACATGTTTCTCAACTAATACTATTATATTGATATCTTCAGATAATGGTAAATAGCAATAGCACTTAGACTTATATACTGCTTCACAGTGCTTTACAGCCCCCTCTAAGCAGTTTACAGAGTCAGCGTATTGCCCCCCACAAGCTGGGTCCTCATTTTACTGACCTCGGAAGGATGGAAGGCTGAGCCAACCTTGAGCTGGTCAGAACTGAACTCCTGGCAGTAAACAGTGAGTTAGCCTGTAGTACTGCATTCTAACGACTGTGCCACCATGGCTCCTAATATACCTATATCAACTAATAATTCTGAATCACATAGTTATGATCCACAAATCCATATCAATCACTAGGCATGTATCACTAGAGATGTCAGAGAGAACCCTTATTTCTCAGCTTCAATGCAGAGCTGTACTACTGTGAGCTGAACAAGGGAGAAAGCTCAGCTTATAAATATGTTTAAATTAAATAATTAAATTAAATTAAAATAATAAAATGAAACAAAATAAAATAAAAGTTTGATATTGTGCATTTCTTTGGTTTACATTCTTTGTTTAAAATCAATTAGCAGACAGATAGTGGAATCTATAATGTTTTGTGTTAGTTTAGAAATAAATCCTGATTGTTAGCTGGTGGATTATATTTCCTATGTCCAACAAAGGAAAACACATTTGCTCTCTCTTGTCCTGCAGAAAAAGTCTGCAAAGGCGTCCTACAGAGCAAGTCATTTGGCTGGCTCCCTTTTGAAGTCCAAAGTGATAATTGTCCATCTGATTGTTTTTTAAGATATTTATTTCTTGCCCTGTGCTGCATAGCTAGGAAGTCAGAGTGTCATTCCACCTTGGATCAAAGATAATTGCTCAGGTTTGACCATTTCTATTAGTCACAGGAAAGGAGCAAACACTTATTTCCCCCCTCACAGTTTGGCATATCCCACAGTTGGCAACAGTCTCACTTGCCTAAAAACTAATCTCTGACTCCTCTTCAAATCTATGAACTGAGCGTGGAGAAAGAAACAAATTGTATCAAAAGTCCTCTGCAGATACCTTGGGAGGCTAAAGACCTGGACAATCACAAAAGCTGACTACTATAAGATCCCTCCCAAGGACAAACTGAGCCACTACTCCACTATCAGCATCTGAGAACAGATTGTGTTTGTAAACCGGGTACAGAATTTTATTTGACTGCTTCACGGATAAATGATTTTTTTTTTCCTTACAAGGAGCAGCAACAATGAAGATGAGAAATGCAAGCAAGACCGTCTTTGCCCTTGTAATCCTAGATAGGGAAAAAAAATGCCTCTAATCATCTCTGCTTTATCTTGTCCTTTCATCTGCACAATGATATCTGAATATAATATTATTTCATAAATTTATTTCCTATTGTTAAGCTCTGAAGGGTCCCAGATCAATTAAAAATTGAAAGACTTGAAACAACAACAAAATACCAAATATAATAAATAATAGTACAATATATAAAGAGAGAGAAGTTGATTGATTGATTATGCATTGGCAAGTTAGTGTTGACTCTCATTGACCACATAAATAGATTTTTCTCCAGGGTAATCTGTCTCTAACCTGGTCTTTCAGTTCTTCCAATTGTACACCCATCACCACTGTAACTGAGTACATTCATCTTGAGGCTGGTCATCCTATTTTTATTTTTTTTCCTTTCACCTTTCCCAGTATTAGAGTTGTTTCTGGAGAGTTTGATCTTTGTATAAGATGTCAAAAGTTGGATATTTTGAGTCTGGTGATTTGTGACTCTAGTGAGAAGCCTGGACTGATTTATTCAGTGGTCCATTTGTTTGTTTTCTTTATCATTCATGGTATTTTGTCCAAAACCAAAGTTTAAAGGCATCGACTCCTTTTCAAGAAGATAGAGAATGGAATGGAATGGAACGGAACGGAACGGAACGGAACAGAACAGAACATAATAGAATTCTTTATTGGCCAAGTGTGATTGGTCACAAAAGGAATTTGTCTCTGGTGCATAAGCTGTTGGTATACATACAAGTAACAAGTGATAAATCAAGATCATAAAATACAATCATCATAAATCATAAGATACAGCACTCAGTGATAGTCACAGGATACTAAATAAGCAATCAACATAAATCATACTAGGATACTAAATAAAACAATCAATATAAATCATAATATACAAGCAACAAAGTTATAGTCATAAGAAGATAAGGAAATAGGTAATAAGAAAAATGAGAAGGATACCAGTAATGCCTCAGCTAGGTAGTTTGAGAGTGTTGTGGGAATTAGTTGTTTAGCAGAGTGATGGCATTGGGAAAAACTGTCCTTGTGTTTAGTTGTTTTGGTGTGCAATGCCCTGTAGCATCATCTTGAAGGAAGAAGTTGAAACACTTTATGTCCAGGATGTGAAGGGTCTGTAAATATTTTCACATCCTTCTTTCTGTCTCAGGTTGTATACAGGTCCACAATGGAAGGCAGGATGGTTGCAATTGTTGTTTCTGCAATTCTAACTATCTGTCAAAATCTGTGTCTGTCTTGTTTGGTTGTAGTGCCAAACCAGAAGGTGCAAATGACAGACTCAATAATTCCTTTGTAGAACTGGGTCAGCAGCTTCTTGGGCAGTCTGAGCTTTCTGAGTTGGTGCAGAAAGAACATTCTTTGTTGTGCCTTTTTGATGATATTTTTGATGTTAGGTGTCCATTTTTAGTCTTGAGATATTATAGAATCTAGAAAGTTGAAAGTCTCTACTGTTGATACTGTATTGTCTAGGATTCTAAGAGATGGTAGAATCTCTTAGAATCCCTAAAATCAATGATCATCTCTACGGGTTTGAGTGTGTTTAGTTCAAGATTGTTCCAGCCGCACCACAAGACTAGTTGTTCAACTTCCCATCTGTATGCAGATTTGTTGTCGTCTCGAATGAGACCAACCACTGTCCCATCATCTGCAAACTTCAGTATTTTAACAGAGGGATTCTCTGAGATTCAGTCATTGGTATATAGAGAGAAGAGAAATGGAGAGAGCATACAGCCCTGGAGGGGCCTTGTGCTAATTATACAGGTGTCAAGCTACAAACCCTACTGCCTTTAGGACCGCAGCATGCTTCTAACTAGCCAACAGAGGGGGGCAGAAGGGAAGAGAGCTTTGAATCTTTATCAGCATGAGACCTTTATCAGCATGAGACCCGAAGTTGCTGAAGAATCTTGTTGGTGAAACTAAAGTCTGCTCTCATAATAATTACTAGAAGATGTATTGGACAATGTGACCTGTACTGTCAGAGAGGGGTGGGAAAACTTTCATCATTTAATTAACTGCTTCCCACCCTGCCGGTTTGATTCTGCTCAATAAATGATTACATTAGAGGACTTAATGGCTCTGGTGTTTTTCTTAGTTGGGCTTTTCAGTCAGAGATTGACAACAGATATCTGATGTGATTTTGTCTAGCTTCACCTGCTGCTTCCTATCTGTTAAAAAGCTCATGATCCACTTGCAAGTGTGGTCAGGCACGGCTAGCTGAATCAGTTTAGTGAGAAGAATATCTGGAATGATGGTACTGAATACCGAGTACAACAAATAACAAAAACATATAATCTTGCATTGAAAAGTTCCTGAGAGGGCATTTGAAAATAATGATGACATTCCAAAAGGGTAACATATTCCATTGAATGGGAGACATGAAAGAAAATCTTCAGTTCCAAGCAGTTCATGAGATTACCAAATAATTATTGAAGTACATTACTCCTAAGCAATACAGGGCTTTGCAGATCAAAACAAATTCCTTAGATTTGAATACTTGTGCAAATGGTTAAGAATCAAAGGGACTCAGAAATGAAGGAAGGAAGGAAGGAAGGAAGGCAGGAAGGAAGGAAGGACTCCCCATACTGACCTTGACCACTAACATCTACCTAAATGCAGTTCAATGGCAAACAACTTCATGTATGTAGAGTGTGACAAAATATCACAAATGATTGTATATATCTTACAAGTGTAAACTTTAAATTCAGAAACATATTTTCTTCTTCTCATTTCCTCTTGTGAACATGAAATTTGTTCCATAATGAAAAATGCATGTAGAAATCTATCCTTTGTGCTATAAATATTTCTGCACCAAGAATATAGCTATTATTGTTTTCATTTTCTCAAAGTCCCTATTTCTGGTATTTTTTGTTTTGTTTTCATAACTACTTTCAGGTTGATTTGTTTTATCATTTATCTTCTAACTATGCTGTCAGCAGGGAAAATGGAAAGGAGTGAGTTTTAAGGGGAAAACATTATGGGAATGTGTTAAAAATTGAGCTTAAGGAGATACTAGGTGTACAGTTTTTAATTCTCTCCTCTAGGCTATATTATGAGGTGAGTTGCACACTGTATTTCTAGCAATGCATTTCTTTCTGATGGAGGGAAAGATGAATAAAAAAAATAACTCTAGTAGTTCCTTGTACCACTCAAAAAACAGTGAGCTACTAAATATCTGAGGAACTTTAAAACAAACATTTTATTGCAATGTTGTGCAAAGGGAGAAGAAGAAAGCAAGAGAAACAGTAGGGTAGAATAAATTAAAATAAGTTAGAGGCCACTGAGGCACTGTTAGGTTTTGTTTAATTTAAACAAAATATGAAATTGTTACGGAAAGATTCTGATGTGATGAGTACCATCTGCTGCTATTTTGTTATATAACCATTTGCATAAAATCTATTAAGTCTGTGTACTGCATGCTTCACGATTTTAATAACCTACAGTTATGTGTAACATGCACTACATGCTAACAAAATGGAACAGTGAGATAGTCCTAACTAAAATTACATCCAGGAAAGAATGTAAAAGGAGTATTATAACTGGGATTTTCTTGGCTTGTGGCGGATAAAAGAATTTAACTACCCTTTCTAACATTACTGTCACTGAAAACAGTGTTGGTTTTCATACCTAAAATTATTCCTCAGTAACTCAACTGCATTAGTTAGTGTGGACTTGACTGGGAATAAGACAGTCTAAAAATCGTGTTAAATTAACTAATAGGAAAACTATCCATTCATCAATGGAAAATGTGCCTTTTTGGGTTTTGCCATTTTAAAGAAATCTGTTCAAGACTAGACCTTTGACATTGGATGTGAGAATATTTTACTCCTCTACTGGGCCTTGATTACATGTAATTATTTCCCCAGGACAGCTTTTTTCCTGCTTGTTGTGAAAAAGCATAAATACTTGGTTCTTTGCCAGTTAAACTGTACTTCAAACTAAAAGCGTCATGTTTTGCTTTTTTTACTCTGTTGCTGTGGACACTGTTTTCAGCTATAGAGTTTGAAACTGGAACTATAGTTTGGTGCAAAAAATAATTTGAAAAAGATTTCTAAGACAGCTGTTGCCAGGATTCCGGGAAGAAAGAAAACAATTATTGGATGTATTCAGTGGTGGGATTCAAATATCTGAACAACTGGTTCTCTGTGTGGTTGCCGCTTCTAGAAGTCCATTCTGGGCCTGGGCAACAAAAAATTAGCTACTGTTCTGCTGAAGTGGTGTGAACTGGCTAAATCCCACTACTGGATATATTCACATCAACAGTATAGAGGGATCCTTTGAATCTTACTAGTTGTACAGCAGTATGTTTTCTGTGGTGAGTTTGGATTAGCTGTCCTATCTTTAGAAACTATTTTAATCCTGACAAGTAAAGTAAGCCACATTTTTTTTTTGCAGAATGTCTTAATGTGGAATATAATATATTTGCCTGATTCAAAAGGAAATATCCAAAATATTCTGATATCTTAGAAGACACAAAACTAGTATGGTGTCGTGGTTAAGATTAAGGAATAGGAGCAATAAGACCCAGGTTCTGGTTCAGTAATGGGTGCTCAATGGGTGACTCTGTGTAATGCTATGTGGGAATGATCTTTGAAGAGAGGAGATGGTGTGGGAGAAGAAATGCTGCTATGGAATGATCAGATAAAAGAGGAAAAAGCCCATAACTGGCTAACTGGGAGAGGAAGAAATTTAGAGAAGTTTCAGCCTAACTATTCAGGTCATAAAAAGAGACAATGGGAGATTTGTACTTTCAGGCTTGTAAGATTTTGTTACTGTAGCCTTACAATAAAGTAGATTTAGATCATTGTGTCATTATTGCTTTGTTGGTCTACTTGGGAGGCTGACATTTTGGGCCAATCACTCACTCTCAGCTCAACTAATCTTGCTATGTAGTACATAGCTCCTGGTATATAAGCTCTTGATCCAAAAGTGGAATCACACATTCAGCAGTATGAGAAATAGAAAGATCACAGGAAGCTGACATTTACTAGAAGATTTGGGGCTAAACAATTCATGAATGTAAAATTAGTGAAAATATCATTGCCTGTCGCTGACTCTCAAAATACTGGGTTTGTTTTTTAAACAGCAAAAAAAAAAAAAAAAAAAAAGAAAGAAAAAGAAATCTCAATTCCATGGTTGTGTACGCGCGCGCACACACACATTCTCCTCATGGGTTAGTAATTCTAACAGCTGCTGGAAATATAAAAATTGGCTTGTCCAAAATGTATAGAATACCCTTTATTAGTTGACAAGGAATTTTAGTCACCTTTATTGTACGAAAGACAATAGGGCTGGATTTGTGCCTCTATTACTGCTATACCGATGCTGATTTCAATCTAAATGTTATTTATTTCACATAAATCATAGCTGAAATAGACAGCTACTAAGTTGCAAGTTATTGTTTCAAGTATTTTTGAGAAGTGAACACTTCTGCATTCTTTATTCCCTTTGTTGTCCTTTTTAATGCTTCTTTTTGTTAGTCATTTCTTAGATTTTAACAAACTCTGCTTAATGAAAATCACCAGTCTTTTGACAATATGGTCCTACTTGCTTGAAAACCCATAGTAAATATCATTCACCATCTTGAAAGCACAAAGAGGAAGAAGAGAGCAAAGGAGTACAAGTCTAAATCATATAATATTTTAATTTATTATTTATTATTTCGGGTTTCCATTGGAATTATGCATGTACACAAGTGTACATATAAGGACAGCCCAACTGGGAAGATGAAGATAGAAAATACATGAAAATGTATGTAGGGAAAAAAAGTCAACTACATTTATTTTCCATAATATTTTAATGATTGCCTTACTTGAAAGAATGGTAACTTATCTCATAGTTTCATTTTGAGTGTAGTAAAATACAAAATAGTATTGTGTGCATTTAATGATTTGTGACTGGACAATAGCCATGCTGTGGTCAATATTTCTCAGAAATCAAAAACAGATTAGAAACTTAGCTTAATGGAACTCAGTTCTGGGACAAAGGCTTTGCTGATGTCAATGTATTCCCACTATAATTCCAGAAAGTGTGAATTTATAATTAGAAGCAAAGAACTTGAGGAGAGAATATTTCAGTTTAAATTTAATGGCTCAGAGGTGTTAAACTTGATGTCTTGGGGGTTTTGCAATCTTTCTCTCTTGGGATATTTTGCTAATTAAGCTAATATTTTCTTAAGGAGAAAAGTTTTTATGCTGGCACTCTGAACCTGATTAAATAATGGGGAAGGCATTTATGTTTGTTTGTTTATTTTAATCATTCCGTTGCCACCAGGAAAAGGTTTCTTATTCTCAAAGGAATGGTGTGATTTCAGCTCTGGGGCGAGTGAGCAAATGCCATCCCACCCTTTTCAGCAATTGTTCAGCAGATCCCAAGAGACTGTCTCAAAGAGGAAAATGCGATGAATACATCTGGCATCTCCATTACAGGGCAAATAATCTGGGCTGAATATCTGCATATAAAATATGAATTTGCAGAAATGGTTTGATTATGACATGCTAAGTCCACATTATGAATGAAGGCTGATATACGTGTCCTAAGATAATGTTGCAGGATCCAATCTGGGTTGGTCACCGGGACCAGAGTTTTAGTCTTCCAAGCTTTTGGACTCATGCTGGAGACCATCTTCAGGGAACGTCTCTCTAGTAGAATGTGTGCTGTTCTGTTTGTAGTATTTATACGGTGCCTGTTATATGTAGCTTTTTAAATGTTGATTGGGTGTGGATGGCTGACTGTTAAATTGTTGGGTGTTGTTTGCTTGTGTTGCCAAGCCCTTGCCTCCTAAGTACTTGATAAACTGGTGGTAAATCAGCACTCCTGTTGACTGACAAGGGGCCCATTTCCCAGGTTTCAATCACTTCCCTGGCTATTTTTGTGCATGCTCGTCCAACAATCTTAGTAGATGCAAAATTGAATGTATGTCCTTGTTCATTGCAATGTGAGGCTTCCAATGAGTTCAGGTCTCCTTGTCTGACCATTCACTTGTGTTTTAGCAATCTGGTGGTTAGTTTCCTCCCCATGTGTCCTACATAACCACAGAGACAATTCATGCAGGGGATCTGGTAGATTACATTGGAAATATCCCTGAGCTCCAGCAAAGGAGATGTCAAGCACAAAGAATCAGTAACATTCATAAGGTTTCAACATAGAAGATTTATTCAAGCCTATACACAAGATTTAACTATATAACTGGTCAACTAAAGTTCAACACTAAATTGGTGCCAGATAAAGGTCAATGGAATTCAGGAAAGGTTGGACTTGGAGTGCTTGTGGGAATGCAATGACTCTAAACTGATGACACATTTAACTCTACCCTACAACTCTGTCTGCTCTTCTCCTATAGGGGGAGAAGTCTGAGGCACCAAAAGATTCATACTAACATATTTTCTTTGTTTATTCTAAAAAAACTCCTCCTGATTTAAAAGTCAGAAGTGTTTTTCTCTAATTTTCTTTTAATAAAAGCATTTGCTTAAAAACACAACTGGTCCTCACTATTATTATCAGCACAGTACACATCTCAGTAGCAGCAGGGTGTGAAAGAATGGCAAGCTTTTTATTTATTTATTTAGTGAACTTATATAGCTCTGCATTATATCTTACAAAAACATTTATATAATTAATCATGGGGAATCCAGAGGCATCCAGCTACATGAATTTGATTTACACACTCTTGAGGAAAGGTGACAAATTCACCAATTAAAGATCTTTAAGTATTCCTACCTGAGTAGCTTGTTTGATAATTTGCTCCCTGCAAACAACTGGGTGCCATCCTACCTTTACCCTCTCAATTCAACCTTTACGTTGCTACCATAATATTATTGTACTGAACATAGCCTACACTTCCTCTATGTGACCTCTATGGGCAACTGATTCTTGTATCAATGTACCATTGAAAATGTTCAAAGCTTCCATATTTTGCCTTTGCATTCATCACAGAACTTACTACAAAGGTTACATGTTGTATCTTTGGCTTTCTCACATGAGCATGAATAAGCCAGTAGCCTTTTGGTACTGTAGCCAAGCAGGATTCACAGACACAAGATCTCTGTTCTGTCCTTTGCTTTGTATTAATCGGATGCAAGCCAGTCCAATCTTGACTCTTCTTGAATTAAAGAATCCTTTCACACTTGATAGCAGGAACTGCCAGTACAGAATGGGACTGGAATGATTAATTGAGTAGGAAAAAAATAGGCAACAATCCCTTTAAATTTCTTTAGCAAATTTAGGCAGTTTAAGGAACTCGATCTTTGGAAATTCTTCTGTAAAATGTACAGTATTGAATCACATTTTTTGGCCCATCCAAATATCATCATGCATGGTGCTAAATGCAGCAGTGCTGATTTGGAGAAAATTTCCAAAATATGTATTTAAGTAACTCTATGAGATGAACCTTCCCATCTAACTATGTGTAAATGGAGAGGTACAACTTCTGTTCAAATATAGGCTTTAATAACATTTCTTTGCAAAATAGAAAATTTTCCAATGTATACCTGTTAAACAAATGTGCTGTTTGGAAATGCAGATTTCATTGGAACATGCCCTTCTCAAAAGGCAGAAAAGTCACACAGCCCATCTGCTTCTTTTAGAGCAGAAGGGAAAGCTGATATCTTTGATGACAGATAGGTTGCTTTAAGGTACAGGGTTTAAGGGGTTATTGGTGCAGCAGATATTTTGCAACTAAAGCTGCCTGCTGACAAGATATTGTATTGTGCAGTAGTCCTGCCTCATCCACTGGGTTTTTCAGGGAACCTCGATAACATCATTTTCCATATGTAGCCTTCTACTGATAGTCTTGTTTCCTACTACTACCCTCCTATTAAGGAGGGAAAGTTGGAAACAATGCACAATACTTTGCAGGACTAGAGATTTAGGGCTAGAAACTGTCTATCTTGAAGTATTTTGCACGGTGGTAAAGTACACCTTAGATTAATCTAGGTCAGGGGTAGGCAACCTTGGCTCTTTTATGACTCGTGGACTTCAACTCCCAGAATTCCAGAGCCAGCATGGCTCAGCTTGGAAACCTCTCCTTCAGCATGGCTGGCTCAGGAATTCTGAGAGTTGAAATCCACGAGTCATAAAAGAGCCAAGGTTGCCTACCCCTGATCTAGGTAATAAGAGCCTGACAATTTGCAGAACATTGCCTTTCATAAGCACACATTCAAAAAGCGATGGGAACCATGGGGTTACTGTGTATATATATGTATACGTATATATGTATATAGAGTCTTTGATTTACAACAGTTCATTTAGTGACCGTTCAAAGTTACAACAGCACTGAAAAAAGTGACTTATGACCCTTTTTCACAATTAAAGACATTTGCAGCATCTCCATGATCATCTGATCAAAATTCAAATGCTTGGCAACTGGTCCATATTTATGACTGTTGCTGTGTGCCAAGGTCACGAGATCCCCTTTTGCGACCTTCTGACAAGCCAGATTCACTTAACAACCATGTTGCTAACTGAACAACTGTTGTGATTCACTTAATAACTTTGGCAAGAAAGGTTGTAAAATGGGGTAAAAACTCATTTCACAAATGTCTCACTTAACAACTGAGATTTGGGGCTCAGTTGCGGTTGTAAGTCAAGGACTACATATATGTGTATTTATTTCTTTGCTTTTGTTTTTGTTTTATTTAGGGTGGGTGCCAGAATGAGAGATTTTGCCTCTGAGAGAGCTTTGCTTGTTTCCTGAGTGCTTTGGTTGTGAGTGTCCATGGCATCCACTGGGTGTTATCTAACAAAATGAAATTCAATGGTGAAAAAAGCAAGGTTCTACATTTAGGCAAGAAAAAAACAAATGTACAGGTATTGTATAGGGGGTACCTTGCTCAATAACAATAACTGTGAGAGGGACCTCGGACTCCTAGTGGACAATCACCTAAATATGAGCCAGCAGTGTGCTGCAGCTGCCAAAAAGGCCAGCACAGTGCTAGGCTGCATTAACAGGGATAGAATCAAGATCACGTGAAGTGTTAATACCACTGTACAATGCCTTGGTAAGGCCACACTTGGAATACTGCATCCAGTTTTGGTCACCGCGATGTAAAAAAGAAGTTGAGACTCTAGAAAGAGTACAAAGATGATTAGGGGACTGGAGGCCAAAGCATATAAGGAAAGGCTGCTGGAATTGGGGATGCCTAGTTTAATGAAGAGAAGGATGAGGGGGGACATGATAACAGTGTTCCAATATCTCAGGGGCTGCCACAAAGAAGAGGGAGTCAAGCTATTTTCCAAAGCACCTGAAGGCAAGACAAGAAGCAACGGGTGGAAACTAATCAAGGAGAGAAGCAATCTAGAACTAAGGAGAAACTTCCTGAGAGTTAGAACAATTAACCAGTGGAACAACCTGCCTCCAGAAGAGGTGAATGCTCCAACATTGGAAGTTTTTAAGAAGAAACTGGACAGCCATTTGTCCGAAATGGTATAGGGTTTCCTGCCTGAGCAGGAGGTTGGACTAGATAACCTCCAAGGTCCCTTCCAAGTTTATTATTATTATTATTATTATTATTATTATTATTATTATTATTATTACAAAAATCTGGTGCTGCAGTTGGAAGTTGAAGTTTTTGAGATACGGTGCAATCTGATTTTGCAGAAGATCAATACAATATAGCTACAGTGACATATGTTCTTTATTATAAAAGACAATCCTGTCTTTTATAATAACTGCCTTTTGGAAATAAATTTATATATACTGTTTTGATTTTGGATATTTTTTATTTGAATATGTCACCAAGATTTTTGTTGGTTATGCTCTTGTGTTTTCTAACGCAAATTTATAAACACAAAGAATTATTTTTTTATCCTCATGAACCTTTCATTGTTTAGGTTTGTCCTCCCCCCCCCAAGAAAATATGGTCATTGTAGTTATAGGATGTAAATGTGGACAAGTACCGGTAGCAATGCTTCTTTGTCCTTTAGCCAGGACAAGGAAGGTTTTTGCTAGAGAAAGAGAATAGATTACCCAGCACTAAAATATCTTCCCGCCTTCACTTCTGGGGAGAAATGGAACTCAAATTCAATGCACAAGTTTTGAATACACAATCTTTTTTTTGTCTTCCCTCATCTTGCTTTATTGATTGATTTGAGGCAACTTTTCTATTCTTGCCCTTTCTGAAACTCTAGGATTCCAGTCTCCAAGATTGCTATGGCTTTCTAGTGCTTTGTGATTATTAGTAACCATGATTAGAAAATCAGCTAAGTTGTTATGAAGTGTTGACACATCAGCAGCTATGAAAAGAGTCTAATAAGTGAATCAATTCCTGGACATCGCTACAGAACTTATTACAATTCCAACAACATTGTGACAAAATACAGCAATTACAGAAGATTATCAAGGAACATTGTAAGAGATATGAATGTCTTTACAAGCCTTTATCCTAGTCATTAAAAATTTATCATGAATATAATGCCAACAGATAAGGGAAAATACTATTTATTCATTGGTTTAGTCTAGTCTTGTATGATACCCAGAATCCACTGGAGTTGGGATGCCAATACATTTAAATAAATAAGTAAATATACTTTTTTTTAAGAATAGCAGAAGTAATTTGAAGGGTAGTCTTGAACATCTGTATTATTAATTAACAAAATGTTAAAACAAATGTTTTTGGAAAAGAATCATTAATTACAACTGGTGGATGTACACACAGTTGTATAACTGGTGTTGACCATCCAGAGAGAATCAATGATTTTTCTTACAATCACACTTGCTCCTAATAGTAATTTGTATAATCAATTTTCTATTGATTATATTTTTATAAAAATAGGATGCTTTTTCATTAGTAGCGCAGATTGGTAGTTGGACTGTTGGTTTGATCTTTGACCTTGGTGATTTGGCTGCAAATGTTTCATCTCCAGACAGAAGAGCACAAGTCAAAGCGCACTGAAGATGTCCCCCCGAATGGAGACAAAATGTGTGCAGCCAAATTGCCAAGGTCGGAAATGAAACCAACAACCCATGCTCTCTAATTTCTAGATTCCTCTTTTGTTTCCCCAAATTGAGAAGTCAACCCCTCCTCCTCCTTCTCTTCCTCCTTCTTCTCCCCTTTCCTGTGAGGTAGCAATTATAAATCTACAAATCTATGATCCACCTACCCATCCATTCATCCACCCACCCCATCCATGCATCCACCCACCCATCCATCCATCCATTTGTATCTATATGATTAAAGACTTAAAGATGAGTGTTCTAAAACAGAACACAAAAGTAGAGATTCCCTCATTTTTCTTTGTTTATGTAGAACAGCTTGTTAAAATCTCATATACTATTAAATATATAGAAAAAAGTGGTCTATAAATGCAGGTTATGCATTGATTTTCCCAACCCGTTCGCCAACAGTCGAGATACTTGCAGCTGTGTGCATGCATCGGAAGTAAAGGGTAGGCCAGGGGTGTCAAACTGCTGGCCTGCGGGCCGGACATGTCACATGGAAGCTGCGCTCACTCCATTGCCGGCAATTTCAAAACTGGCCCAATATGTTGCATGATGTCACGTGACATCATGAGTTTGACATGCCTGGAGTAGGCTGTCTAACTTTATTTTTGATCAGATGATCAGAAGGGCATAGAATAGAGCAATTGGCAGCAATCCTAGTCACTGCCCATCTGTGTCTGTTATAAAAGTTGTAGGAAAATGTTTTTTTTTTCCTATGCAGATCCTAACTCAGTCTTTCCCATTGTAATTGATGTCTCTTTTGCCACTTTCTCCAGCACATAAAATGAAAACCAATCAGTCAGGATAACTTCTGAATATATTTTGTTTGAGTTGCAAAGAATTACAAGAATGGTGTATATATTGTATAATAATTTTAATGGCAGCTATCCTATCAAACCTTGAGCAGAACAATTTTTATCGCAAATCTTGGACAAAATGACAAGAGGCCACAGTTCATTTTCAGCTGATAGGAATCATTGGAGAATCAGTACTTATTGGCACAGCTGTTTTATTTTTCTATATACATTTCTACCTTTAGTACTTTATGTACTTACATTTATGTAGAAAAAAAGTGCCATCTTATGGATTTTCAAAATTTTTGTATTTCTTTGCCACTCAAAGTTTTCAAAACTTTTGGTGGATCGCAGTGATTTATAAACAAGTCAGCAGAAAGTGTGAACAAGTAACACAAAGTTTCACATTTGTTTTAATTATTTATTTAAAGTAATCTTCAAATTAAAATCAGCAAATTCTATAACATTGCCGCAGGCTTTAAGTTTGTTCTTTACTTTGGCGCCTTACAAACCTCTGAATATATAAAACTGGCTCAGTCTTGAAATAGCTCTAGGTGCTGCACAAAGAACAACAGTGATCAGCCAATGCAGACAATAAATAATAAGGAATATAATACATTTAAAGTTGCATTAAATAATATAATGACAGTATTCAGGACACCTCATCCTAAGTATAGCTTTTGCACCTTGACAAAATTGAGCAAAGGTCTTCTTCATGGTAGCCTCCACCTGCTTTTCCAGCAAGAGCCACAAATCCAAAAAGACCCGCAAATTGTGAACCTGCTCTGTACATGTAATACAGTCAAACGTGTAAAATTCAGAATCAGAAAGCTTCTAAGTGAATAGCTAAATAAAAATAGCCCAGCTTGGCTTTCAGACCATAATTATACACTATTCTGTTCCACACTTTCCCATTTTAGCTAAGACTTAGTGTTTTTCAGATCAGAGCAAATATGATATTTTCATTTCTTTTTCACTTTTCTCTTCCCGTTTTCACTATATGGTTATAGTTATATGGTTACAGTAAGAAGCAAAATGAAACTGTCTATCATGTTGCTCAGCATCTTTGACATCCCATATACTGTATTATGATGACTCCCAAATTACAATGGTTGATAATAGGTTATGCCATCTGATGCAAGGAAAGAAAGGGATAAATGTGTGAAGTTTTCCCTCCATATTGAATACAAAATCAGTTATTTTATACTGCTCACCCTTATTTTCTTCTTCCAGAGCTGCAGAGTAGGAGTAGGCAAACAAATAGACAAAAAAGAAATTTTATATATATACGGAGCTTGCCTATATACAGCTGCCTGTCTTTGCGCCCGGCTCCTCGAATGCATCATCCGCCCATTAGCTATGTTACTCTGCAATGTGTAAAATTGATTCTCATCTGGCAGCCTGTTGGTGGATATATATATAAAAATACAAATCCCAGACATATCTGTACAATGACATAAAATCTTCAAACTCTGGGATGAATATAAACCAGCCGTTTATTGTTAAAACAATAAAAAATAATAAAACAACTATTTACAAATCTAAAACAACCTTAGCATTCGCTGGTCCACTGCCAGCGTCATCAGAGTGAGTGTTAGGGGTGGGGAGTTTTCTTATAAACCCTGCTGACTCAGTATTCTGCTCACTGAGTCCCCACCACTAACACTCACTCTGATGACGTTGGCAGTGGACCAGCGAAAGCTAAGGTTGTTTTAGATTTGTAAATAGTTGTTTTATTGTTTTTTATTGTTTTAAAACAATAAACGGCTGGTTTATATTCATCCCAGAGTTCAAGGATTTTATATCATTTTACATTACACACACATATATATACATACATACACACACACACACACACACACACACACACACACACACACACACAATATCAGTTTGTGTGAAAATAAATAATTTGATTCTATTTGGTGGATAACATCAGTTCCACATAAAAGCAATCCATGAAAATTTACTTTTAACCTCAAAACTAATGTTGATTTCTATCTATCTATCTGATCTATCTATCGATCTATCTATCTATGCAATCATATCATATCACATATCATATCATATAATCATATTTCATGTATTCTTTTGGAGTTTTTAGCTACATTAAAATGTTTCTCCAGAAATGACAATAATGTGAAATCTATTGATAATCTTTCTAAAAACTCCAGCTAGGTGATCATCTTAACCCTCATTGGTATACATGCTATTGGTATACATGCTATTATGAATGGCATGTCCTATTTTTGGATGTATTACCAACTATTGACATTTGTTGCAATGAAGCTTGCAACTTGAATTCTACTGAGAGAGAGAGAGAGAGAGAGAGAGAGAGAGAGAGAGAGAGAGAGAGAGAGAGAGAGAGAGAGAGAGAGTGTAATTCACACTTCTTGCCACTTTTGTTTAGACATGAGACATCATCCGTGCACAGGTTTTTTGCAATCTGTTCACATCTGAGGGAAAAAAAGTTTCTAACATATGGACTAGATACACATATCTTGTTTCTGCATTGAGTTTCAGTAACACAGAATGGCAGTCACCAGAGACAATACTAGTTCAATGAGCCAAATCCATTTCAGCAACACCTTTTTTCCCCCTTCACAAATTGTCAAAACAGCATCCAATCACACAGGTTTAGCTAGTCAAAACAATATCCTGTTGTTGTTAAGTTTACTACAAAATAATTTCTAGGATGAACTTTCCTTTTGCAGCATGAAATGAAGGAAATCTGAACTTCAGTCCTTTTTACTTTTAATGACAGGCACTATATCTGTGGAAGGTCAGCCCATATTTTCACAAAACCAGTGGGTGGGAGATGCATAGAGAGGTATACTGCATTCCCATGAGGTCAGTAAGAGTATGATCTAAGATATCAGCTATCACATGGAAGGAGCAGATCTTGCTAGTTATTAGCGCTTTACATGGTTATTTTTTCCCATATCACCAAGATTAATAAGAAGTTACAATGTAAGGGTACCCACTCCTCAATTAACTGTGCTGTTCTTATAGTCAGTTCTGTCTATATCCTCCTACACACTGTTCAGTTACTTGGTCACACTGGAGTATAATTAGATATTGGATGAGTGGTTGAAGGAAGGTTGAAGCTTACCTTTTATGTATATACTGAAGATCATCGCACTTTCTTGATCCCTTCTCGCATTTATCATTATTGCCAGACTTCTTCAGTTGCTAAAATGGTACATAATATTATTACATTGCTAAAATCTACAGGTGTTTCAAACGGAATATTAGTAGAGTGACTATAATAATAATTATTGAATTATTAATATGTTATAGCTAATTACATTAAAATAAAATAAAAGCTGTGCTTTTTTATTGAATGTAATTTATCTGAAACAAGCTGCATGTTTTGAAGCTGACTTGCTTTCATCAATTACCCATGGTCTTTATTAAAATTAAAGGTGAAGAGAGAAGAAGCATTTAGCATTATGACCTCAAATCAGTCATCTTTTGCATCTGGCAACTTTCAGTGGGGACAATTTTTCTATTTTAAGTCATATATCATAGAACAATCTTGTATTAATGCCTTATTAAAGAAGTTAGTATTGGTGGTGGTTTTTTTTTTTTTTTTTTTTTGGCTATTTATCAACTTTTTTCCTGCAAATGGGAGAAAGGTATTCAGAACTCAGCTTCAAGTTGAGAGGTGAAAATTCTGGATGACGTCCTTAAATGTAACATGATAAGCCTTATTTTTTTAAAATAAAATAAAATAAAATTGAGCTGTCATTTGAAGGAGTAATTAATCTACACTGACCCATTATCTTTCCCATTCTAGAAAGTCCCTAGGTGTAATAGCATGATCTGCTTCACATGACAGACTGAGCTATACCACACATGAATTAACATGCTGTGTGAACCAGGGTCATGGGCTAACTGCGGTGGTGGGATTCAAATATGTGAAAAACCAGTTCTCTGTGTGGATGCCACTTCTGGAAGTCCATTCTGAGCCTGGGCAACAAAAAATTAGCTACCGGTTCTGCCAAAGTGGTGCAAACCGGCTGAATCCCTCCTCTGGCTAACTGTACATGCAAATATGCCTAATGTGATGAAATAGTGTCATTTTTTAGGGTCTCCCAAACTTATTTTCAAAGTGCTTGGCAGATGAATTGTTGAGTGTTGTTGAGTTGTCTTTGGGAACAATGGTCCAGCTTTTGAAGTGATCCTTATTATAAGGGCCAAAGGTATAGCTATGTATCAATATATAAAACATGGAACATAGCCTACATTTGACATCACACTATCATACTTTAACTTCAGCTGTTTCCTTTCTTGTTCCTTGAGTAAGATGCTTATATTTATCAATACCACTGATAAAATATTTTTCCTCCAAAAGTAGCTTAAAATGTGTAATATTTGTTTCACTTTAAAATCCTGAATTTGTAGGCAAAATGTGGTAACCAATTGTGAGAGTGATCAGAAAAGGGTCATCCTCCATTCTGTAATTCAATTCTTAAAGAGCTGAACGCAAAGACACATGGGACATTAAAACAACAGCAACAACAACAAAAAGACACTACCTGGTGTATAAAATCACTAGAGCCTAAAATAGCACAATTAAGCTATTGATTAAGCTTATTATAGCTTAATATAGTAAAGGAGCACTTGTAATAAAATTCTAGGGCCACTTTTCTCTTACCTTTGCTTTCAGAAGAGATCTACAGGAACCACCACTTTCATCAAAATGTCAAAAACACCATTTATAAAGGAATATTTAGAGATAACCTCATGGAGGAATGGATGAGGCCTTAAAAGAGGAAAAACGGCAACTCAGTCCAATAAAAAGGGAATCTGCAAAAGAAGAAAATTCTATTTAGATATGGTATGGTATAAAATGGAGCAGAGAGAAATTCTGATGGGCTTTCCAGTCTCTATTATTATTCATTATAACAATAAAGAGTATTCCTGGAGTCTTTGCCATGTCTATTTTCTGATCTAGCCCTTTCTCAACAAGCTGACAAGCCTCTTCTCTTCTCTTCTCTTCTCTTCTCTTCTCTTCTCTTCTCTTCTCTTCTCGTCTCTTCTCTTCTCTTCTCTCCTCTCCTCTCCTCTCCTCTCCTCTCCTCTCCTCTCCTCTCCTCTCCTCTCCCTTCCCCTTCCCCTTCCCCTCCCCTCCCCTCCCCTCCCCTCCCCTTCCCTTCCCTTCCCTTCTCTTCCCTTACCTTCCCTGTATTGTTATGGCAGAATGATGTCTGGGATGTAGCACCTAGAGAATTTATGGATGCCTGATCCACAATCTTAAGACAGTGTCAACTTGGCAGATATCTTATCCTGTTGGCTGAAAGAGAGCAAAAAAAAAAAAAAAAAAAAAAAAAAAAAGCCAAAGAAATCAGTTAGTAACTTTATTTATTGCCCACTGCACAATCATAATAAGAACAGAGTCATTCAGTAATAATAAACAATGTAACAAATGCAATACAGTTTTGATGCAAATATAGTTTTCTGCCAACTCATGGTTGGATGGACAGCATTTTGATTTGGTTGTGAAAAAAGGCCCATACAAACTAACAAAATATGGTCCTTATGTCTTAATATACTGTATCAAAGTCAACCTAAACTCAGGATTGAAGTTCAGATGGCAAGTATTGGGAGAAAAAAAACCCATATCTTCTCATGAGATATTTTAAAATAATGAAGCCTTACTATTTGCATGTTTCAATTGTTGAATATTTTATTTAATACTATATTTGTAACACTGAAAGGGGTTAAGTATAGAAACAACACTTCCATTTTCTTGTTTTCTAAATAGAAGCTAATATGCTTAATTGTTTGGTTATACTTCAGAAGTTCCAAAATTTGCTCTACTCCCATTTGAGGGTTATGCATTCTAAGTGAGATTCTCAGTGTATTTTTTATTTCATACTCGGCAGCCTGATATATAATTAAAAAAGAAAGAAAATAAATGTCTCATTTGTTAACACTTTTTTGTAGAATATTTTCAAATGATTGTTGCTAGGTAATCTTTCTTACCTTCAAAAAATGAGATTTTTTAAAATAATATATCTGCACAAGTTTTATCTTAGTTTTTAAAAAGTTTAGAATATTCTGTTTCCATAAACACATACAATAGTGTGTGATTGTTTTTAAAAATAGGATTATAATTTAAGAAGTATATTGCTGTTTATGAGCTGTACAGTTCCATGCTTATACCTCAAACTATATTTTATATTGTTATAATTTAAAGTTTGCAGGGGGGAAATGAAGCACACATATAGACACGTCTTTTCAAAACATATGAGTTTCTTTTAATATAGTATTTCCCAAGTAACTTTTGGAATGCTTCAAATTTCAGTTTACTGCAATGGAAAAAGCTGCTAAACAAATGTTGCTGTCATATGTATATATGAGCTAATAGATCAAGCTATACTCCCAGCATACACAATTTATTGACTGAATTTGTATTCAGGTCCATACACATCACAGCATGAAATAAACAACCAAGGTAATAGTTGGTCTTGAATTAGCCATAATGGTGATCAACAAAAGTCATTAAGGAGAAAAAACAACTAAACTTTTGACTGACTTTACCCAGAAATGTTTCCAGAACTGATTTAATGGCTAAAGTTAACCATATGAATAAAATATATTTGCAGAAATTGTAAGCCACTTCAAATATTAGAGTGAGTAAGTTTTTTTTTAAAGTCTAAGAGACATTATACATTATTTTCATACAAATATATAGCTGGGCAAATTACATATTATGTAAATATACAAAAATAGCGTACGTTTGATAAGAGCAATGCAGTTTCTCTGAAAAGGAGATAAAACATATTTCAGTTACTATAAAGTTTTGCTACATTCTGGGAATTGATGCAGAAATCAGAAACAATGTAATATTGTAAAGATCAATGAACTAGGAAAAACAATAATAACAACATCACCTGATGGAATGTTACACATACCGGATGGAAATATTTTTAATTTAGCTAAACATGGTCTATTTTCTATATTCATCTTGAGCTGATGCACAGAAAGGTGAGATTAATTCTCAACAATGTACAATATTTGCTATTGCATTTTTAAATGATTATTTCTCAAGCAGCTATACTCAATGTACTGTGCTCGCCAGTTTCCTGGGCCATATAAGAGAAGATATCTTAAGAGGAAGAAGTGTTAATACCACTTTACAATGCCTTGTAAGGCCACACTTGGAATACTGCATCTAGTTTTGATCATCACGATGTAAAAAAGATGTTGAGACTCTAGAGAGAGTACAGAGAAGAGCAACAAAGATGATTAGGGGACTGGAGGCTAAAATATATAATGAACGGTTGCTGGAATTGGGTATGTCTGGTTTAATGAAGAGAAGGACGAAGGGTGACATGATAGCAGTGTTCCAATATTTCAGGGGTTACCACAAAGAAGAGTGAGTCAAGCTATTCTCCAAAGCACCTGAAGGCAGCAATGGATGGAAACTAATCAAAGAGAGAAACAACTTAGAATTAAGGAGAAATTTCCTGACAGTTAGAACAATTAATCAGTGGAACAACCTACCTCCAGAAGCTGTGAATGCTCCAACATTTGTCTGAAATGGTATAGGGTTTCTTGCCTGAGCAGGGGATCGGACTAGAAGACCCCAAAGGTCCCTTTCAACTCTATTATTATTATTATTATTATTATTATTATTATTATTATTATTATTATTATTATTATTATTACTGTTACTATTGTTGTTGTTGTTGTTAAAATAAAGGCCTAACTCTATCTGAAAGACAGTCCTGGAGATGAATCCCTCTCGCCAATTTCTAAAAGCTTCTTCATCGTCATCTTTGGTTCCTTTTGTGTGGAGTGCACAGAGCAGCAAGCTTCTTCCAATGAATCCTAGCCATGCCAATGCCTTCGGTATCTTCCCATTTGTTATCCATTGTCCGTAAGCCATCTTTTAATGTCTGATGCCAACTTTTGTGTGATCTGCCCTGCTTCTGCTTGCCCTCTGATGGCTCCCAGCATTTTTCATTTATTTATGCTCTGGCAAGCAAAGAATATAGCCAGCTAGGTGCATCTGACATTCTGTCACAATGGCCTACAACTTCCTGGATCCACTCTGCCACAAAATTTCCTCATTGGTCACATAATCGCACCAAGTAATATCAAGAATTCTCCATAGGTGACATTAATGAAACACATTGAGCTTTTGTAATGTGTGTGGTATTATTGCCCATGTTTCATTGGCATAGTTGGTACAAAGATTGTCTTATAAAAGTTGATAACAAGCGCTTTATAAAAGTGCAGCAGAGATGGACCAATTTGTTTCGTTCTCTGTAACGATCCTTCCTAGGTCGTATTGCCAATCTTAAAACAATGAAAGGAAACCTGCACCAAAACATGTATCCATTTTCCTACACAAAAAAAAGTTGGATGCTTGCGCCTATAACAATTCAGATGCCTTTTTAATATATACAATTTAATTCTCTCTCCTAAATGCTTTTTTCTGTGAAATGCTCTCTCATATATGCATTTTGCAATGCAGATTTTGATTGAAGGAGAATTCCCAGGACCAAAACAGAAGACACAAATCACATTTCACTGTAGGCATGAATTCCATAAGTATGGCTCAGCAGGTAGCCTTATTAATCTTAGCTGATCTTGAAAAACTAAGCAGGGTTGATATTTTGACTACTACTTGCATGGGAGATGGCCAGTAAAGCTTATGATAATTGGTTCGAAGGGAAAGTTTAAAAAAAAGAGAGAGGAAAAAAATCCCAGAAAAAGGCAATATCACACTATATTGTTGCTAAGAAAGCTAGTCGGACATGTCCATGAAGTTACCAAAGGGGACTTTATTATATTTTTCATTTTTTTCCAGGTCAGTTCATATTTTCTCCTCTATGTGGAATTGTTCCTAAGTGCAACATTTCAGTTAATCTGCAGCAATTATGCCTTTATAAGTGAACCAGCATTTTGTTAGCAAACTACAATTTCCTTTTCCCTCCCCATCCATCTACCTATCAATCCCCGCATTTCCCTTAATACATGTCAACTAAGGTACCCCATTTATTTTTTTAGTTTCTACCCTCTTTTCATCTAGAAGGAATAGTTCATCTGTATGTAGAGAGACAGTACAGACATATCAGGCTGTGAAAGAATGATCAAACTGTCTTCCTTTTTTCCCCTGAACTTCAATAACTGTAATAGCCTTCGACTCTCTTTTTTAGACATAAAATCAATAAATATGAGTACAGCTAATACAGTAATGCTGTACAGCACAAATCTATAATGTAGTCACTGACTCATACTGGAAGAAATAACTTGCATACTGAAGGTATATGGAGACATGTCTATGACTTCAATTATACCCTTGATTTAAAGAAGTAAATGGAGTTGGCAATAGACTTCGGATCTAATACATTTGAAGCATGGGCCTATAACTTTTCCAATGACCATTTCTGGCAGTTTGTTAGATGCTGTAAGGATGGAAATGATTACAGCACCATCTATGAATTCTTTTGATATAAGCTGAAATTGGCACAACAAAGAAATAAGGGCTTGAATCCCCCCAAAAGAATTAGCAAAGAGGAAAGAGAGTAGTACCAAGAAAGTAAAGGAATAAATTACGGTAGGTATCTTTTTCTGTGCTCTGTTTCACTTCCTATTAGACAAACTTTTTTCCAAGCAAAACAGTATGCAGTGCACATATGTTTACTACATATGGTGTACTAAACACTAAAGATGAATCTTTGTAGGAATGCATGCTCCAGAAGATCCACCAAAGTGTCTGATATTTTTATTTCAAAATAAAGTAACTTCCAATAAATTTAAGATTCCTAGATGCCCAACAAGCAAATGGACAAGAGGCATCTCATTTGAGACACCATGAATATTAGAAAAATGCTACTTATTTAATTGATGTGGGTGCATATTTATTGACAGCATGTCAGGTACTATTCACCTTTATTTGAAATAACAGGCATTTCAAATTGCACCTTCACTTAAGATAGAAAAAATGCATTTTACCAATCCTGAATACTGCTTTTTGAATAATTTGTCTATGTGAAGTCATTGTTGCAAGTGCAGATTATTTTCAGCTAAGTAAAGAGTATGACCTCCAACACACTAGAGCAGGAATGCAAGATCTGTTGTTCAATAAACAGATATACCTGCACTATACCTTTCAGCAGCTTCTGTCTTGTCTCAGAGCTAAGGTTGACTCTTAGCTGGCTTAGCTCCTTGGGACAACATAGTCATAATTAATTTGGGTACCATGGATTTTAATCTGATTAGTCTAAACAGAGCTTAGTTCATGCTGATTGAAAATTGTGAAAAAATACAATTCTTCCTTTCCTTTCCATGTCTTCAGCCTTCTTAATGAGGTCTAAATTTTGTGTAGATAAACATTAAAATTGCTGTAGTTTAACACAAGATAATTTAATATATTTGCATTTAAATCACAAATTTAAAATATGTATATTTCTAAGTATCCCTCTCCCCCCCCCGCCCACATCCTTTTGGAAAGAATAGTTCTAATGATACTTTATGATCAAAATTCTATGTGATGAAGCAAATTCCCAAATGTTGCATTTATCTCATTGTTTGGCAATTATAACTGGCATCCTAACAAGTAAATCTGGCTACTCTTCTTGAGAAATTCTGGCCAAACTAGAAGAAAAGCACATACTTGCTACTTATGAAATCTTTCTGAAAGACCTGCAATTTTACACAAGAACTCTGCTTCAAATATACCGGGAAACCATTCCAAGCTGCCCTATTTTTCTTTATTACAGATTCCTTCTGTTCCTTTTAGTTTCCCAGTGGTTGATGAGGAGAAAAATTGGACTTAATTAACGAGCCTATATTGCATTTTATTTTAAGTGCTTAGCCACTATTGTAATTAAGGGGCTTTGATGGTATCAGCAGCTGTCCCATTTCCTTTGATGGCTTCAGCCATTTGGCAGATGTACAGGATATCAGGGAAGGGGGAAAATGCCAGCCTGCTTCAGCTCACCCTTAAAAGACTGCTGTCCTGCCAATTCACCTGAAGAGCCATTTTAGTTTGGATCCATAGCTACCCACCTATTCCAGGGAGATGAAGAGGTTCCCTGGCTGGGCGTCAGGTTGAAAGAACAAACAAAAACTGCCTAACCTAACTTGTAACAGTGGAAAAATATAGAGAGTGCTAATTATAGGGTAAATATTACAGAAGAATGTATCAGTGGGCAAAGCACCAGGCTAGATAGTGGGAGACTATGAGTTTTAGTCTTGCTTTAAGCACAAAGTCAGCCAGATGACCTTGAGAAAGTCACTCTCTCTCAGACTTAAGAAGCAGGCTGTGGTAAACCATTTCTGAAATCTTGCTAAGAAAACTACAGGGATAATCCAGGAAATCACTAGAAGTCAACACTGACTCAAAGGTACATGCATGTATGCACACACACACACACACACACACTTGGAGATAAATATATGTAACTGAAGAAACCCTTCCTTTTCCACTCCCCAGGCATTACTTTATGATTTAGAGTAATGTTTTAAATGTTCAGTGTCACGTTTGAGAGACAACCTCAATCTGAGCTCTTGTCCACTACTTGAGGGATGGGCAACCTTGGAGAGTTCAGCCCCTCCTCAAGATAAAGCACAAAGCAATTGTATGATGTCACATAGCAGTTGCTATGATATCACTGGAAGAGCATGGTATTATTATTATTATTATTTCAGCATTTCTTTTACAATGTGCAAAGTTAATGTAAGGACGGAGAAATAGTCTCTTAGTAAAAACCGCTTCGTTTTCATCCCCCGGCCCTCAAAGAAGATGAAAATTCAACATTCATGATGTGATCTAAGAACATTAGAAATTACAGTACAATATTAGCTGTCAACATTTGCCCCAGGACTCTGCCCCTCAGTTAGCTTTGAATAGCACTGTAATAAACCTATTTTAGGATGCATGAAAATGGCATAGAGCTCCCCTTATTACTCAGGGAATTTTGTGACTTATCTTGTGTTTCCAACTGGTAGTCACTCTGAATTAGAACTTTCTCTTGGGGAAAAAAATACTTAATGGTATTAATGTTCTGCTGAAGAAAATAGCTACCCCAGATAATCACTTCTTTCCTACACAGGACACATGGCATTGGCAATGAGTGTGGAATCCAGCATATGTTGTATAACCTTTGTACTATGAACATCACAATCACAGTAATAATCTCAATTGCTTGATTCTCTTTTTGTCCAATCACTGTGCAGCTGTCAGGTCTTTGAGGTAGGCCAAGTGAGGAAACAGATATCATAACAACGCATTGAAACTCTGCTTTAGGATAACATAATCCTAAAAGCCTTAGAGAGTTTCTTTCTTTCTTCTCTTATATCAATCAGAATCAAGGTGGGAAATCTTGAGTTTTTTTCTCATTCTTTGTCTTTCAGAACTAATATGAACTGTTCTTGCTTTTTTTTTTTTTCCTTTCTGGTATATCTCCATGTACTTTTACACTTGTAAAGAATTCCCTCTCTCCCAATACTACTAGAGTGATTTAGGAATTTCTTCTGACATAGTATTAAAAGCTCTCATAGTAGGCATTCACAATATCGCTCTCTCCCGCAACAGCATCTTCCCTTTGAAAATATTGCAATGTAGGGGTGAGAAATATGTAAAGTACACCATTAATAACTTCCAGATGGTCTCCATGTTTTGAAGGAGAGGAGAGGGGAAGGAAGGGAAGGGAGGGGGGAGAAAAATGGACTATAACTCAGTTGCAGAGCTCAAACTGAGTGTGCAGAAACTTCTTAGTTCATTTCTGAACAACTTTAGTTAAAAAGCTCACAAAGAAGATAGGGATAATCCTACCTTTGGGGGGGGGGGGGTTTTGAAAAAAACCCCAACAACTTCATTTTGCATGGTCCTTTTTTGACAGACATTTCAAAATGTGTGGCCATCTAACAGGGGATTTTAAGTATGAATTTACTAATGTTACCAACAAAGACAAATTTATATTGTATAACCATTCCTATGGACCATGTACTCCAGTTAATCTGGTTCTTCTACTTTAAGAAAGCAAACAAACTAATAAAACATCGTGGTCAGAAAGAATTGTACTGGGTTGCCAAGATTGTTTAAAAAGCAACTTTCCTAATATCTTTTTAAAACAGCTATAGGGAAAATCCTGTGCAAGGTCTGAAATCATAAAGTAAACCTGAATCTATTTATCAACATAAGAGTGAAATTCTTAAACAGCTGCTTTACCATACTTCATTAATTCATTTAATTTTCTTCTTGGCATCAAACATCCATAATACTAAGAACAGCAGTGATTTAGGGCCTTTCCCCACTGCTGAGCTGAAATGCTATCCACCAATCTTTGGCCCAATAGAAAACTAAACTGGCATAAAATTACTTAGTTGCTGATCATATGCTGCCTGTTCTGTTGTCACTAAATGTGGCATCATCATGCACAGTATGCAGGGCAAGTTCAGAGAAAGGATTGTCAGTGGCTGTCAAAGAAGCATCTAACAAATGATATGAAGGTGGCAACTTCAGACAGATGGCCAGATGTGCAGGTTTAGGGATGTTAAAAACTTTTTTTTTTTGGCACTGTGGAAGTCCTTTTTCATGAAGATGTTTAAAAGGAACCCAACCAAAAGCCCCAACTAACAACTGTCAACCTGTTCTTTTTCCCAGTTCACCATCCAATTTCCCTACCTGTCAGGTATTAATCTGAAAATTACTAAATCAGAAAAAAGAGCTCTTAGGTGGAGTTATGTCTTCCTTCCTTCCTTCCTTCCTTCCTTCCTTCCTTCCTTCCTTCCTTCCTTCCTTCCTTCCTTCCTTCCTTCCTTCCTTCCTTCCTTCCTTCCTTCCTTCCTTCCCAGTCAGCCCCATCTCCAAGACAAGGTTGACTTGAATAATTTGCAGAAACAAAGGATTTGACTTTTTTCCTATCCAAACTAGAATAAACATTGAAAGACCAGAATATAGGTGATATGCCTACCCCCCCTTCCTAAGGGGTTAATGGGAACTGAGTTGAAGCTATCCCCAAGGGGTCATCTGGCTGTGCTAACAACATAATGGCCAGTGATATATGTCAGATTATATCCATGGCAAGAACCATGTCAAACAAAGACAGAAAACAGTACTTGAATATCAAAATAGCTAAGAATGACATGATTGTCTTATACACTGGTTGGAAATCAGATGAAAGCTACATCATAATGACATGGCCAAAAAAGAGATTGCTAAGGTATGTTGTACACTACTGCACTTGGGTATAATAATAAGCCCCATTATTATAAGTAAATTTAAACTATGCACTGATGGTCCTGTCCTCTCCCAAATAAATATTGGCAGAAATTCCACATATAATATTTTATTTCTCCATTTGCTTCCTTTTCATATAATTTACTGAAACTTTCTCACATTTAACTCTGAGTTAATAAACTTTTTTTTCCAAAATCTTTTATTGTTTTGCCTTCAAATTCAGATCCATGGTATATTCAGTATTTATATATTGACCTTGTGAGCTCCTTATTTTATTTTATTTTATTATTTTTGTTTTGTTTTATTAGCAAGCCAATGACTGAGGGACATAATTTGTATCATGTACTTGAACTCAATATTAACTCTTCCTGCAAAACCTGCTCCCCAAAAAAGGATAATTCTAGAACACCCTCTCAAGATTTGTAACATCAAAATTATTTGCCAGCCTTCATTGAAAAATAAAGCAATATTAAACATCCATTAAATAATTATGAGAAGCATTACTGGGAGCAGATGCATTAGTTTTAATAGGGTAAATATTGATAAATATAGCACACACAATCAAAGCTCTTTGGGGTCCAACGTAATTTTTAAAAGTGGAAAGGGGTCCTAAGAGAAAAGAGTTTAAAAAACACTGCTCTAACAATAACACACATATGTCTTATTGTACCTATATTATTTATTTATTTATCATTTGGGGCAATGATGGCTTGCTCCCGAGGAACAAGTATAGTATTTTTTAGAGACCCATAATACTACTATTTGAAATAAGAGAGGATGTTGGAATTCCCACATTAAATCTACTTTGCCTGTAGGGTAGTAATTCATATGATCTGTATATAGAAAGTTCAGATTTACATAATTCCCTGAGTTAGGTTCATATAACAAAAGTATAAATGAAGCAGTATCTAATGTACATATCCTAGGCTAGTGATTCCCAAACCTTCCCGTTTTGTAGACTACCCTTACAGCCTAATTATGAGGCAGTCCTTAACTGCCTTTCTTGATCTCCAAAAGCTCTGATTAGTATCCACAGTAGGTGATTAAAAAAAAAATCCTGGTAGAAAGCAATGGCAGGTCATATTTTAATGTTGCCCAGAAAATGTATTCAAAGAGTTTATCTTTAGATTATTCAACATTCTGTATTCTTATGTATCTTCCTAGAAGTATTCACATATACAGTACTGCTACAATGGCTAGTGAGATAATCTGATAAAGTAGATAAATATTTCCTTTTGTGTATTACAGATAATGGAAATCAAGGTTTGATGGCTTCTTGAAAGTCAACTACAGAATTTGAATCATAGTCTTTGGGCCTCTTAAAAGGCCCAGATTCTTCTTTCTGTATGATCCATTAGACATACTGACCTGCTGCAGCTCTGCCATTCATTAGCAGCATCAGAAAGTCTGAAAGAAGGGTTTTTCATCTGTGAGCAAGGCCTATGGAATGGGCCATCAGCAAAAGCAGTGTTTGCTGGTTAAGTCTCATTCTGCTGTCTCTCAGCAGCACACAAGGAAAGTAGCTTCTATTAAGATCTGTGCAAAGCACAAGAAGATTTAATCTGCTATCATTCCAAAAATAAAAAGTGTAGGATTTAGTGTTTACGTATTGGAAATATGTGTTCGAGAAAGACTGTTAGCAGAGCATAACTTGTTCCTGCTGACAGGGCAAACCGGAAAATTTTCAATTGTGCATCTTGTCTTTTTCAAAATATACATCCACTTAGAAATAGATGTAATTGCATTTCTAGAATTTCTTCCTTATCTAATTCCCTATTTGCCTCTGAACCTAGATTAATTAGGAAGCAGAACCGAAAGCTACAAATAGGGAGCCATATTTTCCTAACTAAACAGAAGTATTAAATATCAGTGAACATTTTAATTAAGTATAGACTGTTGAAACACTACCTAATAAATTCTGCATAATCACAGATGGTTTGTGCAACATTTTTAGCAACATCTTATCATTTCAAGCAAGGATAATATTTGCATTTGGTAACAGCCTGCACTATATAGCAAAAATCATTAGAATTATTGAATGAAAATATTAGCAGTTAGTAAGGGGGTTGCAATTTTTGAGCACTGTCCTACGCAAAAGGTTCCCTTATTTTTTATTACTGCTATCTGTAATAATAATCGGGAACTGCTGGATCTGTACAATGAACCACCACAGCACAAGTGGCAACTTTCAAAGAAGAATTTTCAATCCAGCCAGCTACATGGATACTAGTCTTTCAGGTCAGAGAAGAATATCAAGTTTTCATTCCATTTAAGTGTAGCCTAAGTAACATGTTCTTCTTGTATCTTTTTTTTTCTTCAAACTTGGTTTGTTCTACTGCTCTATAACTTATTACTACTTGGTATATGATGTCTGGTTCACAGCTGATAGCATACCTCCAGCTGCTTTTCTCAGCCCCGGGCAATAAAATATATAAATAAAAAACTTACACTTGAGAAAATGGAGGATGTCAAATTGAAGACAAGATAGGAGATGTTCTGATGGTTTGACTGAAATGGAAATAATAAGTATTTCCAGTACAAGAGATGCTGTCCTGGTTCTTTTATGACCTGCAAAATCAGGAAGAAATTCTGGATTCTATTTTTTCTTCTTATGGGAAAAAGACTGGAAATAAGCCAAGATAGAATAGTCCATCTTTGTTGGCATGCCCAGTAATAGAATGACAAGACTCATGCCCATTGTCAACAACTGGAAGAGCACATTTTGTTTACTGATAAGCAACATTCTGGTTGATAGTTTGAAGAAACAGACATTGTGATGTTTTGCTACCCTGACATTACATATTATACTTCTTTCTATGTTCATTCACAGTCAAGAGACTTATGAGTCTTTTCTATACTCAGTATTTGAAAAATAACATAGAATCTAAGACAATATAATCAATTCTCAATCCCATCCATAAAATCCCATCTTCTTATTTGCATGTGAATGAGGGCATTGATTACAGTTCTAACAATGATCAGTGAGGAAAACGGAAATATAAGTTAAATTGTAAGGTTAATATATAAAAATGTAGACAAATTTTCTTCCGCAAAGAACAAAATTACCCTAGGCATAATCTCCGTCAGGAACAGAGATTATAATTTTCTAATAATTATTTGCTGGCATTCTGCCAAT
Source organism: Crotalus tigris (assembly GCF_016545835.1). NCBI lineage: Eukaryota > Metazoa > Chordata > Lepidosauria > Squamata > Viperidae > Crotalus > Crotalus tigris. Next base: position 1,442,984 of record NW_024100540.1, on the reverse strand, counting down.
TTTATACAAAAAAAATACATATGTTAAACCTGATTTGTCTGAAAGATTAAAAATGTGGATAATTTTTTTCTTGATCAGTCTAGAATAAAAAAAACATTTACTAATGAATGAGTTAAAATAAACATAGTACTGTATAGCTCAAAGATCTGTTGAATAAAAGTGATTCCAATTTACTTGTCTCTAGCAAATAATATTTCCTGTTTAGCACATCTTGCACATTCCTGGAGAGTATAAAAGACAAAATAGAACAGAATTCTTAAGAAAAGAATCCATTTATAGATATATTTCAATAAATCCTTGAGTACTCAAAATGTAAAGAATGCTACCATTCCAGTTATTGACAATTTTTTTTCTACAATTGTACAATGAACACCTTTGCAAATGTGTCGTGCAGTTCAACTACTTTGGACCAGAAAGATGCAATTAATTGCCTTCATAATTTTATATTAGCTGCACTGTTATTTGCTTGCTTGCTCTTTGAAGTCCCTTTAAGTGGTACTATTGATCCCTTGTTACTGTTTTCTTATGTTTATCTTGCTGGAAGGGAAAATAGATCATATAAATATATCTCAAATACAACAAATCAAATGAAGGTTAATTGTACTGATAGCTACCCAAGTGAAGACATCTGTCCACCCACCCTCCTAAAAAACAGCCCTGCCTCTTCACACTTTATGAAATTAATCAGCTATTTCAGTGATGGGTAAACTGATAAACTGGAGTCAAAATGCCCATTCCTTTAGTATCCAATTCTTACTTACGGTATTTAAAATGGTTATTTCTTGATTTTAAAAGTTCTGGGAAACTGACAAAGATAATATAAATACACATTAAAAACTATCACTGAAACAAGACACTGGCAGTCATACAATAATCAGGAAACAAAAACTCAACAAGTCTGGATAGCTAGAACAAGCAACATATAGATGAACATAAAGAAAAAAAAATGATTGACATTATTAATGGAAGTTATACTATTATTTCAAGACAAGCTGATGAAGGAATCTGTTCAAGTAAAACCACCATATAGTTATAGGATCATAAGTTTGGATGGGAATTTGGAGGTAGACTGTTTTTTAATGACTTAAACTCCTTTAAAATAAAGTTTTGCACTGCAGTAACAGACCCAGGAAGAGATGGCAAAAAGGGAGCCTCCTAGTTTATGTGCAGCCTCAGAAAAGCTCATTTTACCTGGCAAATAGATACAGGCCTATAATATACAACATAGCTTCTATTGATAATGTGCTGCATTTAAAAAAAATAGTCTTACGGTGCCATCAGGTAAGACAATATGATTAACTAGATGGCATCACCAGTTGCAGATATTTCTCTTGAATCCACTAGTTAAAATTTTGTGGGAATTAAGGCATTACAAATTTGTGAGTTTGTGAGTGGTTGCATTGTGTATTGGCTGCTGGTGTATTCTGGCATGGTCTTATTTATATCTGTGTCTTAAACTATTTTCAATTATTTAGATGCCATATGCTAAATGAAATAAACAACACTGGTCTACAAAGAGAAAGCCTTGGAAATGAAAATAGCTTAATTTTACCAGAATTGGGTTACTAATAAAGAAAAATTAAGTCCTGAGTACTAATTGGCTCCAGTTTCCAAGATACAGCTTGAGGTCAAAATTGCATCATAATAATTCAAAATTATGAGGGGGATGTACGATTATGCTCCATAACTTTTCCGCAAAATGTGATATAGCAATGAGAATAGTGTCATACTAATCATTATAAATTTATCTTTTTATTTATATCAATAAGTTAACTTTCCATTCATTGGATTTTCATATAACATTTTCATGCTTTTTGTAAGAAAAATTGACAAGCTCTAACATCAGATTAAATGACAAGATTCCACTGTTGTAATCTGGAGCCCAGTAGCTCTGCCTTACTCTTAGGCAATTCCAAATCTCTGACCAGGTCATTTTGTTCACACTGTGAAATTAGATGTGGTTCACGAGGAGCAAATGGTGGGCCAAAGTTTGGGTCCACTGACATCGATGGCATAGGATCAGCTGCATCCTGTTCATCATCTTTATCATCATCTGAGTCTAGGGAGTAGGATTCTGGTGGATCTGGAATTGGCAAGTCCTCACCATGGGGTACAGGATGCAGTGGGGATGGAATGTTTGGATATTGCATAGCCCACCTCTTCTTTCTTGAGATCCCTTTTGTAATTGGGGGAACTATGCAAAAATAGCAGTCGCTACTATGATTTTTAGGTTTCCTCCATACCACTGGGACTGCAAAAGACATGGGCATTTTCTTCTTGTTTATCCTATGTCACAGATAAGTTGCACACATAATCCAACAATAATGAGGGGCCCAACTGTTGTCCTGATCCCCTATTTTGCATCCGAAATATAGGTGGCATGCCTTTTTTTTTACCACTTCCCTCATACTCCACTTTTGAGATGCAAATGTAACCTCTCTACAAATGTAGCAGAAGTTATCTGCATTGTTTACATAGTTTTGTGGCATCTTGGCTTCTGAGGAAAATATCACGCAACTGTTCCTTGGAAATGTTAGGCAATGACACTTTCACAAACCACCAGATGTAACTGTATGATGCATAGATCTGATCAAGACAAATGTACCTTGCAATAAAAAAAAAACAACAATAAATTACAGTTAGGTAATAATATTTAGTCTCAAAGTGAAGATAGATTTATACACTTCCATGTGGTACCATTTTAATTGTTCTACCACATTTCGTTGAGAAGTTAAGAGGCATCATGATCATTAGACACCTCCCTCTCTTGTAGGCAAATATACTTGCCTATGTATAAATCTTTATTGTGAAATATCTTGAAAAGTTTAGCCAACCAGCACCTTTATCACCTGTTTTCTAATCCATCTAATCAAAATATGTAAGAATTACACATTTTATCTTGGAGGTCAATAATTTCCCAAAATTTGTAGACCAATGTAATGGTTGTTGTTTTATAATTATTTACTTGGTGGTTTTATTGTATGTTGCCCTGAACACTTTTGTGAGAAGGGCAGCTATATAAAAGAAACTAATAAATAAAATAGTGTCACAATTGTGACAAAATTTCCAGCATTGGGTAAAAATTCTAATAAATTCCATCCTAAATATTTGATTAAAACTGAGTTATCAGTTTCTTAATATTTATTTTTGGAATAGAAATACATGTTAACTTAGGTCCTAGGAAAACTATATGGTAACTAAATAGGCAGTAGAAGGTAAAAGCCTGACCAATTGCTTCTCTGGAGTTATCCTGTCTATATTCAAAGCAAACTGAATTATTTCAATAGTAACTAACCTCAAATAATATTAACTAACCTCAAAGAGAAAGTTATCAGCAAATATAGGGTAATTATATCTTTACAGTTTATAAAGTAACATGAAAGATTTGAAGGGGAAAAGCCTTTAAATGAGGGGAAATCAAAATAATGTAATGAGCACTATTTATTTTTTATGAAGATTAATGCTGCTTTTTAAGATAAAACCAAAACAACAACCAAAGAAGTGAAAGGAAAAAAGGAATACAGCAGAGATTACTTCAGCCCCAACTTGTAATTGTATGAGAACAATGGTGAAATTGAATACGTCTAATTTAATATCATTTAAATTGTAAGAATAAAAGCAAGCTCTCATATTTAAAGATGGTAAGTTTTTTTTTTTCCAGAATTGCCTTGGTTTCCAGGAACAAGAGGAATCATTATTGGTAAAAATAATTGAATCAATAAATAACATCCTATGAGATGGAAGTGAAATATTAAGCGGCTGAATGTTTACTATTTACATGGTAATAAATATCAATGCATGACTGATCTATTCATTAAATTGATTTTTAATGAAAAATTGATTTCTATTAAAAATAGCCGGCAGCAAAAATCCAGTTATTTTTTGCCTTGGCACATTTTGCAAAATTCAACAGAACCAATTTTTGTAAATAGGAGAAAGAGAGAACATGGAGTGGATATAAATATATCCTTTATTGGAATATATTCACTGAAAGACAGTAATTGCTTACAGTTTGTGTAATGACTGTTAAGTGTGTTCGAATCTGGGACCTACAGCACAGATCTGCTTGCATGAAGCCATGGCCCACATTGAGAGATACCTGATGAAAATGTTTTGATGTATGTTTTTATTTATTTATTTTAAAAAAAACTATTTTCAGTTTTATATTAATGTTTATTCAGTTTTCCAAGATAATTTCAGATGTCACCGGGATTTTGCCTCGAGGCAAAATGGGTGTCATATAAACTTAAATAAATGGAATAAATAAATAAATATATTTCAATCATTAGTACAGCGTACTGCTTCACTTAGTTGATTTGAACTGGAACTTTTCAAACTAAAAGAGTTGCTAATCTTCAAAATTGGATACTTTCCCCCCTTCCCCCCATCCCTTACATAAATAACATAGAACACAGAATATCAGACTTGGAAGGGACCTTGGAGGTCTTCTAGTCCAACCTCTGCTCAAGCAGGAGACCCTGTACCATTCTGGAGAAAACATTGTCCAATCTCTTGAAAACCTCCAGTGATGGAGCACCCATAGTTCCCAAAGGTAAGCCATTCCACTAATTAATTGTTCTCACTGTCAGGAAACATTTCCTTAGTTCTAAGTTGGATCTTCCACCCATTACTTCTTTATAAAACTAACTGCTGCATATTGAAGTGTTGATGTGTGTGTGTGTGTGTGTGTGTGTGTGTGTGTGTGTGTAGTAATATTACTTCATAATAACAAATTTCCCTTTTTTAAAATATAACATTAAGTTTTGAAGTTAGAACAGCTTTTTTCCCAAGAGTTTAGAAAACTAACTGCTGCCTACCACATTCCAGTTTATTTTACATAAATTATATTGCTTAAGATGGAGTGCTATAAATATTGAATAAAACTGTTGTCTGAAACATTTCGCAATTCTAAAGATATCTCACTATCAGCAATGTATTTTAAAAAAGAACAAGAATAAAGAAAAGGAAAAAAAATCACTTTCAGACTGATTCAGGAACATGGTATATAGAAAACCTCTCATTTTCTTTTGAATAGTTTTGACAGTAAGCCTTTATTAATCTGCTTTTCCAAACAAAATGTTTACTTAAAAGTATAAAATGATATGCTTGGCATATGTGTTAATTTAAAAATAACTCTGAAAATTACAGATAGTAAATCTTATAATCTAAATAGTTTTTTTTTTCTCCAGTTCAAGGAAAATGCAAGAAAAAGTCATAAAAAGCAAAAGAAAACTCTGTATTGAAGAAAACTGCCATATATTAGGTAATGGAAGAGGTTACTTTTTGCTGGCTATGGATTATATTTAGATTTAGGTTGAAATCCTATTGTCATGGTTCCAATAGATGAAACCAATTAAAAGAACTTCAAGGCAAGGATTTCTTCCTTATAGAACATTTTATTCAGGAAACAAAGTATCGGCACTTACATAGTTGAACCCAAGACTGAAATTCCTCCTCCCAAATACAAAGTAACTAGTTGCAATTTCCACCCCAGAAAAGCTGTCAGAAATCACATTCACAAGTTATTGCAAAACTCGGGCTTTCCTTCCCTGTTCCTCAGCCTGACAAACTTTTATCAAACAATGACCTTGAATTCCCACACAGCTATGGGTGTTATGGCTAACTAAAACCCTCAAGCATTTCTCCCATCCCCCCTCCTACATCTAAACTTCAAAACAGCAGAAAAGGCACACTGAAAGCAAAAGGTAAAATGGCTGCAGATTCTAAGTTGTCATAGTGTGGACATCAATTGTCACCTCTATCCACTCTCTTATATAGTTTGCTTTGCATATTTTTTTTAAGATTACTCAGATGAATACCAGATTTACAAACAGGTGTAGAGCTTGCATGTATAGTGAACATTTAGTAAAGTTTTTGCTTGAGTCAGCAAAAGTCAAGGGGCTCATTAAGCATTTGACAAATTACAATATATGGTTTATGCTAGGCTATAAAGCTGCGAATTGTGCATACTCTCCATACCATATATTAGCACAATATATTACTAGCAGAGTTATTGCACTGTGCACAGCAAAAACGTATGGGTTGTACCACTCAAATGATCTCCTTATGCCAGTCAAACTTGTTGTCTTATTATTATCTCAAGGGCCTGCTACTGCTGAAAATTATGGTTTTATTTATTTGTTTGTCTATGGAGATTTTCAATCATCCAGATCATGGTTGTCCCAAAGGTGCTTTTCAAAAAACAACTGGACTGTCTTGTGTGTGTTTTTTTTCCCATGATAATATTTCACTTCTCATCCAAGAATCTTCTTCAGTTCTGTGTGAATGGTGGGGAATAGAAAGATCTATATTAATAATTCTTAATATACGTTAATATATTTAACATATATGTATGTTAAAATTGAACATTCATCTCTCAACAAATGCAGAGGGATACAATGCCACCTATGACCTGTCTATAACACAGTGCTTTCAGCAGTCCCAAGGCTTTGCCTGGTTTGGTTCATAGTAAGGCAGAATATTTTGATTCTGAATTTGGATATAGCTAAAACATGCCATTGTAATAGTATTATCTTGGCAGAAGGCATGATTGACAGGTCATAATCCTCAGGAAGGTTCTATAAAGCAGTATTTTCCATCTTGACTATTTCTAAATACAAATAATAAGCTAAATAATCAAGAAGAAATATTGATAAGAGGTGCTTCATAATTTATGGTCCTCAGGTACATCTGAGCCAAAAGCATGTGGCTTAATGTTATGTTTAAGGAAGTGGGATTTGAGAGGGATGTCCAGATAAATGTCTGATCAATGTTGAGTATGATGAGAATTGGCACTTATGGACCTTTTAAAAATAAAAGCTTCAAACCAATACAGAACAACTGTAAAGCTCTCTGACAGCTGTTCAGATACATTTATAACTGACTGCCAAATAATCTTGTAATTGTTTGGATAGTCTTTAATTAACTCTTTTATTTTAAAAAATAACCTATCTAAATAGTCTAAGAAAACTAAACCTATTGTTCTTTCTTAATTTCTTCCACTATTGGAAAATATCTCAAAACATCTTTATTTTTGTAAGGAACTAATATCCAGGAAAATACGCCCCAGGGTTAGTGCAGCTCCACTTTGAAAGGAAGTATGTTAGCATGAAAAAAGCTTATTTTTTAGGCTCCCTTGTAAAATACTTGATTATATTTTAAAAGAATACATTTAGCATTCTAAGATGGAAATAAAAATATCCCCTTGATGTTATGCAAGATGTGTGTGTTTGTTTCTATATAAATTGTTTTAGAAGAGAAACTCGTACCCTGATCACCACACAGTTGGATTAAACTCATATAAGAGAATCAGACTTTGGATATAATTGGAATAATTTAAAATGTAGAAGCTCTAATGCTGGCAGATCAACCTCCCCATGACAGAATCAGTCAGCTTTTTAATTCAGTGAACTTCTAGTAGGCTTCTAGATCCAGTTAGAAGTGCAGTGATCAACTACAAAGCTTTATATGGATTAACACCAGGATTCATCAAGTACTACTTCATTAGATACTGCCTTGCCATGGTTGAATCTGCCCATCTGATACCAACGTCTTAAGAAAACATGCTGAGAATCCTTGCTATCACCATCACCATTCAAGATGTATCAACTCTCTGTTCTGGTCCCTACGCTTCAGAATCTAGTTTCATACAACACCCTCGCTCTTAGTGGTCTGCAAAACAGTTCAAGTATATTCCTTGAGCCCCTCAAGTAATACTGTATTTTTTTCTTTCTTCTTTCTTTTTGTTTTGTTTTTTGACATGAGAAATATAAAAATGTTGGATGGTTTATATAAAGGAAATGTTTCTGATACTTAAGTATAATTGATCTTGAGAAAACTTCAATGGATAAAAATGTTTTGAATAGATCTAAAAGATTAGATAATTGGAGTTATTAAATGGAATATTTAAAAATTAAACATATGTTTGAATATGGTTAAAAAGAAGAGAAAAATTCTGGATATAAATGTATATTAGCCTGAGAGACATGTATTTTAAGTAGTATACCATCTTCTTATTTATATTTCTTCTCTCTCTCTCTCTCTCTCTCTCTCTCTCTCTCTCTCTCTCTCTCTCTCTCTACTCTCTCCCTCTCCCTCTCTCTCTCTCTCTCTCTCTCTCTCTCTCTCTCTCTCTCTCTCTCTCTCTCTCTCTCTCTCTTTTAAGACATGAGAAATGTAAAAGTGTTGGGATGGCCTGAATGAGAAAAAAGACTTAAATACTTAAGTGTAATGAACTTTGAGAAAATTTTAACTATCTATGATGAGGCAATTAAGATGATAAGTTAGAAAAGAAGCTTTATATTGATGTGGTTATTATTTGCAGAAATATTAGAAAAATGTCTATATTTAATTGTTATTTATCAAAATAATAAGAATTGCATTAATTCAAGGTTGGCAAAAGAGAATATTATTGGAAGAAGAGAAAATTAAGCAAAGCGTACTATGTGGACTACAGAATTATAGAAACTAATTGTTACTGACTGTTTTTTAAATATAAACCCAGACAACACGTTGTTTACCAAATATTAAGGTGATTTATAAAATATTAAGGTGATTTATAAAAAAAATCAATAAAATATATTTAAAAAAACAGTTCAAACAATTTATTTTACTATGCTTTGATTTTAGTTGATGGTTCATGGGTGTTCATCTTTGAGTGGATTGATTGCACCGTGGTGGCACCGTGGTTAGAATGCAGTATTGCAGGCTAATTCTGCTGACTGCCAGCAGTTCGATTCTCACTAGTTCAAGGGTGACTCAGCCTTCCTCCTTCTGAGGTCAGTAAAATGAGGACCCAGATTGTTGGGGGCAATATGCTGACACTGTAAACCCCACAGAGAGGGCTGTAAAACACTTTGAAGCAGTATATAAGTCTATGTGCTATTCCTGTTAGTGTTATTATGTTGCATTTATGATTTTTTCTTTGTTGTATGCTATCCAATAATCTTCAGAATGACATACGTTACAGAAAATAGCCTAGATATGGATGTAGATAGATATAGATATCTGCCCTGAGAATTTTCACTCTCATTATTAGTTTTCTAATTGTAATAATAAAACCTTTTAGCTTATGGAAGTGTTGCAGCTGTTAAAGAAATAACTCTGTAACCACCATTTACTGAACAAAATATATTTGCTTTATATACATTAAATTATACATAAATCATCGTTTGGCTCAATATGTTATGAAAATTCATTCTGTATGATTAGATATAAAGGAGAAAAGAAAAGGTTAACTTTTCCTGCCTTCTCTTCAGTGATAAGCAACACCTTCCCACAGTCCCAAAACACTATTCTTGTTTCCAAACCATTATACTATATGTATGGTTATCACATTTAAATAACCACAATATGTTCCAAATTACCCTTTCTTTGTACTATGATCTAGTTCAGATTAATGCACTATCACATCTGGTAACAGTAAGTTGCAGATGTACTTTGTGTGCTGTGGCAGAATTTTCCTTTTAGCAGCTGAATTAAATGTGGTGCTTATTTGTTTCATTTCATGTTGCTTAGCTTTTATATCACGTGATAGGCCAGAGCATCTGTTTCTATTCTCTTTTTCCAAATCTCCCCCGCTGTATAGCAGTTTCCCATTGGGAAGCACAGACTGAAATACTCAGGTAGTACAATGCTGCACAGTTTCTGAGGCTATCAAAGATGTTAGCAAATCATAATTTCACAAACAATTCAACATCAGTCTTGGCTTAGAATTACACCCAGTGGTGGGATTCAGCTGGTTCACACCAGTTCGGCAGAACCGGTAGCTAATTTTTGTTGCCCAGGCCCAGAATGGACTTCTGGAAGCAGAATCCACTACAGTTGTTCATTTATTTGAATCCCACCACTGATTACACCTAATTTGTTGACTATGATTTTCTTGCTCTTAACAGCAGCCAGACACAAGGAAAATTGCTGCAGCTTTTTTTATTGCTCATCTTCAGCTTATTAAGTTGCGCAGCACTATGAGATTTAGAGAAAAAGTGCAGTTGCTTTAAAGGGTTGCAGAAAGTTATTATACTGTCCAAATCCTTTGTTTGGACCTCAAAACAAATGCCACATACTTTTCTAGCTGTGAATGTATCAATTCCTTTTTCTTATTACTAAAGCCCCCCCCCAAAAAATAGTGGTTTCATGTGGCCCACCAAGCCATCCTGGAAACAGTGAGGGAACAGCCCCCGCTGCTTTGGCCCTGGTCCAGGCCAGCCGGGAGCCAATGTACAATTTTGTGGTGGCCATCTATGCTGAAACGCATTCAGTCTTAGCTCCACAAGGCCATCTAGAAATAGCGAGGAACCAGCCTCTGCCATGTCAGCCCCACCCGCTGGGTGCATGCTGGAGAAGTGTCACCCTTTGTAAGGAATGAAGAAATGGACCAAGCCTTGGTGCTCGCCCCGGTCCCACCCCTTTCTGCCAGAGACCCTCAGATCTGTCCCACTCCTGCCCAGGCCCCCACAGGCACCTTTCATGCGAACGATGTAGAGCTGGCCATGCCCACCCAGTAGGCCACATCCACTCCATCCACGCCCACCAGTAGGCTGCATCCACCTTGGCCACACCCACCCGGTCCCCCAAGGGCAACCACAATGCTGATGCAGCCCTTAATGAAATTGAGTTTTTGACACCCCTGATTTATATGATTGCTCCTCTTAAACAACTCTGGGTGGCTCACAACAACAATAAAAGTAATAACTGTAAAATAATCGTGTGCCTTAATACTCTCTTTGGGATGCTCTACAGAAAGCTTCAGTTGCCTTCATTCCTGTCTGTCTGTCTCTCTGTCTGTCTGTCTGTCTGCCTGCCTGCCTGCCTGCCTGCCTGCCTACCTACCTACCTACCTACCTACCTACCTACCTACCTACCTACCTACCTACCTATCTACCTACCTTCCTACCTACCTACCTACCTACCTACCTACCTACCTACCTACCTACCTATCTATCTATCTATCTATCTATCTATCTATCTATCTATCTATCTGTATCTGTCTGTCTGTCTGTCTCAGAGTGCAATTATATCCTCAGACCTATATTTAGTTTATTACTCAGTACTCACATCAGAGTATAATTATAGTTCAGTACTCTGTACTCAGCCCTTTATCTGGTGTTCTTTACCACAGATTATATACACATAACACAACACAACACAACAGCAGTATATAAAACCAGAGGTCATGGAGCTTTGCTGAATGCATCCACACAGTAATAGAAGCAGTCAAAAGTGCACATTCAGCAATGTGTAAATGAAATTTACATGCTCAGTATAACTGACTAATGGATTTATTCCTAAGGAGGTAGGACCTAAGCTACTCTCATGGTCAAACTGCTTGTAAAATAAGTAATGACAAGTGAGCTTCATCTTTAAATTCATTCAAATCAGAAACTTGTTTAGAATGCCCATTTTGTAACTGATAGGAAAATGAGATTTATGTGTGAAAATGTGTCACTACTTTTGTTAGAACCTTGGCATTATATTTCAGAAACTTGAATTATATTTATCACTCACCAGAACTCATTTCAATCTGTTCTGGGTTTTGTATTAGGGAGCAATAATATATTATTACTTATGTGTATTTGTGTATATATTATAGGAATAGTTTCCGGTAATAGTTAAGTGGTCTTTGGTTGAGTTGGGTAGCTATATAAATTAATTAATTAATTAAAATTACGAGTTCTATATTACGCTAAAAACAATTTGTTTTTTCATATTGATGAAAACCTTATTTTATTTAAACTTTAAAAAAAAAAACATCTCCCAAATGTCTGACATGTACTCTCAGGACTCTATACATACATATATATATCCTTTTTACTATCACTCCTTCTCTCTTTTTGTCTTCTCTTTCTGCTGTGGAAATTTGAGAATTTCAATCATCTAACTCTATGACAATATTCATAGAAGTTTTAATAAGCTAATTGCACTTTGGAATACTATTGGGCTGCATAACCATTCCTTCAGCAAACTCTTGGTCATCGTACATGGGTTATATATACCTATATGCTAAGTTATTAAGATATTCTCAAGAGTATCATTAGTGGCTTAAGAGAGCTGGTGCAACTAGGCAGTCTTTTGAAGGTATGCTAATTGAAAACAATAATCTATACCTTTAATGGATATATTTATGTAATCTCCCAAATAATCCTAAGAAGCAACAAGGTAGTAATAATCTATTTGAAACAAGCAATTGAACTTATTCAGGGTCAGGGTGGAAGATGAGATCCAGCCATAACCAAAAACATTTACAATCACCAGCCAAAAGAAAACAGATAAATCTGAATGTTTATTTTTTTAAAAAATGCACTCATTAGTTTTATGAGGTTTATTCCTATCCCAAATATGTGCATGTGTTTTGTGTTTGCATGTAACCAAACACACATACAGCCAAGGTAGTGATTTGTTTGTGACAAACTATGCTAAATCCCATCTGTAACATGGCTACATAAATGCTTAGAAGCATACATATTCAAAAACACTGTTTGGTACTGACATAAAATCAATTAGTCTATAATTTCCCAGCTTCTGCTTCTTCATGTTTTTGAAGGTAGGGATGATATTTGCTATCCTCTAGTCTTCTGGGAGCTTACCAGCTATCACTTCCAGTACAAGTAGTCCTTTAGTGACCATTCAAAATTACAACAGCACTGAAAAAAGTCAATTATGACTATTTTTCACACTTAAGACTGTTGCAGCCCCCCCTGGTCACATGATCAAAATTCAGACACTTGGCAACTGACTGATATTTATGATGATCTCAGGGTCATGTTTTGCATCCTTCAGATAAGCGAGAAGCCAGGCTCACTTAACATATGTGTTACAAAGTTGACAACTGCAGTGATTCAGTTAAAAAATATGGCAAGAAAGGTTGTAAAATGGGGCAAAACTCACTTAACAAGTGTCTCGCTTAGCAACAGAAGTTTTGGGCTGAATTGTGGACGTAAGTCGAGATTACCTTTAATTTCTTCATTATCCTTGAATGTACTCCATATAGTCCTATGTTTGAGATCGTTCTTACTTTCTTAATGTATGTGAAAAAGCCAATTTAATAAAGTTGTTCAGAATGAAATATTTGGTAATACAGTATATATTTCCACAATAAATTTTGGCATTGACCTAAGTATATCTGCTACTAATGAATACATCCCATTTATTTCTGCCTTCCTAAATAACAATAGAATACAGTAAAGTAAGAAAAGTACTGCTTTTTTGTTCTTAACAGTCATCACACTCCATCATGATACTTTTCAGAGTATGTAACATAAATCATAGATATTTAATGGCTTTATCTTTTACTGGGAAGTTCAGAAAGTATATTTCTATTATACTTAGCCACCAAAAACATTTCCCCCATGCATTATTCTAAACTAAACACACATTAGGGTAATATGCAGAAGAACAGATAATCTCTATTCACCATAACTGGTGTGAACTGGTGCATTCCGAAAATAGGTTGATAAAAATAGGATCCTAAAAATTACAAGCAGATATGGCAGCCTTGATTGGATGTGAAGCCACAGTATCAAAAAAAGTAACTGTTGCCTCTGAAATAGAGAGGAAATACTGGTTTACTATGAGGAATTCTACATTTTCTTCCACAACTTTTTGTCTCTCCTCATTTTGAATTTTGGGATCGCTAGCAGCATGAAACTAAGGGGATAGAGTAGAAAATGACATTTATACTTCTTGGAGCATGTAGTGTATTTTAATATTATTTTCCTTCCTGCCAAAACAATAATTTAATTGACATCAGAAATTGTCTGAAAGATCTATGCTTCTTCCAGAGAACATTTTAAAGCATGATTTTCTAAAAGGTACTGTATGTTCTATCAAAGCTCTAACACTGGAAGTTTTTAAGAAGAGACTGGGCAACCAGTCTCCAATGGTATAGGGTTTCCTGCTTGAGCAGGAGGTTGAACTAGAACACCTCCAAGGTCCCTTTAATTATTTTTATTATTATGGATCATCGCACAGTCAGCCAGATGTTCAGACTGGATTTGGCATTTTGTCTACCTATCGAGTCCTTACCCAGGACCTGGGATAGGCAGATGTGGATGTTTGATGGTATTATAGGTATCGTCACAGAATGGAAGCAGTTCCTAGTAAGGCCGCCTTTTGCAATTGACTAATAGCGAATTTGTCAATGCCAGTGGTGTTCAAGTGGTTCTCCAGTTGTTTTGGGATTGCACCCAAGAAGCCTATTACTATTGGTACTACCCTTGCTTGCTTTTGCCACAGTCTTTCTATTTCTATTTGTAGGTCTTTGTATTTTGTTATCTTCTCCAGTTCTTTCTCTTCTATTCTGCTATCTCCAGGCACTGCCACGTCCACTATCCAGACTTTTTTGTCTTTCTTATCGACAATTGTTAAGTCTGGGGTGTTATGTTGCAGGTGCTTGTCTGTTTGAATTCTGAAGTCCCAGAGCAGTTTAATTTTATCATTTTCTATGACTTTCTCTATTTTATGATCCCACCCAGTTTTTGCTTACAGGCAAATGATATTTTTTGCAGATCTTCCAATGCACCATTGTTGCTACTTTGTCATGCCGCTGCTTGTAATCAGTCTGTGCAATCTTCTTGCAACAGCTTACCAAGTGGTCCACTGTTTCTTCAGCTTCTTTGCATAGGCGGCACTTACTGTCTGTTGCTGTCTTCTCAATTTTGACTTTGTATGCATTTGTCCTTAAGGCTTGGTCTTGTGCAGCCAGAATTAGTCCCTCGGTCTCTTTCTTCAATTTTCCTGCTCTTAGCCATTGCCAGGTTTTATTATTATCTGCTTTCCCAGCTATTTTTTTCATGTATTGGCCATGTAGTGCTTTGTCTTCCCATGCCTCTATTCTGTTCTTCATTTGGTCTTTCTTGTAGGCCAGTTTGGTCTCTCCAGTAGTTAGTAAGCCTTCCTGATATACTAATTTCAGTGCATCTTCATCATTGTTCTTCAGATATTCTTCCAAAGCCACTTTTTCTTCTTCAACAATCTGATGTACTTGTAGCATTCCACGCCCACCTATTTGCCTTGGTAGATAAAGTCTATCAATGTCACTGCGTGGATGAAGGGCATGATTCATTGTCATTATTTTTCTGGTCTGCCTATCCATTGCTTTTAGTTCTGCTTGAGTCCAGTCCACTATTCCAGCTGTGTACGTAATAACTGGGATTGCTCAGGTGTTGATTGCCTTTATGGTATTTCCTCCATTGAGTTTGGATTTTAAGATCTTTTTCACTCTCTTGATGTATTCACCGCTAATCTTTTTCTTGACTTCAGTGTGCTTGATGTTGTCAGCTTGAAGGATACCCAAGTATTTGTAGTACTCTTTCCCATCCAGATTCTTAATGTTATTTTCGTGGGGCATCTTGATTCCTTCAGTTTTCATTATTTTTCCTTGTTTGATAGTAAGTATGGCACATTTGTCCAAGCCAAACTCCATTACAATATCTTGGCTATATATACGGACAGTGTTGAGCAGCGATTCTATTTCAGATGATGTTTTTCCATACAGCTTCAGATCATCCATGTAAAGGAGGTGGGATAGTCTGGCAGATGTTTTTGATGTTTGATAGCCATGTCCTGAGTTATTCAGTATGTTGACAGAGGAAACAGTGCAATAACAAATAGTAATGGTGATAATGAATCTCCTTGAAATATTCCTCTCTTGATATTAACCTCTCCCAGCTTCTCACCATTGATCTGCAACTGTGTCTTCCATTGTGCCATCGATCTTTGCACAAATTTTCTGATGTTTCTACTGACTCCTGTTATTTCTAGGCACTTGATTATCCAATCATGTGGCAGAGAGTCAAATGCCTTTTTGTAGTCAATCCATGCCACATTCAGGTTGGTCTTCCTTCTCTTGCAGTTTTCCAAGATCATTTTGTCTATTAGGAGTTGATCTTTTGTTCCTCTGCTATTGGGGCGGTTTCCTTTCTGCTCAGGTGGAAAGAGATTGTTTTCAACTAGATGCTGTTGTACTGCATCAGCTACCACACCAGTTAGTAATTTGAAAGTTGTTGGTAAGCAGGTAATTGGCCTGTAGTTACCTGGTGTTGCCCCTTTTGCTGGATTTTTCATTATTAGGTAGGTTTTCCCAGTTGTTAGCCACTTTTCAATTTCTCCTCCTTGTAGTATATTGTTGAACTGTTTGGCAATGAGTGGGTGTATAACAGTTAGATGTTTCAACCAAAACCCATGCAGTTCATCTTCACCTGGTGCTGACCAATTTTTGATTTTCTTTGCTCTTTTTTCTACCATTTTTGTTGTTATTACTAGTTCTTTCATTTCAACTTCTGTTTTATTTGCATCCACCTCTTTTAACCAAGCCGCATCCTTGTTGTATTTCTTTGGGTTATCCCATATCTGCTTCCAGAACTGCACTGTTTCTTCCTTGTCAGGTACTGACTGATTCCTTGCAGTTTCTCCATTGATGGATTGGTAGAAACGTTTCTGATTGGATTGAAATTGGAGGTTCTGCCTATAGTTTGCAATTCGAGCTTCATATCTACTGATTTTCCTGGCTATAGCTGTTATTTGTTGCTTTATTATTTCCAGTGCTTCCTTGATCTTCCTTGTTTCTAAGTGGTATTTCTTGATTAGGTATTCTTTGGTCTTCTTGTTCTTCAGCTTCTTTTCTTTCATCTGTTCTAGCTTGCTTGCATGTGATCTTAACTTGCTGATCTTATTTTCTAGTCTAACCTTCCATTTTTCTGGTGCACTGTTTGTTTGTTTTTCTTTTTTGTTGATTTTGCATCCCAGGTATTCTGTTATAACTGCAGCTGTGCTGTACATTAGTTGGTTTGTTTCTTGCAGTGAATTGGTGCTTATACTTGATATTGCAGTATTTGCATCTTTTAATGCTTGTGCTAGCTGTTTCTTTGGAACAAGCTTCAATGCAGGTAGCCTTATTCTGTTGTTTTTGTGCTGTTCTAGATGCTCAGTTATTCTTTGTTTCAATTCTTTTATTTCTTTAGTTAGAGGGTTTTGTTCTTCCTGAGGAAGAGGTGCCTGGTTTCCAAATGAGAACAGTTGTATATCTCTGCTGGATTCCTTCACTGCCAACTCCCCCTGGTTGGCCTCTACATTCTGAATTACTTCTGGTAAGGCTTTGATTTCTTTGCCCTGGGTAAACCTTTGCAGTTCGTCCAATTCTGTTTCTGTGAATGCTTTATTTCGTGTTATAAATCGGCGTTGATCTGCTAGTCTCTGTTCTGTTATTTCTGATTCTGGATGTTGTTCTTTCCAGAATTGGTGCATTCGTTTTAGATATCCTCTTCTTGTTGGACTTGATCTGTAGTAACAGATCATTATTTCTTTGTTTTCAGTCACTGTGTATCTGCGACGGGTAAACACCTTTTCTTCCAGTAGTTCTGCAGCTGCTGGCCCTGGTTGCTCAGCCAACAGTCCTGAGTCCTGTAACCCATTTTTCACCAGATATCCAGGAACTCCAATATCTAGCGCGGACCTTGTTAACCCGGGCGACGTCCGAGCCGGTATGGCATTCTGCAATTTACGTCTCACCATATTTTTTATGGGAGAGACACTCTTTGTCTGACTCCTCTGATGAGACCTGTCCAGTATGGTTGAACCTCTGGCATAGCTCTCATCTTCCTCAGAGTACACAAGCCCCACAACCACGTCAAGGTAGTGCCTCACTGGGGGTTATTATTATTATTATTATTATTAAAAATTATTGAAATTAAGGGTGCTGTATTTATTTGATAAAAATGTATGCTGATCCAAGGGGGCAGTTTTACAGAAATGCCATTCGTTATCAATTTGCTTTAGAAGAAGGATGTTCAGCCAAAGATTTTCTCAGGATGAGTTAAAGAAAAGTCGCATCTGTCGTTGCATCTGTTGAGGCTCTTCTACTTTTTTTTTTTACATAGATCACCTTTGTGATTCCCAAAAAAGGGGCAAGATTTTGATCACATGATCATGGCCTCCATCTTTAACAACTAAACATAGGAAACATGTTTAAGAAGCACCAATTTATTGATGTGATAAACTGTGATTACTGGCTGCTGAAGATTACTGATGCTGTAGTTCCCCTCTTCACATCGGATTATTATTTATAATGAATCACAGTTCAGGAGCAGGATGAGAAAGAGGTGAGGTTTGGAATTTACTCAACATGCAGCATGTATGTCTTTCGGGCTTCATTCCATCCTACTTCCTCTATTGGCAATAATTGTTAAGAATATGCAGTAAGCTTCTTCAGTAGCATTTTAAAACATGTCAGTTTAATGTCTAATGAAGTACTTGGACTTGTCATCCATCAAATATATATGTATGAACTTACCCATTTTAAGATTTAGAAGTTATAACAGCATCCTATCATTGCATGTCTGTTTCTTTGAAAATACCACTTTGGAACACCAGAACTACAGAATGGCAGGATTTTAGCTGTTTTATTGGTTAACTGTGACTCGCATGTAAGCCATAAAAAAGCTTACAAAAATAAGATAACAAAATGAAATATTGAAGTGAATCTGGGAATAAAACCCCATGGCACACATGTGTTACACACATAAACAAACTATTTGTAAAAAAGGCTTTTCTGTGATACTGTGTTCATTTTACAGTACATACAAAATAGCTGTTTATTTTTATTTTTGAAAACACTGCTTTTCTAGGCTGGTAAATAAACAATGATGTATTTGAAACAATATTCTCGTGTTCTATTTCAGGTCTTTTTACTTCCCATTGAAAGTTCCATTTAAGAAATACATTCTAAATAATTTCACTTGAGATGAAATTTGCAGGTGCAACTGCCCCAGAGATGTTAAAGGAGAGAGAGAGAGAGAGAGAGAGAGAGAGCTGGGGCAAGCAAGTAAAAATGTATCATTCTTCAGAACTTGAACCTCATCCCTATGAAGTGTGATATTCATTTCACCATTCTTCTCTTTTTTAAGCAAGTGTATAGAGGCTTGCAAAATGAACAATGACATTTCCTGCTCCTACGTGTTCTAAGCATCCCACTGATTCTCAGTTTTATAACTGATAAAGCTCTCTAAATCTGCCCAGCCTGTTTCAATCTGTTGAACACCAGCACAAGCTGAACCCCAAAGAGAGATCATATATTCTGGGATATATTCAATAATACTGACGTTTCATTTCACAGGTTCAGGAGGGTATCTTTATATATGTGTACTAAATAAAGAGGGCAAGAGGTTGACATAGCTGTATGTGGCACTTCTGACAGTACTAGTGTGCTGTAAGGTTGGCAGATGGTGCAATTACATGACTTTTTGATGGAAAATAGCACTCTCTCTCGCTCTCTCTCCTTCTCTCCCTCCCCCCTCTCTCTCTTCCCCCCTCTCTCTGCAAACATCTATAATTTCATGAAAGATATGATAGAAGGGATTAAAGAAATCCCTTCTCATATTACAGTATTTGGAAAGTAAAGTCTGTTAGAAGGAAGTGTTTTTGAAATAACAAATACTCCATACTCGGTGTTTGATTTATTACTTTATTTTTGGCATGCATTAAAAACAGCCTGCCCTTACAGAAGGCCATAGATAACGGCATCTCAATGTAGATACATCTTGGCCCAAGAGAAGAAGCAGAACTGTGCCCTCTGAAATGGAATACTTCTGCTCTATCTTGACATTGGAAACGACAGACCCCCCCCCCCAAATACCCATTCTCAGGAGAGGCTTAATGATTGGAGAAAAGTTTAATCCTAGCAATAAATCAGGCAGCATTTTCTAGATGGAGGTCTTTGAGATTTTTAGGAGGCTGATTTTTTTTTTATGTCAAAATATAATTAAAATTTAAGTGCCTTAAGATGGAAAAATAGCCTTTTTATTCCTTTGCATTATTGTTTACCAGCTTGAAAACAAGGAAACTACTTTGTGAGGAAAAAAAGTTTAGATCAATTCCAAAATATGGTTTTTGCATGATGGGAGTTACTTTTTCAACCAATGGCTTTTTCTAGTTGGTGGGTGGGTTTGTCCTTTACCTGAATCTATTTTAATCACAATTAGAGTTGTAACAGGCTTAGGTTTAGTATCTTTTTTATTATTAAAAACTGTTATTTTGATTAAAAAATCTCACTTTTCAATCACAGGAGATGTATATGTATATGCATATGCATATGGAAATGTATATGCAAATGCACATGTACATGTATACAAATGGAAATGAATGTTCAAAGAACCATAATTATCCAGGTGAGTTTGCTGTTCATTCCAATTGCTAACACCTGTAACAGGAATTAAGTATGGATTCATTTCACTCAGTTACAGTAGGCCAGTGAGAATCTCAACTTTTCTCTTCCCCTTCTCTTTAGTCACTTAATACATAAAGTGAAGATTTACACCTCGGACTCCCAAGGAAAAAGTGAATACACACAGCAGTAGTGTTGATTGCTTGGCTTCTGACCCATACATGCTTTATAAAATCTATTCATCTGAAATAATTGGCCAGAATACTTTTATTATGTAAATATTCTTCTGCTCTTGTTCTTTTTCTTGTGATCATATGCAGGAAAGCACAGCATGAATGTCACTTTACGTTTGTACAGTAGTTCAAAGCCTTTTACAGGACCTTGGAGGACGTAAAGATAAGTACATCAGATGATCACACCAAGAGTTAATTTCTGTTTAGAGTTTCAATGTGCAACAAGAGAACATCCTGAGTGCACATCTAATTGGGAATCTCTTTCAGTTCTGAATTAAGTTTGCCCCGTGTCTTATATGCTGAATTCAGTTTACTTGTTCAGATTCCTTGGTAATGATCTGCAATTGTTCCATGAGAATGTGTAAAGAGTAGAGGGAACATGTTATGTGATGAAACTCACTTGAAAAGGTGGCTCTTCTCAGAATGATCAGAGCTAAAAGGAAATTAAACCACCCCAAAATATGGTGGCTAGACACCATCAAACCCAACACCAGTCAGACCATAAAACAACTGAAAGAAACTATATAACACTGTTAAGAGATGGTTCATAAAATCTTCAAGACCTGAACATGATTGATTGAATGAATAGCATTATCATCAAACAGTAGGGAACATACGAATCTTAGGGCTGAACATTTGGGTTCTTTGTGTTCACTAAGCTTGGTTGATTTTCTGTAGATGCTTTCTTATCAGACAAGGAATCATCATATTACCAAGTAGTATTGACCAAGCTCAGAAAACATCTACCAACCAATGTATAAACATTTTGGGATTTCTCTATAAACCTGACATAATTGTCATAGAAGTCATATACTAGTAGAATTGGAAGGGACCTAGGAGATTTCTAGCCCAACTCCCTGCTCAAGCAGGAGACCGTATACCATTTCAGATAAATGGCTGTCCAATCTCTTTTCAAAAGCCTCCAGTGATGAAGCACTCACAGCTTCGGAAGGCAAGCTATTCCATTGGTTGATTGCTTTTGCCATTAGGAAATTTCTCCTCAGTCTTAGGTTGTTCTTCTCCTTGGTTAGTTTCCATCCATTGTTTCTTGTCTTGCCTTTTGATGCAACTTTAGTAATTAGTAATTTTGGTGCAACTTTACCCAATTTTAGTAATTACCAGATGGATGTGCTCACCAGAGCTATTGTTCAGAATTCTGAGAGTTGAAATCTGCACAACTAGAAGTTGCTGATACTAGAAATGCTTTATCAGATGTGTCTGTGCCCATGTGCATGGATGTACTTTTGTGTTGCTGTTTTACCAGCATCGTCATGCGAGCTTTATCAGATCATGTAATACAGACATTTTATTTTTCTTTCTAGTCTAGTACTGCCTGCTCTGACTGGCAAGTAGCTGATTTTTAGCAGAGTATTCCACAGTTTACCACATTGCTCTTTTAAATAGATGCTCCAGAATGTCCTAAGCATGTGTTGTACATTATCACTGAATGATGATCTGTCCCATTTTAACTGAGAAATTATTAGAAATCTTTTAATATAACTGTAGGAACATTAAGAAACAGTATTAAAGGAAAATGGTTACCAGGAGATATATTTTTGTTTTCCCAGTTTTCAAATTGGTTCCATTTATTGTTATTAAAAAGCTGTTTACCCGCCAGGTTTAGTAGACCTGAATGAACTGTTTTTTAAAAAATATGTATTAGTTTTATGAGGCCTTATTCTTCTGAAATCAATTATAAGAGAATAAGAGTATAGAAACTTGAAATTGTTATGTTTTAAAAACAGATCGGTTTTTCTATAGCTTCTCTTATTTCTTTCCTGTGAATGAAGGCTGAAAAGAAGTAGAAACTGATTGTTTTAAAACATAATGCATAAATAGAGTATTCTTTCATTCTTTCTAAAAAGCTCACTTTAAGGGTGGCCCTGGAGCTGAAATATCATGCATAGATCATATGGTATGACAGGCATTGTTCGTTAAACAACCTTGTAGCTTTTGATGTATGTCATTCATAGAAACATAAAATCATAGAATTGGAAGGGACCTTGGAAGTCTTCTAATTCAACCTCTTACCCAAGACAGGACTCCTCATGCCATCTCAGACAAATGGTTGTCTGATCTTTTCTTGAAAACCTCCAAGGATGGAACACCCACAAGTTCAGGAGGCAGGCTGTTCCACTTTTTCATTCAAATAGCTCATCTTCCAGGGCTAAATACAAGCAGTTCCTTCTGACATCTGGTGCAGAGACTGGATGTCAGTCTCTTAAAGCAGACTTCCAAATATTTTCTTATTATGTCCTTTGTGTGGGATTATCTTTTTGAACAGCATTAAACAAATTCTCTTTACAGCTGAAGTTGGCAAGGCGATCTTTCCTCCTTTGTCCAAAATGCCATCATAAGCAAAGCTGTGATAGCTAAGGTAAGTGTCACCATCCGATCTGCAGTTGTAGAGAGCTTGTTAAATACAGAGATCTTAATCCTTCAGGATGATTGTTTCACTATGAAAGTAAATATGGAGAAAGGTTACCTTTGGGTATTACCGTTTACCACATGCAGCCTTCTTGCTCCTTGATCTTTGCAACTGGGAAATGGGAACTTCACAGGATTCAGATGACAATTATCCTTTTTTAAATAAATATTTTTATTAAGTTTTTAAAGGTAATAAGGGGATAGGGTCAAAAAGAGTAAGACAACGGGAAATATACAAAAAGGTTAGACCAGGGAAAAGGGATAACACAAAAGTGGAATTAATCCCACAAAATAACGTCGCTTCAGCAAGTCTACCAGTCCGGGTTTACATGTTAAATCTTAATAATTACTTTATTATTAAACAACTTTCCATATAATCACGTAAATAACAAATTAGTCAATAAATATCATTCATTTCACTACTTAATAATGCTTAATATTAATTAATTATAGTCACTTTAAAATAATAATATACTACATATTAATTAAAGTTTACCATATTATTTAAGATCACAAATATACAAAGAGGAGGAAGAAGAAGAAGAAATAAGAACAAGTTCATACAAATAATCATGGAATATAAATACAAATTATCAATTATCTCTTTAAATGTCATAACCTTTTCTCACTCTAGCGTGTTTCTAACCAATAATAAAAATTTTCCCCATGTTTTAAAGTAAATTGTGTCTTCTTTCTCTTTTATTTCTAAAGTCAGTCTATCCATTTCTGCACATTCGAGTATTTTTGTTATTATAGCCTGGTCAGATGGTAAATTTTCATTTTTCCAATATGAATGACTAATGAATGACTAATGTGAACCTTTCCACTGAAGTCCACACATTGATTTTGATTTTGGGAAACAGTTTTCAACACTTCTGATTGAAGATAGCACCATTCAGGGAAATTGATGAAATGCCTGCTCAATGAAATTATATGCTATTTTCTTATCATGATGAGACTGGATCCACTTTCATCATAAGCAGCTAAGATAAGACTGGATCCTAGAATAAGAATAGTGAAAACAGTACAGAGAATTGAAAGACATCAAGGTATTGAGGGACCAACTAATTCAGGTTTTGTTTTATTTTGTGGCTGCTGTGTATATAGAGACATTTGGGGAAATTTTTGTCTTAAAATAAATATTTTCAAATATTATAATAACAATAATATTTTTTTTCTTTTAGGACTTTGTAAATGAACTGAATGGAGCTGTTTACTGGCTGGATGCCCTTCCTGATGCCTACACAGAGTTCACAGAAGATATTTTCTCTTCATGCCCTGATAGAGAAACATCTGTTGCTGGGAAGAATTAAACTCTCAACCTTCCGAGTGGGAGGCGAACATCTTCACCTCTAGGCCACCAGACCACACCAAATATTATTTCACATAATAATCACTCAGTATTCCATAAATTGATCAGCAGGTTATCTGTAGAAGGTATGAATTAACATTAGTGGAGTATATGATCTGATAATGTGCATCCATTGTTGCATTCACATTGTTGTAATGGATCATGAAGGTGTGAGTTCAACAGAATAATGTTTTTGTAAAAGCAAAGACTTTTAATTACAGAAACATCTGTTCTAGAGAAAAAAAGTGTTCAAATATAATTTCTCTGGATTCAAAGCAAATCCATTTTCTTTTGCTTCCTAATATTTTATATGGGGGCAGTAGGGAAATGACAGAAATTTGTTAGGTCCCCTTTTGGGCACCCTGCCATTCTGTTGGAGGGGGAGCAGGAGGCTCTGGGGAGCATTCTTTGCATGCTTTTACTCTAACCGCATGGAAATTAGGGAGTGGGATCGTCTTTGGAGACAAGATGGACGCCCTCTCAGGCAGTTCCAGCCTGAATCACGGGTCCTGCCACCTGAGGATGACCCGTTACCAAGCCTGTACCTCAGTGCTCTCAAAAGAACCTTGCAGCACTGTATTGGCTGCTAGCGGATTGGTCGGGGGGGTGGATTTTAGAATGGGAAGGATTGCTTTGTGCTTTGTGCTTTGCATGGGACTGTTAGAGTCTTCCCGTCTTTACTGCAACCACTGTCTGTCAGTAAAAGTTCTTTTGATTAAGCTTATGAAGTCAAGAGTCGTGCTTTCCTGAGACAATCAGCTGGGGCAGATCCTTACATTTGTCATGAAAAATTGGAGGCATTGTTGGGGTTATTATTTGGATTTGTTTAAGGCTTTTTTTTTACATTTATGGTTGCATGATTTAAATTTGTAGGTTAGCACACCTACATGCATATATGTTTAATAATTATGCAAGAATCACCAATGCCTTTTAGATCAGTGATGAATCTAGGTAGATTTGATAGATACCT
Source organism: Crotalus tigris (assembly GCF_016545835.1). NCBI lineage: Eukaryota > Metazoa > Chordata > Lepidosauria > Squamata > Viperidae > Crotalus > Crotalus tigris. Next base: position 1,417,848 of record NW_024100540.1, on the reverse strand, counting down.
TTGATAGATAGAAGCAATAGAGTGATAACAATTCTGATATCCATTGTCTAGCAGCACTTCCCACCAAACTTAAAAAAACAAAAACAAAATACAAAACAGTGCTAGTAAAGAGAAAATATGAAAGAAGAGGAGCATCTCCTAGTGCAGACAAATTCCCAAGTATCATATAGCCTTAGGAACTCACTGATCTTCAAGTTTAAATGTCTCTCTACTTATTTACTTCCAAATGTAAGAACTTTGGTTCTACTAAAAATAATAATAAAAAAGAGTCTTTTCTTGTATTAGCCTGTTCTGTCAGTTCTTCTAGGCACAGTGGAGTCAAAAGGGTGAAATAATTTAATAATTTGAATTCTGTAAGTGCATACTCAGAAATAAATTCCACCAAATTCACCTTACTTCCCAATCAATGATGCTTATGCTATGCTCCTCTCTCCTGCTGCTAAACCTTTGGCAAATCCTACTTGTATGCAAGCCATATGAGCTAGAAATGTCTGATGTCTTGAAAAACCATGTCACATCGGACTGCAAATAGCTTTTTTTTCTGTTTTACAAGTCATATTTGTTTTTTTACCAAACAGAATCACTCACACATTAGTTATGATTCCATTTTATGCACACACTAAGTGTATATATGTATGTGTACTTACGTTTAGAAGCCATAGGATTTTCTGTGTTGCTAAATTGTGCCTGACAACCCTATGGAGCATAGGGTTGGAGCATAGCATGCCAGCCCCCCCCCATCGTCCACTGTCTCCCAAAGTTTGCCAAATTCATATCCACCGAGTCAATGATACTGACTAACATTCTCATCCTCTGCCATTCCCTTTTCCTTTTACCTTCAGTCTTTCACAACATCAGAGTCTTTTCCAATGAGTTCTCTCTTCTCATTTGGTGGCCAAAGTATTTAAGCTTCAGCTTCAGTCTCTGTACTTCCAAAGAACAGTCAGGATTGATTTTCTTAGGATGAACTGATTTGATCTTGCAGTCCAAAGGACTTTTAAGAGTCTTCTCCAGCATTATAATTCAAAAGCAAATAGGATTTACTAGGCTGGGCTAAATTCCTATCCTTTTTATGCTAATAACTAAAAATAGGCTCACATTTTTATGATATTGTTCCCCTTTTTCAGATATGGCATCAAACATATGAATGTTGGAGGCAGCAAACCTATGCAATGAGATAGGATTGTCAACAGTGTCTCCTACTTGTTATTGACCATCCCCCTCCCCAAAAATAAATAAAATAAATTGGGATATTTTAGTGGCAAAATCTGTGAAATATCATAAGATTTGTCAAAGTTTTTGAGGAGTTGCTTTTGATTTACTTTTTTGAGGAGGGGGCTAACCTGGGCAGAAAATGTTGTTGATTCTTAGAGATGGGTGCAGACATGACATTGAGAAAAATACGCAGCAACCATTAATAAAGCACGAGATTAATTTGGGAAAACAGGTGAAAGAAACTCAAAATTGCCCTGCTTTGATTCTGTTCATTATAAGAATGGGGAAAAAAGAAACTCTTTAGGTTTGTAAAGTTTTATATTTATACTGTATTAACAATGTTGAATTCTGGTATTCCTTGTGATGTCTGTTTGCTAACTTGAGTCAGCAATTACAAATCTATAGGACAAATTTGTATTTATGGGCCAATCTTACCGTGCACAGGAATCCCTTTGTATCTGTCTTTTTTTTCTGAATGGTCATATAAATTCTTCCATACCACATTCTTGAACCTTAATTATTTCCATGTATACAAATATAACAACATGGACTACATTGGTATTTACCATGGGATATAAATATGCATATTCGTATTGCATTATGTTAGTATACATGAGCCAAAAATCTTGATAATGTGAGTCAGCTATTATCCTGGAAAGTGACAGTTAATTCTTTATTTTTTATATATTGCTCCAGCGGAAATCTCAGGCAAACAAAATAATACCAGCATTATTTTTGATGGCAGCAATTCCATTTTCAGTAATGTTCTGGCCTGCAGTTTCACATCTCTCCTCCTTCAAGAAATGAAAGTAACTAAAACACACAAACACACAGAGAGAGAAAGAGGGGGGGGGGGATGGAGAGAGAAGAGGAAGGAGGAGGAGGAGAAGAGAGTTTGTAGCAGAATTCTACATATTCTAAGCTGTAATTAAACTTAACCATTGGCCGGTTTTGTCTGGCATCTCTTAACTCATTTCAAATACTGAACAATGACTACAACTTGAAAGGATCATCATGAATTTCAGAAAATTGGATTTAAAATCTGTATAGGGATTTAAAGCATTCAAAGCCACTCATACATGTTATTTCAATAATCTTTAGAAGAACTGTCCCTACACTTTTCAAGAGAGAACCTGAGGGTAACCAAATGATTTGTCAAAGGCAAACTAGTAAGTTGACAGGCAGTCACTCTCAGAAATTGATGCATTAAGTCAATTTCCCTTTCATTTTTTCAACCTTTTCAGTCTTAAAGTCATAAAGTCTGTCGTATGACTGTTTATTCTGTTATTCGTTTTCTTCTGCATCTGCACTAATTTTCATTATTATTTTAAAATGGCAACCTAATTACATGAATTTTAATATGCCTTTTTTGTCAAATGCAGTTTTGTGTCTTCTTTTTCCTAATATGGAAAAAATATAATTTGAATGTAATTTGAAGATAATTTTGAAGATAATTTTTACACTAATAAGTGCATTTTTATTTACAAGAGGGGTTTTATTTAGCTCCATTGTCTTTTTTAAAAAAATTGTAAATATCAACTGCATTTTTGCTTTATACATCTTTCCTATTCTTACCTGTTATTGCCATGTTACTCTATCTAGCCAAATTATGGGATAAGAAATTGTTTCTTCTTAGCAATGATGATGTCCTTCAGTGTGGATTTAAAGAGAGATGTGATATGACTTACCACTATGAAATGGCTTCTTCCAACCAACACTTTAAGAAGTGAAAGTAGACCAATTGTCAAACCTATTGGCAATTATTGTAACATCTGGTAGGCTTAGCCAGGCAAGGATATACAAGATATTAGTTAGACATGGATGAACCATGTGACAGATACATAGTTGTAGCAAACAACTACAAGAGAACTATTAAATAGAAAATGCATCAGCTGTTTCTGGTCTAATTTTTTTTGTAGAAAGAATTGCAGAATCTGAGGGTGAAGTTAAAGAGGGATCAACCTATAATCTCTTTGTAGCCATAAGTGGACAAAGTCCAAACCCTTGAATTCTTATATAACTTCAAGTAGGTGTTAATCATTGGTTGACAAGATTCCTGTGCATAGGCTATTTATCAATAAATCAAGTTAATTGGACTTTGATGTGTGAATCTGGTCTTTCAGATCTAACATTTTCTGCTCTTTTGGCAGATATTAAATTCTGTATGCTCAGTCAATTAAACAACACATGTTGCTTGCACTGTTGCACTGTTCATCCATCCATCCATTCAATTTATACAATGCTCATTTCATTATCTAAGTGACTTGGAATGGTTTACAAGTTAAAACAAAATGAATAAGAATCAGTTGTACCTAGGTTGAAAATATCAAGAGATAGAAGCAGCTGAGCCAGAGGCCATATTTACTATCAACAATTAGTTCTGAAGAGGTAGCACAATACCTTTTACATGAATATGTAAGAGAAGGAGAAAGGGAAACATTTTTTAAAAAAAAATGATTTCTGATCTACATTACAAATGCAAACCAATTTATTAATTCTTCACTCCCTATAAGGTTACATGCAAGTATCTCTTCTTCTTATAACCCAAATGTATAAATCATTAACAATTCACTTCTGATAACAGCAAGAAAAGTTTCCCAGAAGTTTATAGAAACATGTGTTGGTTTAACCTTGATCAAACAACCCAACTTTGTACTCCTTATTTCTAGCAATCTTGATCTTTTATTCATTCAGATAGCATCATAAGATTTGATTTCTCTTCAGTTCTTTTCCCCATCTCAAAAGTTTATTTGAGGCCCTAGCAAACTTCTTTTGCAATCCCCCCCCACATGCCTACCAAATCTCTTAGCTTGTAATTTGTAATTTCTATTTTAATTGATATTTTTGTTTTATAACCCACAATTTCCTTACTTTCTAGTATTTCAAAAATTACTTTATATTCTAACATTTCTGATGAGATGAGATTTGTTGCAGTTCTTTGTTTTGCAGATCTCTCAAGGTCTTCAAGATTTTCTTATCTTTTACATCTTTCATTCTTTCTTAAATGTGAGCAGCATGGCCTAGTTGTGACTTGGAAGGTTGAGAGTTCAATCCTAGACAGCGACAGATGTTTCTCTCTCCGGGTGCAAAGAGAAAGTATCTGCAGTGAACTCCCTGTAGGTGTCATGAATGCTCAGCTCCATTCAGTCACCTTGGCTCTACCCCAAATTAAGGGATTACAGGGTGATAAAAAAATATTTAACATCCTTTTGACATAGTCTATCCATAGAAACAGATATTGTTGCTGACATTGTAGCTGCTAGTTTCTGTGCCTGTTCTTTACATATCTTCTGAAGTATTTCAAATGTCATACCATTTTCTGTCATTTTCTCACCATTATTCACCGAGAAGTCCTTTAAACCCATTTTTACCCCTTTTAAGAGGTATTCTCTAGCACCTGAGCTTATATATTCTTGTGTTTCCCAACCAAAAGTGCTCGTTTTCAACGTTTAACATCTAATATAATGCTTGAAGCCAGCAGTTTCTTTGATACCTACTCCTTCCTTCCTTCCTTCCTTCCTTCCTTCCTTCCTTCCTTCCTTCCTTCCTTCCTTCCTTCCTTCCTTCCTGCCTGTCTGCCTTCCTCCCTCCCTCCCTCCCTTCCTTCCTTCCTTCCTTCCTTCCTTCCTTCCTTCCTTCCTTCCTTCCTTCCTTCCTTCCTTCCTTCCTTCCTTCTTCCATCTCTCCTTCCCTCCCTCCCTTTCCTCTTTCTGGATGTAAAATAAAATAAATAAGACAAGAAGTGCCAAGAGAGATGCCCATGAATATAACTTTGGGGACCCAGTGTGTGTCACCTATCTCTTAGCTCAACATCATACTAAACTGAATTGTGCCATAACTACTTTCTTGTGATCTTTCTGTCTCCCTCCCTCTCTCTTTCTCTCTCTTTTAACTAATTATAAAGTTACACAGATACATGTTAATTGATTTGAGTTACTTATATCATACCTCTTCTCAAATCCAAGCCTATCTACTTAATCCCTTAAATAAACAAACAAAAAGCAGACAAATATGTGTGCAGGTACACCTACCCACCCAATGTATATGCTTTACCTAATAGGTCATTATTGTGAACATGACTGATGAAGTGGTGTTTGTAAAATGCTTACGAAAAGAAGTGTTTGATCCCAAAATAACTTGAACAGGTGCATAAAAAGAAAAACCTTTTTACACATTGAACTTTTGAATAGCTTACTAGCACTGCTTTTACAGGGGGGAGTCCCCTCTTACAGAGGAGAGTCGAATCAAAATTACACCACAACAGCCATTTAGAAGAATTAGTGAAAGACATGTTTTATGTATTCTTTTGGAATTTTCAATGAGTGAAAAAAGAGGCATGTTGGTACAATGGATTTATATTTCTTTTGAATTCACAGAATGATTCAAGCACCATCTCAATAATTTATTTCAAAGAATGGGCAATTTATGGCCCACTTGAAAAGGTTATTACCTAATGAAAATGCTACTGGAATCTCATGGAATTTTAAGGAGAGGATGAAACACATTTCTACTGGCCAGGAGCTAATATGTAACTTGAACCGCTTTCCTTTAGGAAATGATAAATATGAGGAATTTTGAACCTTAAAATAAGTTTACTTTCAGAAAGTCTTCCTCTTGAATTCATGTTCTAACTTGACTGGCTGATTATTTAAATTTATACCTAATTTTTGTAAGACAATTAATAGTAAATAATGATAATAAACATAAATAGTTTAAATTGCAAAGCAAAAGCATAAACAAGCTGTATTGAAATCTGCCCTGCAAAGTTTTTGTTGGGGAAAAAAAATTCCTCCTCCTCCTCCTCCTCCTCCTCCTCCTCCTCTTCAGCAAAATTTCTTTCTGATCCCCCCCCCAATATTACAGCCATAATGCCAGGAAACAGCAAGATAAAGTCTACAAAATGAATACATAGAACATATACACGTATGAATATACAAAAGACTGACACACAAAAAATTAACAAAAGTTAATATAAGATGGATGGCAAAAATATAAATGTAAAAACAAGATAAGGAGTACATATAATATGCAAGTAAATAAATGAATGAGTCTCCAGCTACAAATAAAGCAAATATAGAAAGTCCTCAGTTAACAACTAGCTGTTCAGCAATGATTCAAAGCTGCAGTAATGCCGAATGACTGGTACTTATTGACCTGTCCTTGAAGTTCCAGCACCTTCATCCATATGATTATGATACAGGTGCTTGGCAACTGTTGCAAGTACATTCCGTGGCTGTGGGATCACCATTTGCAACCTTTCCTGTCAGCTTCCTACAATCAAAATCAACAGGGAAGCCAGCAGGGAGGGTCACAAGCTGCCCCTGCAAGTCCCTTCCACCACATTTTCCTCTTGAAAAATCTGCTATTTACACTCCTTCAACACTCATCCACAGTTCGGAAGCATTGTATCACCCATTTAAAATTGGTTGAAACCAAAAGGCAATGAAGGTATTGATACATATAATGAGTGATGGGATTTAAATATGTGAACAACTGGTTCTCTGTGTGGATGTCACTTCTGGAAGTCCATTTTGGGCCTGGTCAACAAAAAAATAGCTACTGGTTCTGCCAAAGTGGTGCAAACTGGCTGAATCCCACCACTGCATTGTGTTGGAATCATTTCAAAGAAACAATGGATGGAAACCAATCAAGGAGAGAAGCAACCTTGAATTAAAGAGAAACTTCCTAACAGTGAGGACAATTAACCAGTGGAACAGCTTTTGCCTTCAGAAATCGTGGACACTCCATCACTGGAGGCTTTTAAGAAAAGACTGGACAGCCACCTGTCTGAAATGGTATAAGGGTTGAGCTAGATGACCTCCAAGGTCCCTTCCAGCTCTATTCTGATTGATTTTTCTGATCTATTAAGATGGAAAAACAGCCTTCAGCACTACAAAGCAAAAGTATTGACCACAAATAAATTATTAAGCTAAAATTTCTTCTCTCTGTCTTCTGCATGATATTTGCAAATGGTAAATAAATTAGAATATAAGACTTTGTAACACAGGTTGGTCTTCCTAACTTTTTAATGCCAATGTGACAAATAATTGCAAGGTTTGTGCTTTTAATGATGAACCCAGCAGTGGCAAAATCATATCTTGGCAATAATTTGCACAATGCTTTTTCATCATGAAATAATAGAAATGAAAGCTTAAGTCAGAATATGTACTCAAAAGTGGCACCATAAACTTAAAAGGCAAGTTATTGCTTTTCATTTTCCGAATAAGCCAATTCTCTGTTCTTATAACAGGCTATTAAGGATTGTGAGCTTCAAAATACTTCATTGTAGTGTGAACTTTGCTGATAAAATAACAAAATGGCCAGAGTTTAAAAGATCAGTTACATTTACTTGCTATTGCTAGCAAATTTTGGAAAGTGACCATCTTTAGTTTTGCTGAAAAGCAAAACACTCTGAGCCTTGTAATGGAAAAGACACCTTTAGTTATCAGCTATATTTTAGCTTTATCTATACAAAATGGTTTCTTTCTCTGCTAATTGAAGCATACAGTAGCAACCTGTCACAAAATGCTAACACAAAAGTGAGATTTTTTTCTCACTTTTTGTTATTTCTCTTCTATTAAATTGTTATTTCTAGAGAGCCAAACGAGAGTTCAATCAGTCCACAGAAAATGTTATGGGTATATTTGGTTCCCCAAAGCTACTCCTTTACTGTGTTATAATTGCCATCAACCACACATCAAGTATAATGTTTTCATGAGAACATTTTTTTTAATAAATAAAACCACCTCACCAACTATAGGAAAAAAGATCCATAAACAATGACTATAAAGTGAAGAAAGAAAATCTAATATATTATAGTGATTAAAATTAATGTGAAAAAAGAGAAAAAAGAAACAGAAAAAAGTATATATAATAAAGTCAGATAATGATATGAAGTTAATTTGGTCCTTAAGCTTGTGATTAAATTTGGACCAAATGTTAACATACTGTTTATATATATATATGTAATCCATATCAATATGTATATTAACATTTTCTCACTTTCGGAGCATAGAGACTTTTCAAAAATAGATCTCAAGCTTGAGTACCATATTTGTTTGATAAAATCAGGATATTACAAAAGTTTTAGAGCCAGTTTGGTGTAATGATTAGGTCTTCAGACTAGAAATCATGAAACTGTGAGTTATAGTTCTGATTTAAGCATGAAGTCACCTGGTAATCTTGGGTCAGTCACTTTCTCTAATCCCTAGGAAGGAAGCAATGGCAAACCATTTCTGAAAAAAACTTGCCTAGAAAACTGCAGGGACTTCTCTTGGCAGTTTCTGAGTATTGGACACAATTGAACAGATTTAAAAAAAATAATAATCATAAAATTATCCTCTTTCTTCCAAACTTAAAACTAGAGCTCTTCAAGAGATGACAAATTTCATGGTTATGGAAATATTGTTTGACATTACATTAAGATGCTTGATTATATTTCTTTCCAAAATTGTATTAACATATGTACTACTTTGAAACCAAAGCAAGAGGGTAGTTGAATAAGACCAAATCTTATGATCAAATCAGATCAAATCAAAACTACCTGTCAAATTTCTTATATCAACATCTAATCCCCTTTTAAATATTCTTTGAGAAATAAACATATTGGAATATGTTCTTATTTTTAAATCTTTAAAAGTGTACTTTATAAATCTTAATACCAAGACTCATTGATTCCTTAAGATTGAATATTCTAATTATTAATTGAACAGTTTAGATATATAACTAATTTTAATTCCAGTTTATCTGTGACAATATTCATAAGAACAATCTCCAGGCAGATGTTGCCAGATGTCTATTTATTATAAACCCAGATTGAAATAGATGAATTATAGATAGCCTTGCTTTCTGTAGTTCCTAGCTAGTGTTCAGTAAATGTTATAGTGTCCATATTAAGCAGAGCTGTTGGTTTATAGATTGCACATCTTGTAGTGTTTTTCTGAATCTTTAAAGTTACCATATTATAGGCCTTCCGGTCTTGCGCAGCAGTGCAGCAGTCGAGGGGTTTGGGACTCCATGATCTTTGGCTGATTTTCTTCCTGTTAGGGGACCCTAAATAGTCCACAACTGCCCCAAAGAGGCAACAAAGAAGGAAGTAGGTCCATCAGAGAGATGGTGGTCAACCCAATCAGTCCAGAAGAAGCCTTCCAGAAACCAACAGGAGAAAGGCTAGCCTAACTTCAGAGTGTAGCAACTGAAGTGAAAAGCACTATTTTAAGCTGATTGTAAACAGCATGTTTGAATCTGGGTAAGAACATCAATTTTCTCTATCCTACTTATCAACTTTCCTGAAGAAAAAAAAAATCCCAAGAAGCAAAAACCTCTGAAAGTGAAGGAGGGGGATTTTTGCCCCACCCTTTTACTAATGGAAGTGGTGAATTAAACCTTTTATGGAGGACCAAAATGTGTTGAAATGAAATGAAATGACTATAAAACTTAAATTTGGATAAGTTTGAAATTACTGAATGGTTAAGATTCTCATTTTAAAGGCAATTTGTTCATTTTGAAAACTTGGAAAATAAACCAGTGCTGACATCTAGTGGTGGATGAAGACTATGACAGCTATGGCTTTCATGCAGGACTTTGCAAAATCTGGAAAAAAAACTAATTTCTACATGTGACCTTCAAAGCTCTAACAATAGAGAACAGCTGTGACAAAAAAGGAAACAATCTGGGCTGCAGACAAAGGGAGACTTACAAACTTCAAGGAAAAAAGAAAAAAAAACTTTTTTGAACTTTCTGGATTACAAGTATCTATTTAACTCTGACTCCAAAGCTATTTGCAGAGAAAAGAAAACTTGGATTCTTGGTCATCATGGAAAATCAGAGATTTATAGAAAGAACCTATCAAGAAAAAATAAACACTTTTCAAGAGGAGACATATGATATGTTGCAACTAATTCAAATAACAATGATTTCAAACCACAAAGAAATCCAAAATAACTTTGAAAATATAAACCAATTCATCTCCAATTTAACTTTAAAAAAAAAATCCCAGGAAACAACAACAGAGAAGGAATAGATAAAACAGACAACTGAATACAAATTTGAGGATACAGACCTCAAAAACCTGACAAAACAAAGTATGATTTAACCCAAGTGGAAAAATTTTTACAAGAAATACTGGATTTGGAAAAGACAACTTATACTTTAACATCACAAAACAAATTTGAGCATAAGAAAAAAGATTGGACAAAATGGGTGGCAGAGATGCCAAGAAAAACACTAGAACTGGAGAGACAAAAAATGATAAGAGAAGCAGAGAGAAAAAGAAAGAAAAAGATTTTCAACAAAAATGAATGGGCAAATGCCTCTCACAAATATATTGTACTTAACTTACCTTTTATATCTATAGTAACACCTACAAGAATACGGAAAGATTCTTTGATTCAACAGAACATATTGATTAAGAAAGATACTGGGCAAAAGAAAAAAGCTAAAGTGAAAATTAAGAAAATAGATGATGGGGCCAATCAGAGAGACTATTTAAAAAAGAAACACTTGTTTGAATATGGTTAAAGAAATAAAAAAAAATTTGGATATGAATTTGATTTAAGAGGGAAAGAGCCCCTCAAGTAACATAGTACTTTCTTTTTCTTCTTTCTTTTTATTTTATTTATTGATATGAATAATATAAAAGAGTAGGAATGGCTTATATAAAGGAAATGTTTAGATATTTAAAGGTGATTGACTTTAAGAAAATTACAATGGATTAAAAAAATTGAATAAGAGTTAAAAGACTAGAGGACTAGATTTATTAAATGGAATATTTAAATATTAAATATATATTTTAATTATGGTAAAAAAGAATGAATTTTTTTGGAAATAAATATGTATTAGCTTATAGAAAATGAGGATTTTAAATAGCATACTATCTTTTTATTCTTATTCTTCTTTTTTATTTTTTTTAGTCTTATTTATTCCTTAAGAAAGGTAAAAGTATTGGGTTGGCTTACATGAGAAAAAATAGACTTAAATATTTAAATGTAATTAACTCTAAGAAAATCTTAACCAATAAGAATGTTTTGAACATTGAGGGAAAAACAAAATATAAACAAGAACTGTAAACAGGATCTATGATGAGACAACCAGAATGACTAGATAGAAAAGGAATGTTATATTGATGTGATTATTATCTGCAGAAATATTAGAAAACTTTTACACTCAATCATCATTCACTAAAATAACAAGAATTGTATTAACTTAAGGTTGGTAAAAGAGAACATTATGGGAAAAAGAGGAAATCAAGTAAAGTTATTATGTGGGTTACAGATTATAGAAATCAACTGTTAGTTAATGTTTCTTAAATGTAAACTCAGACAACACACTGTTTACCAAATATTAAGGTGATTATGTTAAAAAAATAATACAACATATTTTTTTAAGAAATAAAGTTATTGTATTATAATCTTTTTTTAATATTTATTTTATAAAATTTGGATAAACCACGAACAATAAGTATCACAAATTTTATGAACATTCTTACCATTCAACAAAAATGTGTCTGATCCCAGGCCTTTCATATTTTTAATGTCTTTGTGATGTTTTGTAATTAGTTCTCTGAATTCATTTTTATCCTAAGACTTTTTTCCCATTTCATTATGTCTAATATAATTGATGACTGATAGATTCTTGTCTCTGAATTCAAAATATAATATTTCACTGTTTTGGTTATTTCAAACTATAAGAGATAACTTTCCAGCTTTTTCTCTTGATTCCTAATATTTCTAATTAATAGGTTTCAGAGAATAGTTAACTTATTCTCAGTACAGAAGTTCCAATTTGCACTTGGTACCATAAATATTATTACTACTACTACTACTTCTTCTTCTTCTTCTTCTTCTTCTTCTTCTTCTTCTTCTTCTTCTTCTTCTTCTTCTTCTTCTTCTTCTTCTTCTTCTTCTTCTTCTTCTTCTTCTTCTTCTTCTTCTTCTTCTTCTTCTTCTTCTTCTTCTATTTCTTCTTCTTTTTCTCCTTCTCCTCCTCCTCCTCCTCCTGGAAAAGTAGTATTTATACGCTCTGGCTCTTGTCTGTATCTGGCTCTTGTCTGTATCAAGATTGAGTGGTAGATCAAGAGGGCAACTGATTGCCTTCTATTTTCTATTCACTTTTGCTACTAGGTCAACTGAAGCATCACTAGTATGTTTACCTGCCTATCCCCTATTTCAGTCATTGATGATTTATGCTGTTTGCCCAAGGTAAGTCTTGCTGGTGACTACTAACTAGACAAGCATTGCAGTGCCACTTGCTCCATCAATCGAGTTAGTACCTACTATAGATTTATGGAGTGGACAACCTTTTGGTGACTGGAGGTTGCATTTCACATTCTTATGGGAAACTGTGGTGGATAAAGGAATCATGTGAAATTGGATAGGTCTAATTTTTTTTGTTCAGTTTCTAGTGAAGCTGCAGGGGAGGAAATTAAGCCCTTTATAAAACTTACACTGGAGCTTTCATTACTTTCTTCCTGGATGTGATGGAAAATTGGCATTCAATTTTCAGCCATAGTCATCAAAGAAGGCTCAGGGGGCCTCAAAGAATGGGCTTCAAAATTTTCCCCTACATGAGAAGAAATGACTTTCTGTTGCAAAATAAGATTCTTTCTCGTATAATGCTACTGTAAATCTGAGAATGCCTACACAGCTGCTTGCTGCAGCAGCAAAATGAAATTGAACAGCTCACTTTTTATCTTTCAACTCAATTTCTTTCCCCTGCAACTAGCAAGGCAAAGTGTTACATGGATTAATGTATAGACCTTAGAATAAACTGACCATATCTTTCTTGATCTATGTGAGTTCCTGCTTACTTGTGAAAACTTTTCAGATTTGCATTCAATGAATATAATTATTCCTTCCTCTAAAGCACTACATTGTCCTTGTCAATTGTCCTTCATCTTACTCATTTAGCTCTGAAATGCGCAATTCAACAGCAATGCTTCATTTTGGCAAGATAATTCATCTGCCCACCTATGAAACTATTCCGTTCCTCCAAATGGAACTTGATGCATTGCTATTTAATTGGCAGATTAGTAATTACTGTTTTGTTAGTTCATTAAAGTTGGAATACATGACCAGCTTGGAGTCCAAAAGCACCGGAGCTAAACAAACCCATAATAAAATGGCATGCACCATCTTTCCTCCAACTTCATATGTTCTCCAAAAGTGTGCTTTGGATGTAGACTTCCACAAATTAGACTTGTATGACTTCCTTCACCTCTAATATAGAACAATTCTTTACTGCCTGGCAACTCACATATACAGTTCCTGGCTCTGTGTTCATTGCTTTGATGTCAAGTGAAATTATGTCAAAGGTTATTCTTCTACTTGGTAGGAAAAATATTTCTAACAGGACACAGTTGGAAATTAGATTAGATTCCTTCTAAGTGAGTCACCACTGTAACATGTCAGAGGATGACTCTGAAGAAAAAGTCATCTGTAGTTGGTGTCCTCATTTTGCAAGTAAACTTTTTCACTTTTTTTCTAAACAGAAGTGGTAGTGTAGCTGTCATAGCTTCACTTTTCCTGGTGAATTCTTTTTTTTAGGAACAAATGTATCTCTTTTGCATTCATTATTGCATATCCTTTTGCATTTTGAATACAGCAGCATTGGGTCTCTCGGCTTCATCACATTCTCAGGTTCAGACTGCACATTTTGTTATCTTTGCTCAAAAACTGTGGAAATAACTCACACTTGCATATGGTGCATTAGATTCCTAATCACACATCGATTCACAGTAAAAAAAAAAGGGGGGGGGAGCAGAGGTAATTCAGTTGTTTCTGGGGGAAAAAAGCATTCTTTGTAAAGATTAGCAAACAAGAAAATTTGAGAAAACCCTCCATCCAGTTTTACCAATGGAAAAATGCTTGTGTAACAACCCAGAACCCTAATCTAAAGGTGATCTTAAGATATGACAATGCTTCACCACCTTTCTCTAGATTTTGGATCTATGCCTATTAGGCCTGGTTAACATTTGGATAGGAACCCAAACATTTCAAGGTAATTTTAATGTGTAGTCTGATATGTCCTGCAAAGTTGCTAAAGGATTCTGGAAGAAATCAGTGGCAAACCACACCTGTAAGTTGCCAGGAAAATTGCACAGATGTATTCATGAGGTCACCAGAAATTAAAATCTTCTCCTTATCTTTTCACCTAAGGCAGGGGTAGGCAACCTTGGCTCTTTTGTGACTTGTGGACTTCAAGTCCCAGAATTCCTGAGTCAGCCATGCTGGCTCAGGAATTCTGGGAGTTGAAGTCCATGAATCATAAAAGAGCCAAGGTTGCCTACCCCTGACCTAAGGTGAAAAAGGGAACAAAATACAACAGATTACAATTGGATAATATGGGATGGTTCATGAAAACAGTGAAAGAAGGGACTGATAGATTTAAAAATTGAAAACAGAAGAAATAGAATAGAGGTTGGTGGTAACATCTGTACTCCACCTAGAAGTTCTCCTACTAGAGTTAGAAGTACACATTGCACACAAGCTGCCTTGCAGAATCTTGATTTTAGAAGTGAATGCTTGAATGAGCCTAAAAATATCAAGTTATTTTTTTTCCTCCTTCAGTAACTGCTTCAGCAGTGATATTAGCCACACAAATGAAGGTTTATTGAGTTTTTTTTTTCATAATGAAACTCTAAACGTCTAGCTAAAATAGACGAAGATGTCACTAGGAAGCAACATCTTCTTAATTATAGGTTTTGTCTTAATTGACAAAACTATTAGCCTAAATGTAGGATTTGTTTATTGTTAGGCATGATAAAAAGAAGCAGCAGACAAGCCACATATAAATGGAACCAGATTTGGGGCTATCCATATATTTTATCTAAACATAAAGTGTTTCTAATACAGACATTGTTGTCAAAGCAGTTGAGATTCTGATCCTGAAAATAAGGGTTTAGTTCCAGATTAGAAATAAGAACATGGTCAGGAGAGTCAGGGGCAACAATACATTCTCTAGACCATTTCTTAAACCAAAACAATACACAGTCAACTTGAACCAAGGCAAGTAAAATAGCAAAAACTTTTGCGTGTGTATGTGTGTGTGTGCCTTCTATTAGTGTTGACTCCTGGTGACTGCCTGGACTAGTCCCTGCATTTTCTTGGCAAGATTTTCAAAGTGGTTTTCCATTGCCTCCTTCCTAGGGCTAAGAAAAGTGACTGGCCTAAGTCGCCTAAGGTTCCCCAACTGACTTTGTTCCTAAGGCACGATTAGAATTCAATGTATCCTGTTTCCTTCATCTCTACGTGAAATGAGCTCTCTAGCACAATCTTAGGTAATTCTTTTTGCTTAACCATAATAGATGAAGAATTCTGTTTGTAAGGCAATGAGCTACTGAAAAGTCTTTTCTGTTTTTGGATAAGAAAAAAGTGAATAAAAAAAAAACAAAGGATTTGTTCCAGTAGCAGTAGGAAAAGTGGGGAGGATTGGAAGAGACAATGATTTTGATTATTTTTCTAAATGGATTAGGGTAAAACTAAAAAGGGAACATATAGCAATAGCACTTAGACCAGGGATCTTCAAATTTGGCCCTTTTATGACTTGTGGACTTCAACTCCCAGAATTCCTCAGCCAGGCATGCTGGCTGAAGAATTCTGGGAGTTGAAGTCCACAAGTCATAAAAGGGTCAAGTTTGAAGACCCCTGACTTAGACTTATGTATTGCTCCATAATGTTTTACAAAATCTTTCTGAGCACTAGACCAATATTGTTATTAAACATGGACTATACAATTTTTACTGCAATAATGGCGGAAAGAATGAAGACATTTTTGACTGATTTTATTCACTCAGACCAAAATGGCTTTCTGCCCAAAAGGCAGATAAAGAATAACCTAAGGATTATTTTAAATGTGTTGGAATATTATGAAAACCATCCTGGGAAACAGATGGCACTTATATTTCTTGAAGCACAAAAAGCCTTTGACAATCTAAATTGGCAATTTATGTTTCAACAGTTGAAGGAAATGGATTTTGGTGAAAACTTTATAAATGCAATTCAACCAATTTATAAGAAACAAACAGCAATGATACTTTTAAATGGAGATTACACAGATGGTTTTGATATTAAAAAAGGCACAAGACAGGGATGCCCATTGTTGCCTTTGTTATTTATTCTTACATTGGAAGTGTTGGCAAGGAATATTAGGCAGGATATGGACATCAAAGGATTGGAGATAAAAGATCAGAGATACAAATTACAGGCCTTTGCAGATGATCTGATTTTTATTTTGGAAGAGCCATTGGAAACAGCCACCAAACTTTTGGAGATAATAGAGAAATTTGGAGAAGTGGCTGGACTGAAAATAAATAGGGAAAAGACTAAAATTTTAACAAAAAACCTATCAGATAAACAGAAAAACCAATTTGCTAAAAAGACAAATCTTCAAATAGTTAAAAAAAGTTAAATACTTAGGTATTCATTCAACAGCAAAATATACAACATTAAAAGAAGATAATTATGAGAGGCTAGTGAAAGAAATAAAAGCAGACTTGGAAAAGTGGAAAAATCTTCAACTATCACTATTAGGAAGAATAGTGACTGTTAAGATAAATATTTTACCAAAGCTACTTTTTTTATTCCAAACAGTTCCTGTCAAATTGACTAAGAAATTTTTTGATGATTTAAATACAACAATATTGAGATTTATATGGCAAGGAAAGAAAGCAAGAATTAAAATTAAATTACTATAGGAATCTAAAGATAGAGGAGGCTTTGGACTCCTGGACTGGAGACTTTATTATCAAGCAGCTATTCTGCTTTGGCTTAAAGAATGGATTACATTGAGAAACAAACAACTTTTGTACTTAGAAGGACATGATTATATTCCTGGAAAAAATGGCTGGAAAAAATGACTAAAATACAAATAGAATTTAAGCCAGAATTGTTTTGTTAGGAATATTAGGAATTAATGATGGGAAAGAGAATGAATATTTAATATTGCACGTATTGACAGTGGCAATAATAGATTTAAATAAATTGATCACTAAATTTATATGGCAAAGGAAAAAACACAGGATTAAATTAAAACTCTTGCAAGATACGAAAGATAAAGGGGGATGGATTGGCATTACCAGAGTGGGAAATATACTACCAAGCATCAAGCTTAACTTGGCTAAAAGATTGGATGGATTTGAAAAATACTACAGTTTTAACAATAGAAGGACATGACTTGCAAGCAGGGTGGCATGCATTCCTATGGGACAAAAAACATAAAATACACAGATATTTTCAAAGACACATAGTTAGGAATGCATTGCTGCAGACTTGGGAAAAAATAAAACAAAAACATTATATAAGAATTCCAGTGTGGTTATCCCCAACAGAAGCTCTGAAATACCTAAACCTATTGGATATAAATAAGATAATTAGATACAAGGAATTATTAAATGAACATGGAAATTTGAAAACAAAACAAGAATTGGAACAAGACATTGGCAGAGAGATTGATTGATGGACATTTACACAAATTCAATCTAAATATACAGAGGACAAAAAATTATATGAAATCCAACAAGAGCTGCAAGAATTGGATAAAATTATACATAGAACAGAAATAAAATTAATTAGCAATTTATACAAATACCTATTGAGATATAAAATGGAAGATGAGGTTGTCAAAGACACAATGATTAGATGGGCAAAAAATTTCAGATACAATATAGAATTGGAGAAATGGGAAAAAATATGGGAAATAAATATAAAATTGACTATGTCAGCGGCATTCAAGGAAAACCAGTTGAAGATGTTTTACAGATGGCATCTTCCACCAGCAAAGCTTGCCAAGATGTTCCAGAATAATTTGCCAACATGCTGGAAATGTAAAAAAGTACATGGAACATATTATCATCTATGGTGGACATGCCCAGTTGCAAAAAAATACTGGTCTACAATAAAAAAAATGGATCCAAGAAATAATAGACCAACTCATAGACTGGAAACCAGAGATCTTTTTGTTGGATATTTTAAATAGAAAATATAGTAAAGGAATATGGTACTTAATTTTACATATAATAACGGCCGCAAGAATAGCATATGCACAGTGCTGGAAAAATGAGAATATACCATCAGAGGAAGAAGTAATAAGAAAAATCCTGGACTGTGCTGAGATGGACAAATTAACAAAAGAGATAAAAGAAAAGGAAGACACAGAGTATTATATAGTATGGAACAAGTTGTATGTCTGGTTGGAGACTAGAAATAATAGAGGAGAATAAATATGGAAAGGTCAAAAGTGAAAATATGTGTATAATAGTGTATAATAATAATAATAATATGAATTATTCTTAGTAAGAAGTAGAACATGAAGGAAGAAAAATGTAAATAAGAAATAACGGACTATAAGGACAAATATTCTAAAGAAGAATAAGGGGGAAATGTAAATATTAGATTACCGTTACGTAATTGCTGTAAAAAAAGGAGGAGTATATATATTGTGTGTGTACGTGTGTTATGTTTTGCTTTGTTCTGTTTTGTCTTGTTGATTAAAAATAAAAATTAAAAAAAAAGTATTTGCCCAACTTTGGAAAAATGAAGATTTACCATCTGACCAGATTATAATTACTAAAATTCTAGAATGCGCAGAAATGGATAGATTAACTTTAGAGATCAAAGAGAAAGAAGACTCTATCTATTTTAAAACATGGGAAAATTTTATCAATGGTTAGCAATACGTTAGAACGGGAAAAAACTTTGAAATTAAATTGGACGAATGTGATTTTAAGCATTAGTGATTATAATTAATTAGTATTTTATTAATTATCCTTATTTAGCAAGATGAATAATATTTATTTACTATCCTTTATTTTTATGATTATTGTTAACCCAGTTTATTATAACTGTTTAATATTATATAAGAGATCTTTATTTAACATTTATATCCAGATGGTAATTTGCTTGCTAAGCGTGGAATTTTTGTTGGGGGTAACCCCACCATTGTACCTATCCTTAATCCATTCCCAATCCCCTATTCCTACCCTTTCCTATACCCGTACCAACCCTATCCTTTTCCTATCCTTATAAAACCTAATAAAATATTTTTTAAAAAACTTTCTGAGCACTAATGTCAGCATATTGCCCCGAACAATTTTACTGATCATGAATGGATGGAAGGTTGAGTGATGTGAGGATCGAACTCCAGGGTGTGGGCAGAGTTTGCCTGCAATATTGCATTCTAACTACTGCACCATCAAGATATATACTTTCTCTCCATTATTAATGATATCATTGTTAACATTTTTTGTTGCTTTATTAAGCATAGGATCAGCCACAATTAGGTCTTCCATAAAGAACAAGTCAGAAAAAAAATTAGAGGTATATATCTGTTTGCCATTACTTGACATAAACAGATTATGTGGAAAATGTACAAATGCACTCATTTTTATTTTATAAAGTGTTCTTCTTGGATGCAGTTAGAAAAGTACATTCTATAAAATTATGTTTTATATATGAAGACATTTTACTGCATAATAAATTATATTACTGAAAACAAAATCAAATAAACGCTACATACTGTATTAACGAGGATCCATTTTCCTGGATAATCATTTAATTATTCCAGCTGTTAAAAGACTTTATTTCCTGGCATTACTAAGTAGCCTCTAATGTTTATCTAAAAAATGGTATGAATACATCTCCTTGTGTGTATGTGTCCCAAATAGTTTACCTCAGCAACAAATAGTTCTGTGAAAAGATATTTGCCCCTATTTGGATTTGCTGATGTCTTTCATTTCTGCCACTTGAATGTTACAAAAGCTTCATACAGGGCCTACTGCCATATAAAAATAACATGAGTTTTTTTTTTAAATAATAATAATACACCATTTTTTTTTGTTTGTGAAATTATTTTTTTCTTCATAGCTATACAATATACAATGTACCAATTTGAGGAAAAAAAGTTATTGCCTCCTGAATTCAATGCATGTACTTAAAGCAGTGTTTCTGAAATTTGGCAGCTTTATGATAGGTGGACTTCATCTCCCAGAATTCCCTGCCAGAAAGCTGTCTAGGGAATTTTGGGAATTGAACTCCATGTGTCATAAAGTTGCCAAGTCTGAGAAACACCAAATAAAGAGAACAATTTGGGACAATTGTCTAACTATTTAATTAATTCTTTTTCCTTTTTAAAAAAATCAGTGTGGTTTCACCAATTTTCCAGTCAAATGAGGTAGAAATATGACTGCTCCTTGGAAGTTGAAGGCAAAAATCTTCTACCACAGGTGACTAGAAGAATGGTGACATATTGGAACTGTATTCATTAGGGCTGGCAGGAAGCAATGGAAAAAGGAGGAAGCTCAGAAAGCAAGACAATAACCATATAAAAATGATTCTGCTGGGTTTTGAATCAACAAAGTTTAGATTATCAGACAAGAGTGTTACTGATTTCCCTCTTCTAACAATTAGAGTGAAAGGAAAATCTAAAATATATCAGAGGGAAATCTAAGGGGCAGTCCTTTCTCAGCAAAGAGCTAAGCTTTGTTTGCAGCCAGCTGAAAGTGCTTTAAACCAAATAGGAGAAGCACTTGAGCAATGTAGGGAGGATAATATCTAACTTGCATGGTGTAGCTTTCCTGGTGAGTGGAGGGTCAATAAATGGTTGCCAGACAGCTCTGATAATGGGGTAAGTGATAATTTTGGATATGCTTTTAGTCATCATTTGGGGAAGATTTGGGGCAATACTCAATTTTGCCCCGTGTAATTTTTCAAAGATCACTTTTCAGATTTCTGCAGCAACCTTTTGAACAGATGAATCAGAAGTGGAATTTTTCAGGCTACAAGCGTGCCATTAGGTTTGATGAAAATCACATACTGCATTCCACAAGAAGTACCTTATTTAGATAGTCAAGCATGAGAGTAGTAATGCCATCATTTGCAGATTTTTTCCTGCCTTAGGACTTGGACAATTGGCCATTAGCATCAAGTCTGTTTTACACAGAGACTGCTATAGGAAATTGTTAGGCTATCATCTGAAGGGAATTGTTTAACAAAAGGCAAAATGGCGTATAAGAGAATGTGTGAATACTCCTCCCCCTTTTTTTGTAATGATGAAGTGTGAACTAAAAATGTTGTGGCTCCCTGTTCTAAAAAAAACTTAAAACGTTACTGAGCTGCAGAAATTTACCATGGGGTAATGGAATAGAATTCCTATGAAGCGATATGAGAAAGTTTGGGGTTCTTCACTCAAAGTTCTGAGGAGGAAAGTGAGCACAGTTGCTACACCTGCTGGTAACTCCTTAAGAAGTTGTTTCTTTTCCTAATCTAATCTATGGCCACCACGTAGTTCCAGGAAAATGAATATCCGAGTTGAGAAAACATTAAGAAGAAAGTATCAATGATTTTAATGTACCTGATTGACACCTCATTTCTGAGTCCAGTCAAATCTCTTAAGCCATTGGCCTCAGCTTTCAAATTCATGATTATGTTAAAAACTTTCTGAAAATGTGATATATGCTTAATTTTGTTTCTGAGTTTATTGGGGAAAAAATGAATATCATTGATTTGCTAACATAGATATTTTATTATGGAAGTTATTTAAACCTGCTGTCTTTCTGGTGAATTAATTTGCACAACTCATTGAATTAAAATTAGGTAAGTAAGTATAATTGTGATTGTCGCCTAATGAAGGAAGGAAAGTTCTGAAAATATCAGTTTAACCAGAGTTACATACAGTGCATTTTTTTTCTCAAATATTTTTGAGAGGAAAAGGACAATCTACTAGAGTTTTTGCCCCTAGTTGTTATTAGGTTCATAAAGTAGGTGCAGAAAGCTGTTGCAATAATAGTTGAATACCAACATCATATTCCTTCTCTTTTGTGTAATTTGCTATAGATTCACCCTTAACTAGAACTGTCTGGTATTCTTTCACAGTTTGAGGATTCAGTAGATGCCAACTCTTTCATATGTTAGTAATCACAAAGATATTAGTTGCTCTTTCTGGTAGGTTTTTGTTTCTTTATGGTGAAAAACAAGGTCTTCCACAGCATTAGTGCTACAGAAAATGTTCCTGAAAAAAAGACTAATATCTTCAGTTTATAATAGCAACTGATTATTTTTTATTTAATTCAAATATTGAGTTAATTTGTGCCTGAACATGACATCCTATAGAAATGTTGGATTTCCAGAATTCCCATAATTTAAAATGATACAGTTTTGCCCATTCCAGCATAGGATGAATGCATTTTAACAAGGACATGGGTAAGCTTCAAAGGAAGGAAGGAAGGAAGGAAGGAAGGAAGGAAGGAAGGAAGGAAGGAAGGAAGGAAGGAAGGAAGGAAGGAAGGAAGGAAATATTTTAATTCAGAATATATAAAAATTCTGTTTTGTGTCATAAGTCAGCTGGGGGGGACAGTGAATTTTAGCCATAAAAAGGAGTAAACCATTTCTGAAAAACTGTGCCAAGAAAAGTGGTCTTTCTTGGGGACTTGCCTAGTAAGTTTCTGGAAATTGGACTTGATTAAACAAAAACAATAACAAAATTCTAATACCAGCATTTTAAAGCACCATCATCATCAACAACAACAACAACAATAAATCAACAAGACTGAGTGGCTGAGTGGGTCTCCCTGAGTCAGGGTCACTTCCACCATTGACATCAGTGGCATCAACCCATCAGTGGTGGGTTTCAAATATGTGAGCAACCAGTTCTCTGTGTTAATGCCACTTCCAGAAGTCCATTCTGGGCCCGGGCAACAAAAAATTAGTTACTGGTTCTGCCAAAGTGGTGCGAACTGGCTGAATCCCACCAGTGCCTTGGATGGAAAAATACTTCCCCAATGTAGACTGGTGCACTTGGGAATCCTTTTGGATCCACAGCTCCTGCTCAAACATCTTTGCACAAATCTATCTTGTTGCTAGTTGCATCACTTCTTCAATCAGGAGGCCCTTCAGTCAGTTACTCATCCCCTAGTCACCACACAACTGAATTATTTCAATGGACTCTATACAAGGCTATCATTGAAGACCATCTGGAAGGTATAGCTAGTATCAAGTGGTAATGGGCCGCTTCCCATTACATGCACATGCCACTACTGCTAAATGAAGTGCTTTGGTTGCTGGTCAGCTTCTGGGTGCAATTCAAAGTTGTTACCTCTAATGGCATTGGACCTAGATGCCTGAGGGACAATTTGTTTCCAACTGTTTCTGTCCACCCTATACCATATACATCCTTATCAAACTTTATCATCTTGTGTGATGGAGAAAGTGTGGCTTCTCTGTCATCATCTCCTCCCTCTCTGGAACAGCATCTGCCCAGAGATAAAGATTGTGCCCTAACTTCTAGGGTTTTGGAAAGGACTTAAGACCTGGCCTGGGATGAATAGTTTTTTCAGGGTACTGGTTTCATTTGATTTGTTACTGTTTGATTGTTTCAGGACACTTGCATTATCATGTGATAACACCAGTGCTTTTTTTCTAAAAAAAAAAAAAAGGTGCCAGAACTCACACACGTCATATAACCCGCCTTGCCTACCCTACAAGGTTCCATCCAAAAAAGGTGCCGGAACTCTGTTCTGGGCATTCTATGAGGAAAAAAAGCCCTGGATAATACACATGCAATTTTTGAAACACTGAGAGTCAGTTATGTGTGACACAGTTGGCTGGTGATAGATTGGTCCTTTTGTTTTTAGCAGAAGTGAGGGGTGAGGTACATAAAATAGGTACATTAAGTTTCTGTGATGTGGTGGTGGGTGATATACTGTTAAAAATGATAATTGGGAAAGGTAATGTTGTTGGCAACTTCTTATCTGCATCTGTATGTGTGTGTTTCCAACATGACCAATCAGATGAACTTCCAAGTAAATGGAGGGATATGTATCATTGCTGATTTGATCACTATCCTGTCACAAAGTTTCCTTTGTTTACTTTAAGTCCAAAAACCATTTAATTCACATCTCTCCATCAAACATTAATCACTTGGACATTAATTGCCTATTTAATAACTCTAAACTGCTAATTAAGCCATTAGACTGTTAACTGGTGTTAGTGCCTTTGCTTTTAGTGAAATGTCTTTATAGAGGATTATTTTGGAAAATTCCATTCTATTTTATGCTTCAGAGAATATGATTGTATTGCTCAGCACACTTTTGCTTTTGTGAATGGGTGAGGGAGATGTTTGCAAGATACTTGAAGAATAAACAAGCATTATCATTCATGTGAAAGGTGTTCAGTAACCTGTTTTTTTAGGCATAAGACCTGGATGATATAAAAGAATGTTCCTTTCATGTTCTTTCATCCATGTAAATTTAGGGGAAGCTGGAGATTTCACTCACATTGTCTGAACAGAAAGTTATCCTGATAGCTATATGTGTGATGTAAGTAAAGCAGACAATATTGGTTGCTCAGGAATTGATATAATTCCAATAGTTTTAGCTAGAATGATTAACGTTGCACTAGGACTGATTCAACAATTTTTATTTTATATCCTTTTATTTGAGTTAAATAATAATATAAGAAACTCTAAGCTAAGACTCCACAAATTCAATTACCCGACAAATTGATTTGAGAAATCACACAATAATTCGTTTTATACATTTGATTGTACTGTCTGTTCTTAATACATAGTCTGAGGGAGATTTCAAACATATGTTATTGGCAAAGAAGGCATTATAGTATGTCCTCTCCATCCTCACATAGGGATCTAGTAACATAAGAAAATCTTTATTATGTTGTAGGACTTATGATATATATTTCTTCAATCTTTTTGACAACTGTGAACAATTTTGAAAGAGTTCCATTATAAACACCTCCCACATTCTAGAAAATATTGAGTGACTTGCTCAGCAATTTTTCTGGAGCCGCTAAAAAAAGTCATATGTTAAAAACATACCTTAAATTCTTTTTTCTCATGTACATATGCAGGTGAGGCTGTTCTAAGATAGATGGTAATATGTGGCCTCTTTTATTAAAAAGTTCACACACATTTATCTATAACTTACACATAAATGTATTCATTGTTAACTGTAAATAAATTGGACTAATACCATATCTGTACATTAAAATGCATATGATTAGTGTCAACACTGCTAACATCAGATGTTCTTGCTTTGACAACAGATGAAAACGCAGCCATTTTCTCTATACTTTTAGAATCAGTTGGTGCAGGGAGGGGGAATTGGGAAGAGAGTTCAGTTAGCCATAATAATAATAATAACTCTGCCATGGGAATCCAAGGACAAACTGAGTCCAGAACTGATAACGTTTGGTGGGCTGGACACCTGGGGAGAAAGCCTGCACTTCAAGCTAATTGGGGAATGTGATTTATGATTGTTTATTGGGGTGGGAATTGTACTTTGTTATTTTGTATTCAGAGGAGGGGAATTTAGTTTTTGGGTTCAACTATGTATTGCCGATACTTTGTTTCCTGAATAAAAGATTCTTTAAGGAAAACAATGCCTCAAAGTTCTTTTGAAGGATTTCATCTGTCAACCATGACAATTAGTTTCTAGGATGTATAAACAAGGTGAAACTTTCACAGCAGAAGTACTGTATACTGATTTTAAATCCTTAAGTTTTAATTATTTTGAAGAGTTATTTGCTTATTCTTAGAAGGCAATCAGCTGACTACGTTAATCTAATGACTCAATTCCAAAAATAAAACAAAAAATCTCAAAACTATATTAAAAGGTAGGGGATGTGACAGGATGAGTTGTCATCACTGAGATTATAATTGTATCTCAAAGTGGATTAATTGTCTTTTTCACAAATGGATGAAAACTATCATGCAGGTAACTAGAAAGTTGTCGGAATACCTGTAAGCAAACAAATTTACCTTCTAGAGTAAGATTTATAAGAGGGAGACTTGTCAAGCAAATGAATTTTTGCTTGATGTTTCTGTATAGACTGAATGTGCTTTTCATGGATCAAAGAAACAGAATGACCAAAGGCATTGAAAACAAGAAGTAAAGAAGGCAGAGTATCACTGGCGGAAAGAGGAATGAATGACAGGTTGCCCCTATCAGGAGAAGAACACTCAAATGCATGGGGGAAAAAATCATCAGGTTAGGATTGCAAAAGTTTAGTCAGAAGTAGATGGGAATTGTAACACCCTGGAGTCATTGCACAGAAGAGGTGCCATACTTCAATTCATCTGCAGCTCAAATTTAGCCTTGCCAGCAAGATTATAAGTGGGAATTTTATCTATATGTCTGTGTGAGAGAGGGAAGGATTTAAAGCTTTAATTCAGAAAGGGAACAATAAAAGCTGCATTTATTTCTAAGTTTTGGTAATTATTGGATAAATAAGGATACATAGCACTGGAATTATTATGAAGTAGCTCTTTGCAGATTCCCATTTTGCAGTATATTTTTATGTAACTGTTTATGTCTTATATGCACACAATCTATTTATAACTTTCTTTTTCTTTCTTTCTTTCTTTCTTTCTTTCTTTCTTTCTTTCTTTCTTTCTTTCTTTCTTTCTTTCTTTTCTTTCTTTCTTTCAGTTGCATAAGATAGATTCAATATGTATTCAATATGCTGAGCCTAAATATAGCTTAAGTATCAACCTGGAACACTTTGAGGTAAAGTCTGCCTTAACTGATGTTACCAATGATGACTTTCTGGAAAAAGATAAGATGGATTCAGTTGAAGGTAGACCAGAGGCTATTTCTGACATCCTTGATAGAGGGACAGATGATGCAATAGTAAGTTAAATTAAGTTCTCATAGCCTTAAGTGACATTTAGCAGAAATCAATGCAGAGTTCACATGAGGTGAGTGTCCTTCAGGAACATTTTAAAGGTTGTTACCTATTACTTTGGGAACATTCTGGAGGTTGTCTTTTTCTTTATTTTCTTCTTCTTCTCTCTCTCTCTCTCTCTCTCTCTCTCTCTCTCTCTCTCTCTCTCTCTCTCTCTCTCTCTCTCTCTCTCAATTTAATGTTCATAATTTAGCATTTCATTTCAAATCCTTTGTCAGTCCAAACCAGGAGCATAAATATAACATTAGGCTTACACAAAATCTGTCAGTAAACAAACTTACTTCAATCATTCCTGCTGTAAAATATTGTCCAAAGGAAAAATGTGAATTACTTTTTGAAAATGTGGTCTAATGAAGATAATAAGATAATAATAAGGTAGTATAAAAAATAATAGATAATTATAATAGATACAGATTATAAAAACCAAAAAAGTTAATAATCTCTTGACACCTGAAGTAACAACAACAACAATATAAACAACAACAACAATAATAAAGATAGAAGGGACCTTGGTGGTCATCTAATCCAACCTCCTGCTCAGGCAGGAAACCCTATACCATTTCAGACAAATGGCTATCCAGTCTCTTCTTAAAAACGTCCAGTGTTGGAGCATTCACAGCTTCTGGAGGTAGATTGTTCTATTGGTTAATTGCTCTAACTGTCAGGAAATTTCTCCTTAGTTCTAGGTTGCTTCTCTCTTTGGTTAGTTTCCATCCATTGCTTCTTGTCTTGCCTTCAGGTGCTTTGGAGAATAGCTTGACTCCTTGTTTGTGCTAAAGGAGGAAGTAAAAGTGCTAAAGGAGGAAGTAAAGAAGAAGATAGGAGGAGGAGGAGGGGGAAGGGGAAGGGGAAGAGGAAGAGGAGAGACAATGTAGTACAGTAGTTAGGATGCTCAACTAGGACTGGGGAGATCCACCTTCAAGTTCTTTCTCAGCTATGGAAGTTTACTTGTATCACTAATAAATATAATTTATCTATCTCCTAGAAATGCTATTATGGGAAAGTTGGAGGAAGTAAGAGTAAGAAATAACTCTTGGAAGCAAAGTCAAATATTGCCTCCAGAATCAATAAATTGTTTCCTAAAATAAGTTCTGTTTATCTCAACAGGTTTTTTTTTTAAAAAAAATAGATATGGGTATATTGGAGTGGAGATTGAGCAATTATCTTCTAACTGTCTACTGGGTTGGCATCTTTGAAGTTCAAAGTAACTGGCACATTTAATGATTTATAAACAAGAGCTAGGAATGTACTTAGAATCCTGTTTTTGTAAGATTAATATTAATACAAGATCTAGCTCTATACAGAATCTTTACAAATCTTTAGAACACATCAAATACTACTTGCTGATCTTATTTATCTAGAGAATTGGAACATATAGAAATAAACACAGGTTTGTAACTTGTTCTTCAGCTTTAGCTATATGAACTCCCCTTCCTTTCCCCCCTCGTAGACAGTCCAATTCAAAGTCTATCTGGTCGAGCTAGGTTTGAGTTCCTTGATTTGAGTACCTTGATCAAGGTAGGATACCCACTAGGCACAATAGTTCATTCTGTGTGATTACTTTGAAGTACTATAGTTCTCATCTGCTTTTATAATTTCATGCAAAGCATGTTTACTATTAACTTGGTACTTTTTACACAACTGTTAGTTTTTTTTATGCTTGAAGGCTCATACAAAACACAGTTTTCATAGGAACCATCTGTTGTGTTTGAGAACCAAATCTTGTTTTCAGAATTTTCTTGAGTTTTCTTAGAAAAGTATACCCTGGCAGTTTTCTTCATTAGCTGAAAAGTTCCATAGCAAACCTTTCTGCCTGTTTGGAACTGATCTCTTGGTACTTTGCTTTTGTTATATTTCTCTATATATCTTTCACATGATATGAGGTATGTGTGTAATGTATGTGGGTAGCAATATGATGACACATTGAGTAAACGGAAGTCACAGCCCAGGAATGTGTATGTGCTTTGTTTCTTAGCTGAATGATGAAGAGTTATGTGAGAGGTAACATACAGTGTTATAAATATTGTATCTGTGGCATTTGTCTGCATTAATTATCAAATGATAACCTTGCATTTCAGAACATGTCTGTTACTCATTAATATTATTCACAATTTTGTGAGGGTTTAGAGGAAGACTTAAAATGTTGTTACAAGAATGGAAATATGGACAAAAGAAGGTTAATGGTGCCAAAAATACTGCTAGTGACTATCTTAATTGCCTTGGTCAAGTGCCTCTCTTGTTCAGGAAAATACAGTAAATGTGTTTCCATGGGAACTAATTGTTAGATTATTTTCTTTAAGTCTAACTAAAATGTGCTTGAAAAGAGGTGTGCCTCCATGTCATGCTTCTGAGTACTTTTTGAGATAATGTAAATAAAGCATTTTTACAAAAACATAGCAGTACAGTAATACTGTATACACGTCTATTGAGAAAGGTGGGTCCTCAAATTCAAAAGTTCTAGAATACATGCATCCACTGCAACTAGACAAATGTAGAATTGTTTTGGAGCTCTACGAGCAATAGCATTTTGGGGATGCTGGTTGATTTTTTTCCTAGAGACTTTATGGGATGGTGGACTTTATGGGATGTTTAATTTGTGTTTCAATTTGTGTGTAATCTGCATTTTTTATAAATAATATTAAATATCACTACAGTAAGTGTCAAAAGTAGCAGTAGCATCATCCTTAAAAAAACCAGCCTGGGTAATGATTGTACTTCCAGATCACAATCTGGGAAGTGATCAAAAGTAATAGTATATTAGTAGAATGCTTTACTTGTTTGTTCAATCAAGTATGTTGATTGAATAGCGAGGTTAACAGTAAGATATTACACTGCATAAGAAGAAGTAATCTTATTTCTAATCAGAAAATAATAAATAATAATAATATAATATAAATAATAATAATAATATAATATAAATATAATATAAATAATAATAATAATGGCCTCTTTTGAGATCTACTGCAATAACTAGAAAAGTGAACTAATGATGTGAAGATTTAATGGTGATCTGCTAAGTTGTTTTTCTTCCACTATCTTTCCTCCTTCTCTTCACAAGCTTCAGTAAATTAAAATATGTTACAAAAATTCAGCTGTGAATACACAATGGCTTTTATTACCACCTGACAGTAGACTGACTTGATGTCCCTAAACTGCACCTAGAAGCTGTTTTTACAATTTATTCAAATATCCCCAAATGGTTTCTCAAATAAATCATGATGGATCATAATGTGTCCCTTTTTCGTATGCAAACAATGCCTAAGTATTTCTAATAACTTGATTCCACAATAAGAATGTCATACAAACTATCAAGACTGGAGATGATAATGTGATCATTTGAGGAGGCCATGGTGCTTCGGGATCTGGATGACTTGTCAACATTGAGAGAAGCATGATGTCTGCTTTGAATCAGATAATTCTGCAGTAGAATTGCAGCCCATCTTTTTGTCAGAGGAAAAGCAAGTGGTCAGACAGCAAGGCAAAATATAAAATTTTAAAAAGTGTTTACAAAAAGCAAAAGAATGAAGAACACATTTAGCATTTTGGAATGGTGAAATGAATGTCCTAAATCTTGTTGAAATATTGTGGGAGGAAATGAAACAAAGAATGTTCAGGAACATATTTTGAATGAGATATGATATATCTCTAGAACAGGAGTCTTCAAACTTGGCCCTTTTATGACTTGTGGACTTCAAATCCCAGAATTCCTCAGCCAGGCATCTGGCTGAGGAATTCTGAGAGTTGAAGTCCACAAGTCATAAAAGGCCAAGTTTGAAGACCCTTGCTCTAGAATCTGTGTTTTGAGAACTTTATTGCGATGAGGGAAGCCAAAGTTTGTAAGATAAATAGAGAGCAATACCAGCTCATATAATCAACCATTTTTTTAAAAAATAAAATAAAATACAATTGACCCCAACTATCTCTATAGTTGAATTGATTGATGGAGGGTCACCCTCTAGCAGATATCAGGAATAATCATATATCAAAACATTAGATTTATCTGTTGTAGAAGAATATCTCATTTCTGTTCAGCCTTTGTACATCTTATTGCCTCAAGGAAAGATAAAGGGGCCTTATTATTGGAACATCAGGAAAATGCATGATTTGCTAAACTTCCAGGGTTTTCCTTATCTAAATTGCATACCAGTATGTGTTCACACCACTTGCTGGTTTACAGTAAATTTTCTCTGAGTGAAATTCTATGTTTGGCTACAAAAGCGTTTTGGATTGCTGGGGAAGATTGATGGGAGATAAGTTGGTGGTCAATGAATATTTTACAAGCTGTCATGTGCAGAAACTGTGGGCAGAGCACAAGGAACACAAGGAGATTCAGACTGAATATTAGGAGAAAATTTCTAAAAATAAGCATTATTAATCAGTAGAATAATATATTTAAGACAGTGGTGAATTCTCTGTTGCTAGAGATTTCCAAACGGGGGCTTAATTGCTATCTGTCAGGAATTGTCTAATAGATTTCTGCACTGAATGATGGGTTGAATTAAATGATCTGTAAGATAGCTGTTAATTCATATATTCTATGATTCTTAATACCTTTTATTATTACAACTATATTAGATATGGAAAAACAACAACAAAAACCTTTCTGTCTGGGTCCTGTGGCCTAGGACTGTCCAGATGCAAGAAAGGAACCCAGATCAACTCTAATAATGTTGCTGGGTCCCATAAATCCAAACAGGCAGAGAAACAGATGAAGATTGACTCCTATCGTCCCACTGCAGAGACAACACAAAACATGAGTAACAGATCTAGAGCTTTAGGATCCTCGCAACCCCAAGGAATATGACAAGGTAGAAGCCAGTAACAAAACAATCCAAAACTTCAATGCAACTCACTTTCCACAGCAAGGAGGTAGTGCAGATAATCACCTGAAACCAGGCTCTGCATCCCCTTCCCCACCAACTACATTACTTTTACAGAGAAACTCTGATCTTTATATTATAGCTAAATGACATTGCAGTCAAGGTGGACAGCTTCCAACAAGCTCTTAATCTGCAAATTCTCCACGGCAATCAGGGGGTTAAAATGGCAGCAGAAGCTGGCCACATAGGCATTCTGGCTGTCTTATGATTTCATCAGGGCATCTTGACACAGTTAAGTATGATCATCTACTACAAAAAAGAAGGCTCACAGATAGAACTGCAAGACTATTGTGACCTCTCTATCTCCTGAGCTGCCAAAATTGAACAATCCATTTGAAAGTTTTTGACTGCTTACCTAGTTAAAGAAATGTTAAATGCATACTCCTGACTACCACTTACCAAGCTTATGAATCCAATACTATGCTGACAGCTGCGCTTGAACCTCCTCTAGCAGAAGAGATACCACAAATAACTCCTGGCATGGAAGAAAAAGGAGGGCATGAAAAATAAATGGATATGACTCATCCAGGCAGTCAATTCCAATGACTCAGCCTCATTCTTGCATATCCCATCAAGCTCCCAAAGCAATGATCCATCCATGGTGGACTGTCATATACCCCTAAGGACCTATTTTTAGGAACACTATATGGATACCTTGAAAGTGGAGCCATAGTAAAATTACAGAAAATCTGCCAATAGGCACCTAAAACAGAAATCAGGAACCCTTGTGGCTCAACAAGCACCGAGGAAAAGATCTAATTCACTTTGAAGCTGTTAAAATCAGCTTCAACTTCTGGGCTTCTAGCCTGGCTTCACTCTTTAACCTGCCTTGATGCCTATAGATCTGGAAAAACAACAAAGATTGGGGCTTGTGATCATTGTCCTTATATATAAAAAAGTGAAAAGGGATGTTCCTGGTAATTATACAGTGATCAGTCTCCTAAGCACAATCAGCAAACTCTATATAAGGCATCTACAATGGAAATTCCACAGCTGGCTAGATCAAGAAAACATATTTTCAGGTCTGGTTTTAGGGGAGACTAATCCATCATTTATCAATGCCTAGTACATCATCATCTTATTAAAAAAATACTCCTCCCACAATATGACCTCCTTTTATGCCACTTCAAAGCAATATTTGATTCTATATTCCAAGGTAAATTATAGGAAAAGGCCTATAATTTAGGCCTTTAATATAGAGGCCTCCTAGATTGACATATGGTACATGAAAGGATCTTACTCAAAGAAAGATGTAAGCCCCAGGGCTACCTCACCAGTGCTTCTAAACTAAGAAAGGCATCAAGCAAGGCTTCATATTGGTCCTAGTTTTATTCAGTTTCTGCATCAACTTCATGGTGGGTCCTCTTCTCAACCCAAATGTTTATTCTGTAAAATGTTCTGGAAGACACATCTCTATTCTACTTTATAGAGATAATGCAGTAAAGAACACCCATTGCCCTCAAAGGAGCACTGTGAGTACTAAGACAGGCAGGACTGCAAGGAAAATTAGTTAGAACTCAATCATTAGAAAACTAAAATCATGGCATTTGCCAAAAGAGTCCTAGAACCATTCCTAGAGCATATACTGTATGGCCACAAGATTGGGTAAGTCTTCTGTTTTTTTTTGGGGGGGGGGTAATCCTCCATTCTGCTAGCAGTAGAAAAGCCCATGGAGACTTCATGCTGAAAATGTGCATGGAAACTCATCTGCCATCTTTAAATTCCTTAAGAAAAAGTCTCTTTATCATCTTCTTTATGGTGCCCACCTGGGCCCCTTTTCTAGTTTTACACAATTAGAATTTGTACTATCCAAATTTCTAAGAACAGCCCTTCATAAATTGTGCCTTTAATGCTGCCCTGTGACCAGAGACAGACTTCTTAAAAGTGGAGGCTAAAGTATGGGTAACCTACTCATGTATTGGCTCAGACTATCCTTTTTGTTCCCCTTTGCCTTGCCTTATTAATTATGAGGGAAGATTCTCTTCCTACATGGAAAAAAAAAAAAACAATCTTATTTCCTTGGATGTCCGTGCAGGTCTTCCACTCAGTATGAAATATGATCAGGCCAAAACATTCATTAAATAGTGTGTAGCAGACACAGAGCATTACTTGACCTAGCTATGTTTCCAATGTATAATGCCAGTGAATCTAACAGATATTCTGTCACCAGCATGGTTTAGCTAATTAAACTCAAAGTCCTTAAACACCAGAGGGCTTTTGTTCTGACATGATATCATGCCTTCCCTTGACTGACCTTGAAGATCAATTCCGGGTACTCCTTACTCGGAGAGACAATGTCCTTATGATTTTGGACACAGAAACAACAGAGCATGTGCTTTTCTAGTGCCTGTTTTGTTTTCTTATCAAATTTCTATACTGTCCATTTTATCTGGAAGGTTTACAAATAGAAATAAAGTTGAAAACAGAATTAAAAAGTTAAAGTTACAAGAGTTTAAAAAAGTAGGCCGAGAACCCTCAAGCCACTAACCAATCCTAATGTTGTGTGACACTCTTTGACTCCTGTGCTAGTTGCCAGAGCCAGATCTTAGCATACTTCTGGAAGGCCAGAAAAATGGGGGTGTACATCAGTTCTCAAGGCAAGATATCCCAAAGGATGGGAGCAACAGCAGAGGTTTTCCTAGACCTTGCCAGTCAAGCTTCTTTAACCAACAGGGTCCACAACATACCCTCTCTGCTTAACAAGTTAGATGGGACAAGATGAAAGAAGAATGAGAGGGTTACCTTGTCCCGTGAAGGGCTTTGAAGGTATTAACCAATATCCTTGAATTGGACCCAAAAATAAACTGGCATCCAAGGCAGCCATTAACAGGTGTGTTACATGTGCAATCCTAGGGAAACCCAAAATTGCTTATATCGCCACATCTGCAACAGCTGAAGCTTCTGAATAGTAGCCTTCAATTATAATATTCAGTATTACATATTCACAGTAGTGATAAGTCATCTTAATTGAACATTACAGAAACATTCTTATATCATCTCACCCTTATTGCATTAATACCTGGACACATAGGATAATTATCCACCTCCCTGCTGCTTTCAGATTCCAAACCCACAACAACATACATTGTTGCCAGGTTCAGCACAGCAGTGCTTAACATTCATCTGATGATGACCTGCGCCATACACTAGCCTTGATGAGCACCTAGTTTGCCCTACTAGAGGGCTCTGTAATTTGATATAGTCTTCTACATGCTAACTTTTATGCTCTTGTACATCTTTCTTTTGCTGCTATTGCTCTAATGTCTAATGCTCCTACTCCTCCTTTTAGATTCTTTTACATTCGTGTTTTCTATATAAACTTTATATCTCAATAATATATTTGTATATCATCTATCTTGTCCGATACATATCTGATGTATCTTCTATACTTTTTTGTTGATTGTACTCCATCCTCCTTATGCGAGTCTATAACCATAAGAAAGATTTCATTTGATGATCAACAAAAACCTTTTATGGGTAATTGTAGTACTCAGGATAAAGGAAGTGTAAAATTCAAAAAGCAGTAAGTGAAAGCCACAATCCCCACTTCCTACCCACACTCCAATGAAAAAATAAATAAATAAAGATTTTTGTTCAATTAAAAAAGAAAACTAGTGCAATTTTGAATACCTCTAGGAAACAGAATGAGAGAAAAATTGATATTTTTTGTGGTTAAAAGAAATCTAGCCTTGCATTAGAACCACAGAAGCACAGAGTTAGAAAAGGCATTTAGTGCAAGATGCATGCATTAAATTATTCCTGACAGATGGTTGTTTATCCTCCACCTGAATGAAGAAGATGAAGATGAATCCTGTGGGGAAAAGCCCTTTGATGTCTTCTGTTAGTTCTGGCACTGGCTGATTTAATCATGTAGGGGCTTTTTTCAACATGTGACGATTAGTTCTTAGTCTACTTTAACTCTGTTGTAACTGAAAAATTTCCATAGGTTGGGGGATAGGAGTCACACTGATGAATACAGATAAATAGGGTAGTAGCTTTCTCTCTAGAATGGCATTTTTGAGAAAGATTTTTAAGTGTATTATTTTGCAGAATAACAAAAGTCTTGGCATGCAATGCTTCCAAATCAAAATAAAAATCATGAAATTGTACTTTGGAAGAATCGAGTAGAAGCAAAAATGGCAGATAAAAATCATAGCAGATAAGGACAGGAGAAACAAATTCAAAGGTCATCTGGAACATATTTATTCAGACAGCTTATTGTGTTTCAATCACCTCTTGTAATGTGGAACTTAATAATATAATCACCGTCATTACCGTGCATAGGGAAGGAGGTGCTACCTTGGAATGATGATGAATCTCAAAGCATTCCTTCTGGTTCCTCCAAGCCGAGCAACCTCTTAGTTTTCTTTGCCAGGAAAAGTAATCTACTTGACAAAGGTGCATAGGAAAATGGTCAGCTGGATGTCTGGATAAGTGGATGTAGCAGTATCTGGAGATAGCAGAAAGAGAGAAAAAATGGAGAAAATCATAAAAAACAAAAACCTGTAAATAAAATAGAATCATTGAGTGCAAAAAAAAAAGAAAGAAAGAAAAAAAGAAAAGAAAAGAAAATATAGTACCAATAGTAATAGATGACTTGGGTGCAATCCCAAAACATTTGGAGTAGCACCTGAACAATATCAGCATTGACAAAATCATCATCAGTCAATTGCAAAAGGCAGCTTTACCTGGAACACCTTATATCCTGTGATGATACCTTTAAAACCATCAAACAACATCTGCCTATCCCAGGCCCTAGGAAGGATTTGATAGATGGATAAAAGTGCCAAATCTAATCTAAACATCTGACTGACTCATCAAAAACTGTAACAACAACAACAACAACAACAACAAAACAACAACAACAACAATAATAATAACAACAACAACAACAACAAAATACAAAGACCTACAAATAGAAATAGAAAGACTGTGGCAAAGGCAAGCAAGGGTAATAGTAATAGGTGCCTTGGGTGCAATCCCAAAACAACTGGAGTACCACTTGAACACCATTGGCATTGACAAATTCACCATTAGTCAATTGCAAAAGGTGGCCTTACTAGGAACTGCTTCCATCCTGCGATAATATCTGTAATACCATCAAACATCCACATTTGCCTATCCCAGGTCCTTGATAAGGACTTGATAGGTAGACAAACGTGCCAAATTCAGTCTGAACATCTGGCTGACTGTGTGATGATTAATCATCATCATCATCATCATCATCATCACTCTGCATTATAGGTTTGGTGAGAAATATTAAGATGATATACCTGAAGCACTTCTAAAACTTAAGAGCGCTACATAAATTTTAGCATTTGCTGCTTCACTGTTGTTTATTTGCTTCAAAATTAAATGTCTGATTAATATAGATAAAGCGCCTGTCTTTTCTTCAGCCTTACCAAGATAGAGTTTACATCCAAGTGACAGGGGTCCCCAATCCCTGCTACAGGTCTGTGATATATTGGGAACTGGACTGCGCAAGCATCGGGAGAGCATGCAAAGTTTTATTTGCTTATGAATGGGATCTATGTTGCCTGCACGAAACCATCCCCCCCCGACCGGTCCATGAAGCCAGAAAGGTTGGGGACCACTGACCAATAGTGAAAGTGGTCCCTTAAATATCCTTTGGAAGGCAAAAATATTGATTAGTTTGGCAATACTTGGTACAGCAGAAAACTGTGGGAAAAATATGAGGATATTTCCTAGCAATTTATCTAGGAGGATTTTTTTCAGTGTCCATATTGTTTATGTACATGACTCTAAAGTTTCTACTTCTTTTAGAGTAAGTTGATAATAAAGAAAGTTGCAATCAAATTTGGAATAGGGACATCAGGATTGCCTCAGAAAGGATAGTCATAGCAAATCTATACTAATTATATAATGTCTCAGGCTTAGTTATTAATAAGTGTTTTAACATCCAATTATACTTTTATATTCTAGGGGAATTTTGAAGCCTTTCCTGTTTTGTTTTGTTTTGTTCCTACAGATGTTTTTACCATACTAGACAAAGGGGGGAAAAGTTTCTAAACAAAAGCAAGTGAAAAATATGTTCAATATAATCAGGACATTAAGTTCCCAAATCTGATCTATAATTTTCACAACAGTGGACTTTTTTCAGACATTTTATTCTTTGATTTATATCTTCTCAAATGCATTTACTGGTCCCTTTTAGAGACATTGATATATAAATTGATTAGCTGTTTGTTATTATCTTCTTTGTGATAAGAGTTGTTGTATATACATTAGAATCTGCCATCTTTTGGTATAGTGGTATTTCATTTCCATGATATTTAAGTCTGAGAGAATTCAGACATTTGTGGCTTCTTTTTATGGCCTTTTTAAAAAATAGTCTTTGGCTCAATAAATGCAGCTTGGTACAAGGAAAATTTCTTTTTCCTTGAGTGTTGCTTTCTGAACCAACTGCAGAAGGCATACCAGCAGCCATTTGTTATGGTCAGATCACACCAGATAAAACTAACTACCATCCACGACTTCTGTAGGATAAATGGACCCATCCAAATGGTTCACCTGAGATATATAATAGAACAGGATTTATTCTGAAAGTAGTTGGAGAGTTTCCCAATGATTTTGGTGGGGAATTTTGCTGAATATCTGGTTGGATGCCAGGAACATGAGTCTCTCTGAGTATTTAGTGTGATTGGCTTGTCTCTGTTGGCTGATTCTGGTAGAAACTTTGGCTTACCAAGGACCTCCAGGAGATGAAGTATTAGAGCAGGGGTCTTCAAACTTGACCCTTTTATGACTTATGGACTTCAACTCCCAGAATTCCTCAGCTAGTGTGCCCAGTCATAAAAGGGCCAGTTTGAAGACCCCTGTATTAGCGGCAACACTTTGAGAACTGGTGAAGGAAAATGAGAAGAGAACCTAACCAACTAAGAATGGAATCCAATGTTGTAGCTGAGGCAGAGCTTAGACATATTACCTCAATTTCCTTTTGGCCTCTGACTGAAGTTACTTAACTTTTTAATTACTTATCTTAACTACTTATCTACAGCTTTGTGACTTTCTTCTAGATAGTAAATAAATGTTGTATCCTTAGATATTTGGAAACTTGGTATAAATAAATTTGATATAATTATATATATATATATATATATATATATATATATATATATATATATATATATATATATATATATATATATCTCCAGTCATTGAAACTTTTGGGTATAACAAAATTCTAGCTATGAATAATAGGTGAAGGGAAGCATAAGCAGAGCTGTAAGGAAATGAAACCTCACTCTTGAATTGTCGCAAACCAAGGTAAACACTATAATAGCGAAGTGGAATGAAGTAGTTATCCAATTAGAATTGATGGATCTTCCTGATCAAGACATATAGTCCCAGCACTAGAGTAGCATGAGCTGATCACTCATGGGAGGTTATAATTGCAGCTTTCTCTTCTATCTGTGCCAGTGCTGTTGCATCCATGGATATGGAAATCCCAACAGGGCTTATTGAATGCTGCTTCATAAATGGCTATATTTACATATTGATGTTTCTAGGAAATGACTGTGTTTCCACTGGAGAGAATCCTTGGCTTGCTCTACCTTTCACCTTCTGGGTCATCATACAGCAGCCTGACTTCCCTCCTTCTGGAGCTCCTAATATACAGTCACAGATCTGTTCTTTCATTCTGCCCAATCTAATTCACCAGGGTGGCATGGTCATAGCTATGGGATTGGTGCCTGAATTTCAAAAGCAGAATTACTGGCAAGCCAGCATTATAAGTCCCAGGTGTTTGGAATGCAATAGAGGTTTGGTGCCATGGCAACTGACTTTTGAGGATTTTCTATGCATTCATTTACATTTTTAAACAGTTGATCTTTCCTTCACTCAAACTGCTTATGGGAGATTTGGCACGACAATGGCCCAAGTACAGAAATACATCTATAGAAATACACAGAATGTTGTGACATTCAGTTTCTATTTTTTTTTAAAAAAAATATTACTATTGTTTAGTGAAGAGGGAGGAAAGTTTGCTTAGTTGGAATGGATTAGTCATCAATTGGCAAGGAGTTACCCAAGTCCAGGGACATAAAAGAAGCTTTTCTAAGTGCAGGCCTTTCTCATGCTCTGTGGTGGAAAGGAGTTCAAAAGGATGTGTCCTTTTGTGCTGCTTGACTCTCTCAGCTATTGATCAGATAGTGAGAAACTAGGAGTGATGGCCTGTGTTAGATATTAACTGGAGTAGAGAATAACGTTGATAGGGATTCACAATTGCATTTCAATATATTAGCCTCATTAAAGGGACATTTCAGGATTCCTAGC
Organism: Crotalus tigris; assembly: GCF_016545835.1. Taxonomy (NCBI): domain Eukaryota; kingdom Metazoa; phylum Chordata; class Lepidosauria; order Squamata; family Viperidae; genus Crotalus; species Crotalus tigris. The sequence continues at coordinate 1,377,770 of NW_024100540.1, read as the reverse complement.
AATTCCTGTTTTCTGACTTTGCTTATCTCAAAGAGCTGACAGTACAAAGAGCAAATGACATAACAGAGCTTTCTTGGGCTGATGGTTTCTTTCAAGCTCCCTAAAAAGGTTTTAGTGGGTAGTTCAAACAAATTCCAGGCTAGGATGCCTCAGACTCAGAGTGCAAGGAATATTCTGTAGGATGTATCAATGGTATTCAGCTGAGAAATCCTTTGGTTCATAAGAGGCCAGTGATTCAGCAGTGTGGGTCACATAGAATTTCATTGGACATGATCGGCTCAAAGCCCTGTCGGGTATGTTCTTAGGTCATTCATGGTAGGAAGAGGTAGCACCATTGACTCATCTGCTCCTGTATCAACTCTTTTGCTGAGCAAGTGCAGATGTGGACAGAAAAGCTCTTGGTCAGCAGTAGGATTGAGAAAATCCAGTCGTGCCGCCTACAGAACACCTGCCTCTTCCATGATCACTTTTCTAAGAGTGACTCCTGCTTGTCTCAATTGTGAAGGTACTCTGGAAGAAGATTTCTTGTAGTACCAGCCAGAGCTGCTCTGAGGGCATCAAACCAGCTATCTGTGTTCCCTGTTGTGGGATTCCCACAGATCACACTATAGTAATCTGTCCTGGTAATTCATTGGCAAGCACTGCAATATTTTTGTACAGGTAGTCCTCGACTTATGATCACAATTATGCCCAAAATTTCTCTTGTTAAGTGAGACATCTGTTACAGTAAGTGAGTTTTGCCCCATTTTATAACCTTTCTTACCACAGTTGTTAAGTAAACCACTGCTGTTGATAAGTTAGTAACCTGGTTGTTAAGTGAATCTGGTTTTCCCATTGACTTTGCTTATCAGAAGGTTGCAAAAGATGATCACATGATCTTGAGACCCAGCAATGGTCGTAAATATGAACCAGCTGCCAAGCATCTGAACTTTAATTACATGATCATGGGGATGCTGCAAAGGTCATAACTGTGAAAAACCATCATGTCACATTCTTCAGTGCTGCTATAACTTTGAATGGTCACTATAGGAACTGTTGTAAGATGAGGATTACCTGTAATATGGTTGTTTTGTCTTAGAAGTGAGAGGATCAATGAACACACACATACACACACACACACACACACACACCCTTCAGAGTTTCCCATAGCCCATTCATTGACCACTTTTCAAAGAGAAGAAGTGAGTACTATTTATCTGATAGTTCTATGAACTCAACTATTAAGGCAAGAGAAGGCCAGCACCAACTCCGTGGTGTTTCTCTATAAATTCTAGACTTGCAGACATGAGCATGCCTATAGTGCCAAAATATCTGGGTAAATCTGCAAAGACAAGTCTGGACCAGTCCAGAATGATTTATGGAATAGTTGATGGCATAGTAGATATTTTTGTTCCAATGACTCAGCTGCCAGCATGACCCAGAATTTTCAATAACATTTAAGTGCAATATTGATAGTGTTGTTGCTGTTGATCTTAATTTTAAACTGATATCTTTCAAGGGAAAGAGTTTCAACAAGTGTAATACAATCCCTCAAAAAGGATATGTAAATTGAAATCTTTAGGCCATCAACTTGCCACTGAGCTAGGCTGAAAGCAAAAAAGGAAATCTGGAACCATTATCTGAATAAAAAGAATCAAATGACTGACAATGCTGGCTTTTCATATTTTTCATAATATGAACCTAGTGGAATAAGACATGTAGATCATTTCATGACAGCACAGATCAGCAGTTTATTTAGAGATGCTTTAAAAAAAAACACTCATGAGATTTCAGGCATTAGTTATCACTTTTTTCTATAACCCCAAAAGTTGTTGATTCCTGTTACTTGTCTTTAGTTATTTCTACTTTTGTTTCAGATGTGCTTCTAAATTCCCATTGTGTTCACTAATAACATCCATCCTTCATTTTAAAGGAAACTGCAGGCTATAAAGAAAGTAGCATCAGACAGCTGAATTCCCTATGCCTGTTAACATGCACATGCAACCACTGAGCAAGGTTGCCTGGTGTTTGGAGATTTGATGCCATCTATATGCTAATAATCTCCAATATGATCTAAATTTGGTGCTCTGTACTTAAGCAGTAGAGCACAAATAAACAACCCATCCAAATGATATAAAGAAAGGGTGGGGGGGAATGAATGAGTACCAAAATTGAGACATAGCAAAAACTGCAGTTGACAAAGTGGCCCTCTGAATTCTCATTTGGAAAGCATTACATAAAGTGCTCGTGCATGCCCGTTCATTACTTTTTTTTATGCAGCATTATTTGTGAGTTGCATATGTAAGTGAGGCAGCAGGCAGGCATAAGGTTGGCAAGATCTGTGGCTTGAGGCACAGTGTGGCTTGAGCTTTCTGGTGGAATTGCTACAAGCAATCAAATGTAGTAGTCCAGTGATGAGTAATCAAGGAAAATAGTCATAGATGCACCTGTGACTAGTCATTAGTCTCAATCTAATTAATTAGAGATGGGATAAGGCAGGCTGCATAATTTGGTTCACTACCCCAGCCCTTTTGGAAGTGCAATCATTTGTCTGGGAATAGACTCAAAGCTTTTCTCTTTTGTCCAGAAATGGCTTGTATAAACCTGCTTTGTGATGATGATAGTGAGAAATTCTTCTTCTTTTTTTCTTTCTTTAAATTAACATTGTAAGGAAGGCATACGATGCATTAGACCAACACATTTACAGTATATGGTCGAATGAAATGTCTCCCCACTGACAAATAGGAGCATTAAGAACTCCTTTTTCCTAACCATTCCCTAAAAGAACCATACCTTTATAGAAGAGCAGCATAAAGTATTGTGACTGCTGCATTCAGGATTTTATTATTATTGTTATCCTAGTTATAGTTCTTAGGGTATAGTTAAGTTCTACAGTTCTTAAGCTATAGTACTTAAACCTCCACTACAAAGGTAAATCAAATGATAATGAGAACATTCTGAGTATTTCTTATTCCCACCATCTCTCATCAACTTTATGGGGCAAGAAAACTCATAATGAAATAATGTTGCATTGCAAATTCAATGTTGCGTACCATGGGTTGGCTGGATTTTGCTTGCTTGTAACATTAGTTCTGCCCTAAGCATCACCTAACTGACATATATTTAATGTATGGATAGAACTATAGTAAGTTACTGGAGTCATAACAATAAAATATCTATTGTTATTCACAGTATTCCTAGCAGGTATTTACTATTCTTATTGACTAAGTTACTGGTCACTGAACAGTAATTAAAGAACCATAAAATAAATGGGTTTTCAGAGTGTAAAGTGAACTTAAATTCATCATACAGAGGATTAAAATAGAAGGGGGTGAATGAAAGAGGAAGAGGAAGTTTGCAAATTGGGGGGAAATTTGCACAAAAATATCAATGCATTTTAATATCTATTTTCAAGTCTGCCGAAGTTTTGCAAGCATGTTTTCTTGCCTGGTAGTAGGAAAAAGTAGTATTAGCATTAGGTGAATCAGTTCCTTAATATATGTGCACTTTCCTTCATAGACATTTTTTTGGCTGCTAAAGGACATTGGGAGCTATACTGTGCATGTGTATAAGTGCTTCCATATACGTTGAGTATATGCAGATATAATGATATAAAACATTCAGGTAAAGAAATTTCTTCTCTAACTCTCGATAGAAAATTCCAACAAAGGAGTCAAAAATAGAGGGAAGTGGAAATTTGGCAATGTATTTGAATTTAAGAAAATAAATAAATAAATGAATTGTAATAGAAAATATTTAATTTAGGGTTGAATCAGTGAAGTCTGAAGAAACAAATATAACATATTTGTTTCTCTTACCTTTGCATGATAGCAAAGATTATCCACTTTTTAAAGAAATGAAGAGAGAGACAGAAGCATGAATTACATTACATTAGAAATCTAAACTTTTGAATATAATTTATATAGCATGGAGATACAGGTAGTCCTAGCTTCATAAGCAATTGCTTAGCAATTGTTTGAAGTTAAGATGCACCCTTCCAAAAGGTACTTACCAGCCAGTTTCAAAGTTCTGCTGGCCACAACCTCCTATGTTCACATGATCATATTTTGGGGTTCTTGGCAAATGGCTCACCTTTATGATTATTTGCAGCATTTTGGAGTCATCTGACCATGTTGGGTTTTTGGGGAGGGTTTTTTTTGATGGTTTCTGGCATTTACTTCTTGTTTCCAACAAAACCTGTCTGTTTGATAAACAGATTTGCTTAAAGAACACCACATATGCTTAACAATCGTGTTTGTTTAACAACCATCTCATAAAGGTCATAAAATCAGGCATGGTCACATGGTGGCCCACTTAACATCTGCAACAACTTACAAGTATAATTCTGGGCTCAATTACAGTGTTGAGGATTATTAACAGCCGTGATGGTGCAATGGTTTAGAATGAAGTATGGCAGGCTAATTCTGCTGACTGCCAACAGTTTGAGAATCACCAGGTCAAGACTCAAGGTTGATTCAGTCTTCCATCTTTCTGAAGTCAGTAAAATGAGGACCTGGATTGTTGGGCGGCAATATGCTGACTCGGTAAACTACTTAAAAAGGGCTGTAAAGCACTGTGAAACGGTATATAAATATAACTGCTATTGCTAATTAATAAGTATAACTTTGCATGTTGCAATTTAAAACCAGCCCCAAATACTGTAATTGCTTGTGTTAGAGAATGTGTTTCATGCTCTTAAAGAGCCAGATGCAACCTGTACAAATATTATTAAAGCAGATTATTTAATTTTAAGAAAAATAAGGATTATTCACAGGCAATGTATGAGATGGGAAGAAATTACTAGCACCCAGCTATATTCATCCAACCAGTGAAGTTAAGACAAATGCCTTTATCCTTATAGGACAAATATAGGACTGAAGATCTCAAAGTTAGATATCTAATAAATAAAGAAGAGATGATATAATGGATAAAAACAGGAACACAAAGAGAAATTCTGTAACTACAGCCCACTTTCCTTTATGATCAATAGATTGTGAAGTGCCAAGAGGCAGCAGGGCTGAAGTCATATGCTCAATAGCTTGCAGGTAGTTGAAATGCAGTATTAAAAAAAATTGGATAATCTCCTATATGCACTAGTGAATTGTTATTTAATATCACACCAAAATTTCCTTCCTTTTATGTTGTTGCTGTGATATCTTTGATTAGGTTTTTGTTTTGTTTTTTTAGATGCAGAGTGCCCTATTTTTTTTTCTCTATGTTGTTTTTTAAGCACCTGTGTATGATGCTAATACTTAATCATTAAGTATACTATACTTACTGCTTAATGCTATAAAAGCAGGTCTGGACACTTTTTCCAGAGGAGAAAATCCTGCTGCTCAAAATGCTAAATATTTTTTTTTTGCCATTAGTTTAAATATTTGTGCTGATACGTATGCTAATATGTTGTATGGCTTAGGCTTTTACATATTTAGGGGAACTTTTGGTATGCTTTCAAGTTATTTTTTTTACAGGCTGACACCTTTATCATAATTGTAATGGTAAGTTTCTTGAGAGAGTGAGAGAGGAGAAATACACTGAAAGAAGAAAACAACAGCATAAAATTACATGCCAGGAAGTCCGAGAAGAAAAAGGGGTTCTAAAGTGGCAGAAAAATTGTGGCTTTGCCTGATGGAGTGAATTGGCTTTTTCTGAGACATCAGGCAGCTGAATGAGGTAGAATTATACTTTTCTGAGTCAGCTGGAAAGCAGAGCTACTAAAAAGAAGATACAGTACAAACAAATTAATAGTTCAGGGGGGAATTGAACAAAAGGTTGCACTGCATAATGACCATGTTCAATGCTATAAGGCAGGAGTGGGCAATCTCTGATCTTCTGAACCCTGTTTTGGCTTCTGCAGAGTTCCTTCAATGTGTCCTCTTCCCCAAATAGTATTGTAAGGCCTGAAATAGATTCAACGGAGTTAAAACATAAAGAACCTCTTACTAACCCTCTTTACATTAAAAAAAATGCCAAGTTTCTGTATATATGACATAGTCTCCCATTGCTTTGCAACACTGTACCATCCTCTATAGTTCTTAAACCCCATCTACCCCTCCCCTTCACATAAAAGTTGAATATGATACCCAATCTTCTACAATTGTCTATTAATTAGCCATGCCTTCTTCCAAAATATTTTTCTTGACTCTATATAAGTCATAAGTGGATGCAGCTGTCAAGCTATATTTCAGTAATGTTTCAATTATTCACTTGTATTTTCTCCCTTCCATGGCTGCATTTTTAAAATAAAGTAATTCTACACATTTTGTTTTCTTCATATACATCTCTGTATGTGTGCTTTTTGCCTCAAGGTATACATTTTTTTTGCTAGTGTTTTGCCCTTAATATAATGTATGCTCTGCACATTTTTAAGACTGAACAACAATATAAAATAAGTACTAATAATAATTGCTTGAGGGAAAGAGTAAAGCTGTATCTTCTGGTCTAATCTGGTGAGTGGGCAGTAGGGAAAGAGAGACATATTTTAAAGGGAGGCCTTTTGAAAACATTTTAACTCTACTACTATGTAGAACCTGTAGAAAAAACACATCATATTTGGGTGGTAAACTCCAGAAAACCACTAGATGGAAAATATATATATATAAAAGTACAGCCCTTTGCTGCCATCTAGGAGTTTTGCAAACATTCAGCCTGAAATCTTGTAGAGAAAGCTTGGGCCATGTGTATACCTGGGAAGCAAAATCATACACCTTTGTAATGTATCATAAACTAAAGGCATTTATCTTTCATTCTAAGCATATATCATTGGGCATATTATCACAAGTAGCTAACATGCTTAGGTTTACAACAATTAAAAAAAAATATCCATACATCATGGCTTCAAAATCTAAGGGACTGGTTTGGACAAAACTCAGCAGCACTTTTTTGTGTGGCTGCTGATAAAAATAGGATCGCCAACATGATCACCAACGTCCAATAACGGATATGGCACAACAAGAAGAAGAATACAGTTTGTGTCTGTGTGCTCGTGTGTGCTTGCCTATCTGCCTGACTTTGAGTTAGTTTTTGAACACTCCTTGACATTTTCTTGGGAAGCCTCTCTCCTCTCCTCTCCTCTCTTCTCCTCTCCTCTCCTCTCCTCTCCTCTCCTCTCCTGGAAATAGTTCTATCCAGAGAGAGTGACTGACCCCAAAGTAACCCAGCTAGTTTTCTGCCTAAGGACCAGAATCTTTAGCCACACACCAAACTGGTCTTTTCCTATTGCAGCCTTTTCTTACATGTTCATTATTCCAGACACCTTGTAGATGATAGATCAGCCAGCATTGTCAGTTTCCCTTCTCCCTACTTTTACTACTTCAAATTGCCCTAGCTGGGAGGCTGGTGTTCAATGTTATGAAGCTTAGCAAAGTTCAGCAAGCTGGCCACCATTCTGGAAGCAATAGAAATATTTCTGGAAGTAGGAGCAAAAAGAGATTGCAGAAGGAGATGGCAGAAGCATGTTTAAGTGGAGGAGGTTTAATTTTAATTTTAACTTAGCTATACTAATTCAAATTAGCCTGAGTAATTAGTTACAGGTAATTATTTATTTTTTAATTCAAATAATTCTGGGGGAGCTGCCTTTCATTTATTTCCCCCCCTTTTTCCCCTTTACTGTCAATGTATGAACAGTCTAAATGTTTTCATTGCCTTTTTGCAGTTATTGCTGATTAATTTCCATATTCACAGGGGCTCCTGATAAATATCATCCCTGTGCCTTCCCTATATTGCTTCTCATATGATCTAATAATTATTTGAGGGAAAGAGTAGAGCTATATGTTCTGTTTCTAATCTGGTGACTGGGCAATGGGGAGAGAGAGACATACAGTATTTATAAAGGGAAACCTAGTGAAAACATGTCATCTCTACTACAATGTAGAACCTGTAGAAAGTACACAATGTTTGGGCTGGTACAATCAGTAGATGAAGTATATAAAACTACAGCCCATTGCTGCCCTCTAGGAGTTTTGCAGACCAAAAATGGTATGTTCAGCCTGAGATCTGCCTTGTGAAGAAAGCTTGAGCCAGGAAACTAATTGCTTATGCAAAAACTGCATCTCTTACCAGAAGAAGGAAATGACTAACAAGAGGGATCATCCAATCATGGTTCTTTGTTGGAAGTCTTACCTCAAAAACAATTGTTGTCTAGAGCTTAGATAAGTATTTCATAAACCTAGAGCCCCCCCCCCCAAATTAATTGTCTCAAAGAAGTTCTGAAATCTCCAAAGCCGAGGGAGTTTTTCAGAAATGACCAATCAAATGCATTGGTTGGGGAATATGCAGTATCAGTGAATCTAAAACTTGTTAGGATTTTTAGGGTGAAGAAAAAGATGTGGGAGTGTCATGTGCTAATCTATTGCCCAAGTTGTATATTGTATACTGTATATGTTTATATAAACAAGTTAGTTGAACCAGTGACTTTGCATTGTCTGAGCAAGAAAATTCTCTTCTATATATCACATGGGTGCTCCAGATGAAATTCTTTGCTCAGTATGGGTACTGGGAAAGTGTGAATGACAACCGAGAATGCTTTTTAAAAATTCTTGCGACTGCCTGAATTAGTTACCTTGCAATGCTGAATAAAAATAGAATGGTAAAGTATTATGAGCAGAAATGTCTTAGAGTCAATTTCCCAAGCAATCAAATAGGCTTTTTTAATTAATTGGTGATTAAACAAAAGGACGCGCATAAGCAGAATAAATTTCTGTAGTAACTTTTAGTGGCAAATACAGTGTCATGTATATCATTCATTAGATGCTACTGTACTAATAAGTTGTAAAAAGATTACCTTGACCGGATGCAGCATAAATATAAAAAGCTGCAGAACACAAATCTGTTATGGTGCTCATGTAATAAATGGAGCACTAAGTGATGTGCAAACAGTTTCAAAAAGAGATGTTCCAAGCTATGTAGGTTCATTGTTACAATCACAGGTTGAATTTGACAGTTGTTTATTTCTGCAAAACATGAACATTCTTTCTCTCTTTCTCTCTCTCTCTCTCTCTCTCTCTCTCTCTCTCCTTTAATAATTATATATATTTTTCTATTTTGCTCCTCTGTGTACACTACATTTCACAGAGTTGCAAAAAGAAATTGGGAGCAGAATTATTTAATTGAGTAAAATGTCAGACACTTGCTGAGTATGTCAGATTACATCTTGCTTAGCTGTTAAATCAACACTTTCATTAATTGTATTACTTCTGAATATAATCCAGCAGTGAACTGAATTCTGCAGTAAGTACAGTATAAAGTCATTCCAAACCAATAAACTTTTGCTTTGTGTTTTGGTTGGAATTTTTCAGGAAAGTGTTTCTTGAAGTTAAAAGAGTACCAAATACTAAGCATAGTCATATTGAGACTTGGCCCAAGCCTGCTACCTAATTCTGCTTCCTTTCTTAAAGTAATAAAGTGTAAGATATGAAGTAGTATGATGAGAATTCCATGAAAGCCAGTAGGATTTATTTCAAAGCACATTAGGATGAGTGCATATCCACCTTGAAGTCCATATGTCCTCTTCCCCAAAAATATTAAGCCACTTCTGAGACTACAGAATCAGTTTTCACTGGAAGAGGCAGGATGAGTTTGAACATACACCTGTAACAAAGAATGCTGCAGCTGACACAATCAGTTGTGACTATGAAAAACATGACTTTGAAGAAGCCTTTAAATTATTCCATTGAACTGAATTGGCAAGTGTATTGCAGAGCAGCTGGGTCTTTAAATAGCAAAACAGCCTTTTGTGTCTAGAGTTGGTCACCTGACTGCAGAGAGCCAATAGATGAAAAGAAGGTGTTTCTGTCAGGTTTGGAGCAAGAAAATACTTTATTATATGTTCAGAGTCTTGAAAGATACAGTTTACCTCAGACAAGGGTGGAAAATGAAGCATTGATTCTCTTGTTTTCTATTTCAAAGGTTGGATTTGAAATAGAAGATTAAAATATAGAATCCAGACGTAGTCTGGAGTATAAGCCTAGGATCATGTTATATATTTTCTATTTTATCTCTTTTTCACATGTGTTCAGTATTTTCCATTATCTTTCTTTAATGAAGTTGATTGAATGAATTCTGGAGCTGATGGGTGACCTTCTATCACCTGCCTCAGATTGACTGAGCTATAGATCCCAAAAGTTTTGTTTGATTTCCCTTTCCCATATTTTAGCCACACCCAGGGTGGAGCAAGGATTTTCTCTTTAATCCTCTTCTGGTTCTTCCAGAAGCCTGCTGTAGTGAAGTGTGAAAGTGGCTGGTAGTGAGAGAAGTATATGTGTTTATGTGTGTGTAATGATGTGTGGAAATGACTTTGGGAAAGAGAAGAGCTACATGTGAGAAATGGTCTGATAAATGAAATTTGAATCAACAGCGGGTTTGGTGTAGAGCAGGCTTGTCAAACTGCTGGCCTGCGGGCCAAATGTATCATACTGAAACTGCGCCCACCCCATTGCCAGCACTGGGGAAAAAGTCATGATACATCACGTGATGTCATGTGATGTCACAAGTTTGACATGCCTGCTGTAGAAAGAAACATCTTAGAAGGGACTCAAGTTTTTGAGAGAATAAATGTGAAGGAAGAGAGGGGCACTTTTAGATTTACAAGATTCTGTTAAAGATTACCATAAAGATAGAACTATTACTTCTGGTTGGGTTGCTTGTCTGGACCACCTTGCAAGATTAACAACAATCTTGCAAGTCAGAATTTTCAGCACCCCTCCTTCTTTGGATTCAAATTTCATTTATCAAACTGTTGTCTAGGAAGCAACTCCTCCTTCTGTCTCCCAAGGTCTTTCCCATATACCATTAAATGGTGGCACCAAGGAGACCTATTTTTTTAAGTTGCTCTTTATCTCAACCCTCACGTGACCTCAGAACCAAAGTACCAGAGGGAAGGACTGGTTCAACCTTACACACATATTATAGTAAATCAATCTGATGCCTCAAAGCAGGTGCTTTCAAGACCATTTGTCTGTTCAAGAGCCTTTTGGACAAACATGTATACCTTTTATAGCACATCAATAATTCAAATCATGCCTTGATTGATTTGAACCTCACTATTATCTGTGTTGATGTCTTGCTTTGTATTCACACCTTATTTTCCCAGTTATTGCCTTAACAAACTAAAATAAGTGTGTCACAAGAAATCTAAGACCTCCCTGTAGTTGGTGTAGCTGTGGGCTTTTCAGCAGTACAGTATCTAGTAAGCTGGTTTTTGTAACCACACATTTCTTTTAGACCTCTTTCTTCTTCCAATGTAATTATAATGTTGATACATGAACTAATCTACAGCAATTACTGAAATTAGGCTCTGTGTGTGTGTGTGTGTGCGCACACACACACATTTAATCTATCTGATCAGCAGGGTAACATTCATTTATTTACAAGGATTGCCTTTGAAACTATCCTAGAAAAGTTTGTGTTAATAGAAACATACATAAGGTAACAGTAAAATAAAGTCCAACCTGAGTTGATCTGGGACCAGAGGCTTATTCTTCCAAGCTTTTGGACTCATTCTGGAGCCCATCCTCAAGGAACTGCCCCCTCTTCAAAATATATGTACTGAGAAGTTCCCTGAAGATGAGCTTTTCTGAAGTCTAAAATACAATAAAGCTGATTGATTGATTGATTGTGTGTATTCATATATATGCATATGTGCATATATCTTTCATAATGTTTCTATTGATATATAACTTGCTTGCATTTTATAATGATAGTAAATAAGTTATGTTTGATCTGTCTCAGTTCAGATTAAGTGGAAATAGCTACTTTTGGAAACAGGTTCTGATCCCAGGTAGGCAGCTGTTGTTGAAAGTGTTCCTAATACTGCTCAACCTAACATCATGAAGACCTTGCAGGTCTTCTAGTCCAGCCCTCTGCTCAAGCAGAGAACCTATACCATCTCAGACAAGTGACTGTCCAGTCTCTTCTTAAAAACCTCCAGGGATGGAGCACCCATGATTTCTGAAAGCAAGCTGTTCCACTGGTTAATTGTCCTCACTGTTAGGAACTTTCTCCTTAATTCCAGGTTGCTTCTCTCTCTGGTCAGTTTCCAACCCTAATGTAATTATGCACTGTATACATGTAATATAATTCTTTATTTTCTGCATTCCTATTTTAAAAAAGTAAATGCTGAAAACATAGTTCCTTGGCTAATGCAATTAAAATATCAAACACTAAATTTTACACATCTTTTTCCTGGTATTTGTTAACTACATGGAATAAACATATCAGATCTACAGCCATTCCTTTTGACCACTTGATGTGCTCTTGGCTTCATATCCACATATCACAGATGGTATCTCTGGGAAAATAAAGTATCTTTGTTCATATGAGCTTGATGAATCAGGCGTTCTGCCTGACAAATATATTCTATTCCTATTGAGAATACTAGCTGCCATATTTGGGCTGAGTAAAAGTCACTGCTTAGGTTAGCTTCTTGTTATCATTGCCTTCAAGAAAAGACATATCAGGTTACATATTTAGATTTGCTTTGGAGGCTATTTTATTTTACCAGCTAAAAGATAGATAGATAGATAGATAGATAGATAGATAGATAGATAGATAGATAGATAGATAGATAGATAGATACACACACACACACACACACACACACACACACATACATACATACAATGACTTACTTTTTGCTGAGTTGGATAACAATGACTATTTCAATGCCAGAAATGCTATATATTTTTGTCCTCCTGTTCCCCCCACTCCTTTCTCCTCCTCCTCCTCCTCCTCCTCCTCCTCCTCTTTTTATTTTTAATATTATCTTGAGAAAACAAATTGAAACATAATGTGAGAAGGAGGAAAGCAAAAAGAAAAGTCAGCTACACAGAACCCATTCTTCATAACTCATTAAAAAATAGAAAAGAAAAAAAATGCCTGTATTTATATCTATCTATCTAGGGTCCATGGTTGCCATTGGTTAGAATGCAGAGTTGCCAACTGCCAGCAGTTCGATTCTGAGCAGCTCAAGATTGACTCAGCCTTCCATCCTTCCAAGATCAGTAAAATGAAGAGCCAGATTGTTGAGGGCAATATGCTGACTCTTTAACTGCTTAGAGAGGGGCTATGGAAAAGAATATGTCTATTTCTATCACTATCTCCCTCTCCCCCCACTCTCTCTTTATCTATCTATTCATCCATCCCTTTGATTCAGTTCAATCAAGGTTGACATTTTTTTAAAAAAAATGATTTGCCATTGCTTTCTTCATAAGACTGAGAGAAAGTAATTGAGCCAGGTCAATTAGCTGGCTTTGTGCCTAAGGCAGGATTAAAATACATAATGTCCCAATTTCTAGCCCAGAGGTTTTAATGATTTCACCAAACTGATCCTCACTGGCCACCAGAGGGAACAGCAATTATAGTCCAGTTTTCTGGAAGAAGTATACTAAACAGCATTTCAGCAGTTTGCTATCGCCTGATAGAAAAAGATTACTCTGGAGTCTGTGGATTCTAGAATTACACTGGATATCACCAAATGATGTGTGAATCATTGGAGACCTGAAAGACCAAGTTAGGGTTTGATTGTCAAGGAGAAAAATCTATGTGGTGTTGTTCATATTTACAAATCAATCAATCAAAATAAAAAAATCTCAGCCTTTAAATGGCCATTGTGCTTGCTGAGTAGGAAAGTATTTTTTTTTAAATTCATTTAGAGAGATCCTCTAAGTATGCTTCTATGGATGCAGAGATGTGGAAAATTGGTACCATATAAAACACTTGGAGTTAATACATTTGCTGACTCCATTTAGAGTATAGTCATACCAAATGGAATGTTTTATGTAGTTTATTCTGGGTGGTAGGAGAAAGAATGTAGATATTTTTATAAACCATATTTAGGTACACTTTTAGTCTTCTACATGGGTTGGTCCAGATTCAGATTTATAGCGAAGAGAAAATAATTGAAATGATGCTTTAACAATTCTTTTAAAAAATGTGGTTGTTTTTTTTTTTTAAATCTCAGCAGTTGGCATTAACTGTCTGACTTTGTCTAAGCTCTAAAACTATGTTGGGTTGAGCCTGGTTAGCATTTGGAAAGGAGACCACCAAAGAACATCAAGTATATTAGACTGAGAGGTCAAGAAAAAAATTCTAAAAGAAGACAATCATAAGCCGCTTATGTACTAGTGCCAAGAAATCTAAGGGATCAAGCTTGACTCAAAGGAGAGATATAGCTTGTTACCATGTAATGAGTTTTTGTACAAATAAATACAGAACTGGTTATGTAAATTAAAAGATTTACAATATAAATAATCTACTTTGGGTCTAATATAAATAAATGTGCTGGATAAATCTCACTGTTAACATACAAATGTTTAAAATTGCTGCAGAAGTACAGTTAAATGAAAATGTTATATTGCTGTTGTTCATATTTACATATTTGAGAGCAGGAATACTTTGTACTGAAGAAAATTGGATGTCTTTAGTATATATTAGCATTCTACTGTTAAAACATCTTGTGCAATTTTATTAATAATGTTGTTGCTTCTTTTGGGCTGGCCCAACTGCACAATAGTGTGCTAAATTTTTGATGTTAATGGAGTTTTTATGTAGCTAATTTCAGGCTGTCAGTCCCAAATCTAAAGCCTAGTCTTTTAAAATAATAAACTTGATTTTAAATTTGAATATATTTTTCAATTTTAACATAGCTTTTTTAAAAATTTGCTTTATCGCAGTTGCTGATGGGCACAACTTAGTTGTTTTCATGTCTTCATTATTTTTATATAATTGTCATAAATTGCTTATAATAAAAGGTTTAAAAAACTTTCAGTAGCCTGAATGCCAGGGGAGCAGAAAATCTGGCAATATGGATCGCTATTTTGTTGCCCAACATTTGCTGAATAAAAAAATCAATATTTGTAGGGTGTTTGGCATACATTCCATTTCTCACTTTGGTTTCCTCAAAAATTTCAGGTAAACGAACAATAGAAGAAAAATTGCTTATAGTATGTCTTTGTTGATAATGCTATGACTTTCCCTCTCAACAGTTGTGGTTATATATGTATAGATTTGTAGTCATGTTGAATTATTGTGCTGAGAAATGCCTTCAGAGGCACTTATTTGATTTCTCATTCACCTTTCCTCCAAGAGTTGAAATCAACTTTCATTGGAGATTTCCTTCATTTTATACACAAGCATGCAAAGTAGATTGGGTTGGTGAAGAGATACTAGTCTTTTGAGGATGCCTACTTGGGAGTAGTTAATAACTTATTGTCGTCCATGAATCTATTTCATTTGGAATCTGTATCACTCTGAATAGATTTTCTGTCTGGGATGGGATAGTGGTGATCTAGTGCAGATAAACTTTTCCTGTTCTTTCAACAGAGATAAATTGATATACGAGGGAAATTCGGAAATAACCATCCAATTGGTTATTAATGACAGACACTCGCAGATACAGAACTTGTATTATACACATTAGAAAACTACAACATTACTTTTTGTCATAATCACCATTCAAATGGAGGCACTTGTCATATGTCTTACAAGGTTTGAAATTCCTTCTGCAAAAAAAAAATCTCCCACCTGGGAATGAAGCCACCCTGTAACAACTTCGTGATATGCATTGTCATCGTCGAAGAGATGTGACATAAGTCACTATTTCATTTAAAAAACTGGTTCATTTTCAACTGGTCTAGCGGACAAGTGAAGTGCAACACAATCTAATCTTTCCACTCCTCACTGCCTACTGAACTACTGTGCACGGCGGCATAGGATGGGCGTTGCTATCCCTGTCTATTTCTCACACATGCTCAAATGGAGGTTTATTTCTGAATTGCCCTCGTAGATTGTCCAATGGGGATCAGACTTTCTAATCCTTGGAGACCTTTCTACATTGCCTAGAGTTACTTCAGAGAGATAGGAACCCATATAAATTGTATAAACAAACAGCCAGGAGCTTTTTCTTGTATTATGAAAATGCATTATTATGCATTGTCCTTTACTGAATGGAACATAGATACCATCAGGTGATATAATGATTCCTTACAGAGATGGTTGCAGTTGTTGGTTTGCTTAGTTTTTCAGTTTTCCATAAATATTTCTTTGCATATTCACTTTTCTTAGCGAACATATTTTTATGCAAAGGTATAAAATTTTCTACAGTACAGCTTCCATTGCTACCAAATGGTAGGGTGACATACCTATCCTTAGTGTGATTTGACTTTAGCTAGTTTGGGCTTTAAATTGGTGGAAATCAAATATATGCGTGATGAAGTCAATTGCTTATATGTTCTGGAATACATGAAACATCCAGTTGGGAACTGAGAGACTATAGATAAGGAGACTGGGGAAAAAGAAACAATAGGTATCTTCCTAATAAGGTTGGACAGTTATAAAATGTACTTTGGTATATTTTGTACAAGAATCCAGATATTGAACCAGTGAATTTTCTTCATTGGTTTCTTTGGCTTGGAGAGTTCTTATTTCCTTCCTATGATGCAGAATTGAATAGCATGCATAAGAATAAGGTTTTTGTTTTGTTTTTGTTTTTTTAAAATCAAAACAACATTCCTCTTGTATCTGTCATCCATCATGATCATTATTTTGCTAGAACTGGGTGATAGGTTTCTCCTACACATTTAGCTGATTCATCACTGATGTATTCATCTACACATTCAGATGCACCAATGTTTTCATCTCACTTTTACTCCTGCCTCATGGTTGTACACTTCAAAGGACAGAATCAAAACATTATGCCAATTTTTTAATCTATGTTTTGGGAAGACTGGACAAATTTTGGGAATAAACAATATTACTTAAACTTTGCATAGGCTTAAATCAATAATATCATTCCATTGCTGTGAAGTACACTCTGGGTCTGCACACTTTTGGAGTGTCACTCTTGACATGCCACACAAAACTCTCAGATCAACAGAATTTATATACCCCTGGATTACAGATATACTAGGTCAGCATTGCCTTCAATATTTGTATTGTAAAATGCCATTACTAGCCTCTCATGCTTACTCTAACTAGGCATAGGATATAGAGGCAGTATATCTATAACATGACTTTAATATGAATATAACATTGTTTTGCTAAGTCTTATGAAATCTAGATATAAAAGAAAAGCTGATGAAACCTAATGCTTTGGGGAAATAAGCATTTACCTAAATTAGGTAGTGCTGCCGAAACTGAATTCATAATATGATGAACCTTTGCTTTTCTTGCTGAATATATAAGAATACTTAGAAATATCTATAGTGTAGCATCATAGAATTTAAATACTAAGTTTGAATCATGGGTGTCCATAGGTGTGAGATTGGTAGCAAATGACAAATGACAAACATGAATTAAACTGCTGGAATGCATGCTCCATCATGTATGGGCCCAGTGCATTCAAGTAAAATAACAAATATGACAATATATGTTTTATCAGTGAACACTTTGAAATGCAGGGTGTTATCCTTGGAGCTGGGTAACGTATCTTCAAGTAGAGTATGAACACACAATGAGGAATGTTGAGTTTTAATATCTAATATGGGTAATTCTTCAGGTCTTTCAGTCTCAATCCAATGAAGTCTTTACTGCCTGTGCTTGCATCAACCCAGTTTCTACTACATTCAGCAAGACATCTTGGGAGAAAGCATACATGTTGTAGGCATAGATTCCTGTGGTGACAACTCCTAGCCTGAGCGCCAAGGCATTGTGAATGCTCATTCCTTACTTAACTGCCTTCATCCCAGCCCTGGATTAAATCCAGTGTGTGCTTTCCTTTGCAGCTTGGCTTTCACCAGTGGCATGTGTGAGAACTTTCTTCTAGGATTCAGGAAAATATGTCCCCCCCATCAAGGATATTGTAGAATATATGTAATCAATATTTTCACTCAAATGATATAGGTCTCTCTTCATAGTTTCTCAAAACAGATATAGATCTTCATATTTCAAAAAAATCTTCAGAGAGTAATATCAAAATTTCAGGTCATGTACCCAAAGAGGGAAGCTCCATTGAGAGGAAGAAGGTAATATCTACTGAGTTGATATACCATCAGTTTAACAAGAAAAAAAACCAAAAAACTAGCTCCTTTGTGTTAATAAAATAAAAAATCTCTGAGGATATTTCATAGAATTGCTACTGATGAAAGCTTGACTGTACTGAGACTGTGACAATAATAGGAAACAATAAGGTTATTATAATGCCCCTGTCTTATATCATATCTGCTAAAAAATGCTACAGAATTTATTGCAATAGAACAGAGTCAAAAGAAGGATTGTATCTCCATGTGTATATGTGTGTCCATGTATATTCACATTTTGATGCCTTAGTTTTGTGTATTTAAATTTTATTTCACTTTGTATGTATACCATATGTGTTTGTGTGTTTATTCTTTTCTCGGAAGAGAAAGATGAAAAGGTAAGACAGCCGTGGAATTTTCCATTGGGAGTGTGCAAGTAGTTTTTAGTCTGAATTGAATATTTTGCAATCTGTTACTAAAATGTCTGTCTGGCCAGGATTTCCTTAAGATGGCTAGAGTCAAGCTGGCATGAGTACATGCTTAAATCAGTGGTTCTCAACCTTTTTAATGCCGCGACCCCCAACCAGTCATAGGTCAAGGACTACCCAACCAGTCGTAAGTTGAAGACTACCCAACCGGTCATAAGTTGAGGACTTTCCCTGCCCGGGAGCACTGCGCATGCATGGTGCTGCCCCCTGCAGGTGTAGCTGGCAAGCGACAGAGACGGCGCAGGCCGACCACCGGCTGGGCCACCAGCTGGCCCAGCCCAAGGGAGGTAAGGCACCCGCCGGGCCCCACGCACGCCAGCAACCCTTCCTGCGCCCGCCGGCCTCCCACCTCCCACTCCTGGCCCTCTTTTACTTACATTTTTAGTAGTTGCTCAGCAGGGAGGGGTGGAAACTTCCAGACAGCTCGCCTTTGCTGCAGACAACTTGCAGCACCGTTTGCAGAATGGGACTTTTGGCGGGCTCAGCAGGGCAGAGACAGACTGGACAATTCCTATTGGCTTTTGAAAGCCAATAGAATTAGACTCTATTCAAGAGAGTCTATTCTATTGGCTTTCAAAAGCCAATAGAATAAAAGGGAGTAGCACAGCTAAGGAAAAGGGGGAAAAAATGGCGGACTGTGTTGTTTGGCGACCCCCATGAAATGGTCATTCGACCCCAAATGGGGTCCCGACCCACAGGTTGAGAACCACTGGCTTAAATAGTAAGGGCAGTTATGCTTTTAATTTTATTGGAGGAGATTGAAACTGTGTTACTTTCACTTTTTTATTGCATTCAGTTGTTTTGTGATCCATTGCCAAGTGTTAGATTCCACCTTCTACTGTAAATGAGTGGATCTAACCAGAAAATAAGCTCTAATATGATTTTTCAGGGCACTCGTAATATAATCCCCACACCAAAAATAGCCCTAATGCGTCTTTTGGAGCAAAAATTAATATAAGACCTGGTCTTATTTTCAGGGAAACATGGTAGTTACTTTGTCTTCTAACCAAACACTTAGATTAGTTCCCATTCATCTTTCCTTTGCATCTCATTTTACTTATCCACATGGATTTCTTTTTAAAGTACTGGAGAGAAAAAAAAGACACTAATCTTTGTATTTGCTCATTTAACACTTCATCCATTTGAAATATGTGTTTATTAAAAGAGTAGTGAAAATAATGGTGAAGAATAACTGAACATAGGACTAATTTTCAAAGAAATGGTGCTACACCATCGGTTCTCAACCTGTGGATCGCGACCCCATTTGGGGTCGAACGACCATTTCACGGGGTCGCCAAACAATGCGACCTGCCATTTTTTTCCTCAGCTGGCGGCACCGTGCATGTGCGCCAGCACCACGGATGCACATCGCGCATGGGGTGGTGCACGCATGTGCATCGCGCCGCGCATGCGCGCCACGTCCTTATGGCCGGGGTCGCCAGTATAAAAAGGTTGAGAACCACTGTGCTACACTGTTATACACCTATGTTCTTCTAAAAATGTGATATGATTTTCTCCTTTTGTTTTTTTGTAGCTCTTCTAAAAGTTAAAGTATTCATATCACATAATGTCTATGTTCCAGGAGTCCAGGAATCCATTTTCACTTAAATTGAGCCATATGTAGGCCAAAAGCACATTTTTTTGAACCTGTTAATGTGCCATTTAACAGAACTGAGGTTGTTGAAGGGTGTTTTGCAAGATCTATATTTCTATTTCTAAAATTGTACTGGAGAAATAAGCATTATTTCTTTCTAGCTTAGGCGGAGAAGCAATATACATCAGTCAGGTTATCTATAGGGAAGTAACACAGACAAAAGTTTCTCAGTTCTAACTTCTGGCCTGGATATACATACAAGTATGATTCTCTTATGTCCAAAAATGTGCTCAACTTTTACTTGAGATGAAGTGTTTTATCAATTTCAGTGTAGGCTTATGTGCATGATCTTGTACTGTTTTGCCACCCAGCTTTTTCTTTTTCTTTGAAGTCACTTGTCTAGTTGCAGATTATAAATTTGTAATCTGAAAACAACATTACATTAACAAGAGAGATAAAATACCTGCGTGGATTAAAATAAAAAACCGACTCTGAGAGGAGGGAATGAAAGATACATCTTGCTTACTGAAGAAATCAGATGACAACTGTAGCTGTGACTATAATACATCAAATTATTTCCGATATGTTAAGCAAACAAATCATTTATAGACACTAAAGCAAACTAATATTTATATGTTTGCTAGGCCATGTATGGCAGCAAGTCATGCTTGAACACTTGTTAGAAGCAATGTACTGTATACCTGAAATCCATCAAATTAGCTTGGATCAGAGGGGAAATATGTGTTGAATAACATTTTGCAGTCGCTTTAGACTTTGTCTCTCTGAGACCCTGCTCCACAGATTTCTTAAACTTTAATATATATTTTACATTGATTTTTGTTCTTTTTAAAAGCATACTTACAGAAATCAGGAAACCATATGAGAAATTATTGTATTGTTTGTAAAACAATCTGGGCCTGACCTTTACATTTCTTAGAGTTTGTCTGTCCATATGAGGAATCCAAATTCTGAAATGAAATTATTGAGTTGTGCTGGTTGCAGCAATATTGTCTCCAACTCTATTTCTCAGATATAGATTTGCTTGGAGAAAAAAAGCACTATGTTAAATAACATTTGACATGCATTTGATTTCTGGCATTTATCCCATACTGAAATTTCTGAATCATTTTGATAGAAGTTAAAGATGTTGCTTTCTTCATTTTATAAAGGCTCAGACTTCTATAAGGTTCTTTGGATAAGATTTATTAGCTTGCGAATGTGGATTATTTGGATATGTGTTTCTTCCAGAAGCAAAATGAACTCTGCCCAACTTGAAGAACAGTTTTGCAAGTTCCACCATATCCATTATTGTGGAGGATTGTGTAGTATTCAGCAACAAGTGTAGAATCAGAACCATTATTCAGGTCATTAATTGAAATAGGTTAAACAGAATGCTGTTTTCTCCTCCTCCACCCTTGGCTCAACTTCCTGACATTCAACTTTTCTCAGGAATCTGCTATAATATTTAGCCAATATATAAGTGCTTTTCAGTCATTCTGTAATGATCATCATCTTTTAGAAAGAATATGTACCAGCAGATTTGTCCAGCCAACTTGACTTTTTCTACGTATCTCAGTTTTATCCCCTTGGTAGAGTCATTATACTGTATAATGGAAGCAACAGAAAAATGTAATTCACCAAAAGGAATTCACTTGTAGATCAGTCAGTTAGCAAGTAGAATGTTTGCAAGTAGTCATCATTTACTACTTGTAAATTGTCACAAGAAGCACACCTTAGGAAAGCTCACGACAAGAAGGCATATAATGCAATATACACATATTTCTTTTTCTTTTTTTAATGTGCTTTAGGGAGAATAGCTTACAAAACTACCCATATTATAGAAGATTAGGTACAGAACTGCATTAGAAAAAAAACTTCAACAATGATTATTTGGCACCAAAAGCAAACTCTTCTTAAGAGTTCAAAACTTTGTTGCAAATAGCCCATAAAATATTAGTGAATATTTTTGTATTGGTGTTTCTTGACCTTGAAGTCCATACGTCTTAATGTTGTCAAGCTTCATAAGCACTGCTTTTGTGTATGCATATGCAGCACACATACTTAAAACACACACACACACAGAGTAATAGGCAGGAATTTGATCATGCAGTTGCAAATGCCATCTTGACTTTTTAAACCTTTTCTCAATGCCCCTTCTAACTAAATTATGCAAAATACAGTATCTGGTAAAGTTGTATGTTTTTTTGTGTCAGTCAGTTTCATTCATGCATTACTGTATATTTGTAAAAAGCTTTCTGGTACTCCATATTTGTGTTATAAATGGAAAACTTTTATTTCCTATAAAATCAAATATTATAAGATTTCTCGTCATCTGAGTTGTGTAAAGCTCAAAAAAGGGTCCCGCCCCCCATGGATGATTTGTATTTTCAGTGGAAAACAACTTGCAATTTGTATCCTGTTATAAGTAAGTAAAATAATCAGATGTCTTCAGATTGGATGATCTTGTGTTTTGCCTTGTATATTAACTCCATAATAATTTGATGGCAGTATATCATTTTTTAAATTGGTTAGAACTACTAAAGGAATACATCAGAAAATCAGTATTCTTGTTTTATAATGTATCTAATTGTTAGCAGTAGAAATCACATAAGCAAAACAAATGCAAGCTGTTTGCTTTACAGTACTAAGCAGTGGTGGGATTCAAATATGTGAACAATAGGTTCTCTGTGTGGATGCCACTTCCGGAAGTCCATTCTGGGCCTGGGCAACAAAAAATTAGCTACCGGTTCTGCTGAACTAGTACAAACTGGCTGAATCCCACCACTGGTACTAAGTAACATGAACTGCCCCAAAAGCAGAGGAACAAAATATCAGGCCCTAATTGACAAGATGGTTTTTGAAAACTACAAGATGGGAAAGACCAACTTGAATGTATATTGGGTTGATTACAAGGACACATTAAACTCCCTTTCACATGATTGTATAATTAACCATCCAGAATAACAGTAACAGAGTTGGAAGCGACTTTGGAAGTCAACTAGTCCAACCCCTTGCTCAAGCAGGAAACCCTCTACCATTTCAGACAAATGCTTGTTAAATCTCTTCTTAAAAACCTCCAATGTTGGAGCACTGACATCTTCTGGAGGAAAGTTGTTCCCCTGATTAATTGTTTTAACTTTCAGGAAATTTATCTTTAGTTTTAGGTTGGTTCTCTCCTTGATTAGTTTCCATTCATTGCTTTTTGTCCTGCCTGCTTTGGAAAATAGGTTGACCCCCTCTTCTTTGTGGCAGATCCTTAGATATCGGAACACTGCTATCATGTCATCCCTAGTCCTTCTTTTCACTACACTAGACATACCCAGTTGCTGCAATCATTCTTCATGTTTTAGCCTCCAGTCCTCTAATCATCGTTGTAGAAGATAGAAGAAGATAGAAGATAAAAACAATAGGAGTCAGTAGAAACACCAGAAGCTTTGTGCAAATACCAATGACATAATGGAAGACACAGTCGCTGGACAATATTAATACATTGGGAGAGGTTAATATCAAAAGAGGAATCTTTCAAGGAGACTTATTGTCACCATTACTGTTTATGATTGTGTTGATTCTTCTGTCAACAATACTGAACAAGTCAGGTCATGACTGTCAAATATGAAAAACATCTGCCAGATTATCCCACCTCTTTTACATGCACAGTCTGAAGCTGTATGGGAAAACATCATCTGAAATGGAATCACTGCTCAACATCTCTGTATATACAGCAAAGAGACTACAATTGAGTTTGGCTTAGATAAATGTGCCACCCTTATCATCAATAGGAGAAAAATAGTGAAAATTGAAGAAATCAAGATGCCTTATGGAAATAACAAGAATCTGGATGAAGAGGACCACTACAAATACCTGGACATCCTTTATAATGACAATATCAAACACAGTGAAGTCAAGAAGGATAATAATCAA
Organism: Crotalus tigris; assembly: GCF_016545835.1. Classification (NCBI taxonomy): domain Eukaryota; kingdom Metazoa; phylum Chordata; class Lepidosauria; order Squamata; family Viperidae; genus Crotalus; species Crotalus tigris. The sequence goes on along the minus strand of NW_024100540.1, from coordinate 1,353,837 downwards.
TACATCATGCGAATGAAGAAGATTTTAAAATCCAAACACAGTGGAGGAAATACCATCAAGGCAATTAACACCAGTGCAATTCCACTCATTAGACACACAGCTAGAATAGTGGATTGAATTCAAGCAGACCTAAAAGCTCTGGATAGGAAGACCAGAAAACTAAGAACAGTAAAACATTCCCTTCATCCACACACTGATATTGACAGACCAAAGAAAATCGGTAGGCATGGAATGTTGCAAGTACATCAGACAGTTGAAGAAGAATTGGAAGAATATCTGAAAGACAGTTTAGAACTATGGCAAAAGAAAGCAAAATAGTACCAATAGTGATAAATGAGTTGGGTGCAATTCCAAAACACCTGGAACAACAGTTGAACATCATCGGCATTGACAAAATCAAAATCACTTGATTGCAAAGAGAGCTTTATTTGGAGTAGCTTACATTCTGTATCAATATCTTTAACATCATCAAACAACATCTGCTTATCCCAGGTTCTTGTGAGGGACTTAATAGGTGGATAAAATATCAAATCATCAAACACCTGACTGACTGTTTGACCAACTATAATAATATCACTTTGTTAAACAGCTAGGAGATAAAAAAAATACTGGTAGTTTGTCTTGTTACTTATTACTGAATGAAGTCTTTCCAAGTAGGATAGTAAAAAGATCAGATTCTCCCAGCATGTTCCCAGCCTGTGGAGCAAAGGATCAAGATAATATGCCTGTTCCTCTTATGCAGTTCAAATTTAAGGTACTTTTTTTCCTCTGTGCTCATTTAGACAGTAGGAAACTGCTCCCCCTCTTCAGTACACCTCTTGAACAAGACTATTACAGATGCTTTCATCTCTACCATTGCTTTGCCCTTGGCAGGCATAATATGAGAATGATCAAAATTAATCAAATAGAACCTAAGCTTAGGTTACAATATTATAAAAACCAGCGGAGTCATAGGATTCCATTAAAATGCCTGCAGCAGTTCCAAAGCTTCTTGAGCTGTAAGGCTTTAATTCTGACGTCTTTTCACTGATAAATAGGAACTATGGCATCAGCAGAAGACCAGTGTTACTTGACCTCCAGGGGCAGCTGTGAGCTTAGAGAGTAGTAAGGTCAATAGGATAGGCTGAATTGATTTGATACTGGGGCTTTTTTGTTAGAAGTGCAATTTTAGACTCACTAGGTTAGAATTTATTATTTTCAACATCTAGGGGGGAAACAGAACATAGTAAGACTTGCAGTTTACGGGGTTCATACAAGGTAGAATTTCTAAAGGACTCCTTCAACTGGTCTTTCTCACGTTAACATTTGACCATGCCTTCTGCGTATTCATCAGTTTTGGAGCCTTTGGAGAATTGGAACTAGAATAGTCTATTTCAAGCCAATCAGACACTTTAATGTTTCTGGTATTCGTCATTTAGACACTTCCTTCAGCAAAATAACTTTTACATTATTTAACCTCCCAATAAAATTACTTTTGATGTTTCACCTTTAGAAGATTGAGAGCCTTTGTCTCTGGCTCATATTCAGCTTTTTTTTTTGCCCCACCTTCCAATAATGACAGGTGCCAATCAAAAGTATCCAGAGTAAACCTTCCTGGTTTATGTGTGTTGTTCCTTTGTGACAGGTTGCCATTGCTTGTTTTAATTATGCCTCTGAGGCAAAAGACTGTTCCTTCCTACTGTCTATGGAGATCTTCAGTCATCCAAGCCATAGTTCTTCCAAAGATACTTTTTCAAAAGGCAACTGGACTTTCTTTGTTCTTCCTCAAAGATGTTTTGCTTCTCATCCAAGAAGCTTCTTCAGTTCTGAAGAAAAGAATTGAAAAAGCTTCTTGTATGAAAAGTGAAATGTCTTCAAGAACAAAGGAAGAACAAAGAAAGTCCAGTTGTCTTTTGAAAAAAAAAAAACACCTTTGGGTTCCTTCCTATTATTATTATAATTTCATATTGTTTTAAAAATGAAAAACTGTAACATAATGTTGGATGCTGGAACATTCTATGGGGTGGCTTGGGATTGCAAAAAAAAAAAAAAAGTGGGGGATAGTAGCTAAGCATATATGCAATATCATACGAAGGTAACAACCATACTACTGTGAATGAACACTCTCTAAAGTACAATATAAAGAAAAATTATTTTTGAAAATTTCAAATCTTTATCCACAGTGGCCAAGTGCCTCCACCTATTTATTATCAAATAATGATCACATAAACCCTAAAGATCATGGGATTCCCTAATTATTATTGGGTCAAATTAGAATTCTTAAAAATATGAAAAGAGTCCTCCTATTGAGAATATTTATTTGGATGATTAAATAAATAATAATAAATCTTTATTGATTAGCCCTTGGACCATATCAAAGTGCAAAGTTCCAGCAACAAATCATTACCAAAGTCTGATGAAAGCAATTTAAAATAAAATTTGATAAAATACAATTTAAAATGGAACTAGAGTAAAATATGACTTAAGATGAAATTGGAGTAAAATACAGTCTAAAATGAAATTAAAATAGAGTACAGTTATTTAAAATATAGATAAAATATGATAAAATTATATCTTGGAGTCACCCTTGCAATCTACCCCAATCAGTCCCACATATGCAGATCTCAACCAAACCATTTTGTTTAAATACTGTGCTGCATTAAATGTTATTTTCAAGTTCTGGCCAAGTGCCTCCACCTATTTATTATCAAATACTGATCACATAAACCCTAAAGATCATGGGATTCCCTAATTATTGGGTCAAATTAGAATTCTGAAAAATATGAAAATAGTCCTCCTGTTGAGAATATTTATTTGGAAGATTAAATAAATGTATAGTATTTTATTTTATTTTTTTAAAGTTATTAACCAAAGGGAAGAGGGCCTATTCTTCCTAGTATGAATTTATACCCTTGCTTTCAATTTAACACCTTTGAACTGTCTTCCTACCTTCATAGTGAAGCAAATGGTTTTATATGGTACTACATTTAATGTAAATAATTAAAGTTGAGATGTTAAACATTTTATTCATGTTCTGAAGAGGTCTCTAGACTTTATATATTGCAGCTTTTGCTCCATCTGTAGAGGCAAGATTTCTGGAATTCAGTATTTAGTATGGCCTGACGAATCTTTGCATTAATGATTTTAAAAGTGTTTGTTACCCTTTGAAAGGGATGTTGTTGTACTTTTGTAATATTAGAACAAATCTCCCTTCTTAACTAGTTAGGAAGACAGTCTTCATATTTTTCTTTCTTATAGAAACAAGGCTAGAATTTATTAAGAAAAAACAGTGGATTGGGTTTCAGTGTAACCTGTCATTTTTATGGAATACCCAGTTCTCATAAATGCACCTGGAGAAGAATAATGCCACGTCCTCCAAGCAGCTGACTTAGAAGAGTGAATGACATTTCTCATAGGATAAAGATAAATCCTGCTCTGTGTCATGAACACAGCTAAATTGTGATCTACCTGTCCATCTCAACTTCCTCATCTAAAATAGTCAATCTTCTGTCCACTAAATTTTGTTTAGTGTTAAAAAGATTGCATTAGTAAGTTAATCATTCAAATAAACTTGCAATTAAGAAAAGGTTTAAAATGCACAACAAGACTTGTTCTAAGCTAACAGAAAGTAGTAAATATGAGTTCCATGTTTCAATTGAGAGGAGGAGAATTTAAAATGGAACATCACCTAGGATAATAAAATAAAAGTTTTACTTTCTTTTAAAGACATGTGCAAAATGCTTCACGTATGAAGTCTTCTAAATGTGTGCTTGAGTTTGTAACAAACTCATTTTCATTTTGTGTAAACCCATTACCTTACACTTAGTGATATTATTTTAACACAATATTAGCCAGAAAAAAAGACTTTATGTGACCTTTCAAATGAGAAAAAGAAATTTAACAGCATGTAAAGATCAGCAGAGGTTTACAGAGACTTAATATGTTAAATATGTTAGAAAAGCTTTATTCAGACTTTAAGCATGTAAAACTTGTACCATGGATTCCAATGGTTCCTAAAGTGAATTAGCTTATGTACTGTATGACAGAAACAGAAGCCAATGGCTTCCAGGCCTCAGTTGGCAACATATGTGGTTGCAGGGTATTGTGGGAATTGCAATCCAATATCTTTGCAGGCAAAGATTGCTCAATGCTGTGCTTTCCTTTAAAGTTTGAGGTCTGCCTAGAATAAAAGTCCTGCCCCATTGCTCTTGATAGTTCAAGCATGGGTCATTCTATTCCCCAGTTTTAAAGATAGCATCTAACAGAATGGAATGTAGCAAAGAATTATGTAGCTTAATACACATCCAAATCAAAAGAGCCATTTTGCACTGCAAACTCAATTGCTTGTTTACCATAGTGTTTCATAAGCCAATTCCTAAACTCCAGTCAGGATTACAGTGGGTTGGCAATGGGTCCAGGTTAGCGCTCAATCCAGATAAGGCCAACACAGGACCTGATTGATTGTTTCCTGTTTCTTGACCTACCCATCTGAGCAGAAAGGCAAATTTCTCTGGCAAGGCTACTGTACAGACCTAGTCTACCAGTTAGGGTCAGAGAAAGTCCAGTTGCCTTTTGGAAAGCATCTTGTGGTAATCATGACTTGAATGATTGAGAATTTCCATAGACATAATTTACCAGTATTTGTCTTTCCCTTTTAGGAATTGTTCCTTCCTCACTAGTCTCCATGATCTTCCTTTGCTCTCCAGTTCTTTGTACATATACATGCCATCATCTCCATTCACTTCTCACATTATCTCTTTCAATACTGTTGGAAGATTTACCCTGACAAAACTCCCATATTCTCATCCCCCTTAGAAAAACATGCAGACACACTTTTTCTCTGGAAAAGCCCTTTTTTCTGAAATCCTGGGCATACCACCAAGAAAACTCAGATAGCAAAGCCATCAAGAATTGCCTGCCCCGCCCCAATGGGATTAACTCCCAAAATAGACAAAGGGAACATCCCTGAGGAAAACTACCTGCCCTGCCCCTGTCAGGATTAAGCCCCCCAAAATAGAAACTGGACAAAGGAGATACCACTTAGGACAAAGAAAAGAACATCAAGCAACCATTAAAACACAAAAGAAAGAGCTAGCCCAGCCACAGCCCCAGGGTAGAAAAAGCATATAAAAAGCCACACATGGGACCAGGGGGGCACCTTGCAAGGCAGGAACACTGAAGTCACCTCTCTGTCACTTTATTGCCTTCTTATAATAAAGACCTGCTTTGTGGTAGCTGCTGTCCTCAAATTTCTCCATCGTCGGCTTTCCCCAGCTGGAAACGAACTGGGAAATTCTTCTGACAATACTAACACAGTTTTTCCTTTTTTTCCCCTTTCATCATCATTGCTGAGATTCAACAGTGATCAAAGTAATAGTTTGTTCTTTTGTTTCATGGAAACTTTGCAGCAATAAGGGAAATGATAGTTAGCTTCACAAAAAGGAAATAGCTACATTCCTACATTGCAATGCAAAGATGTGCAAAAGTGGGAGCTGGGAGGGAATCTATTAAGTATCATAGGCATGGGGTGAACAAACAAGGAAGGATACTTCAATCAGCAAGGGCAGAAATCAAAATAATGGACTTCTAGGGTTGAAGATGGTTCATAAATTTAATGGGCTATCATTTAATTCAGGGGTCCCATCCCCCAGTCCATGGACCGGCACTGGGCTGCAACATGCCAGAAACTGGTTCCTGCAAACAAGCAAAGCTCCATCCACAGAATGGAGGTAGCATGCAAAAACATACCCCCTCTGGTCCACAGGAAAACCTCTCTCCACAGAACCAATCCCTGGTGCCCAAAAGGTTGGGGACCACTGATTTAATCCACTTCCATATTGTAAAAAAGAGGAGAAAAACATTGCTGGAAGGGGCATGCCAGCACTACAGCCAATTAGAGCCAGGGCTGCTGTTAGAAGGAATCACCAGAGGCCATTTATTCTGAAGGGCTTAAGTCCTCTAGTATTAGAAAACAGCAGTTTTAAACTGAAGTTAGAAAACATGGGTGTGGGATGCAGTGATATTAGGCATTAGTGGCATAGGAGTAGGATGACATCATTTGTTCCTTCAGTCAGGAGGCAATGACTGGCCTGCATTGATCTGCCTTTAGTCACCACAGAGATTTTTTTTTTCTTTAGACATTAATACCGATGGGGAATTCAAATGCATTCATGTGCACTCTAGCTTCGGCCAACATCGCCCCTGAACAGGAGCCACGGCCGACACCTCCCACCACCCAGGACTCGAACCCATTGTTCTCTGAGCCAGTGGTCATGGAGAAGCAGATCCCTGTCCCGCCCTCTTCTGCAACATGGTGCAAAAACAGTGGTCCTCCCTTGGTACTTTCCCCACTCCAAGTGGGACTGAGAAAAAACTCTTTAATGTTTCTTCCTCCTTTTCTTCGCTCCTGGAAGTGCCACAAGTGGATGCACCTTTAACCTCTCTATTTTCTTCCCCCACAGTACCAGGGGACATGGCTGAGGCTCTGAGAGCAGAGGACAAGAGGTTTGAATTTTCCCTTTGTAGGTCTCATCAAGCCTCAGCATGGTCGGTAAAGGCAACGACATCGTCGTCCTTCTTTGCCAGATCCTCCATTATCTGGCTCCGAGAACTCCAGGCTGTAATTCCACCAGAACAAGTCTGGGCACAGCAGACCTTGGGCAAGCTGGTTGCCGCATCTGAGTATGTAGTGGACACCTCACTTCACTCTGCCAGGTATTCCGCCCGATCCATAGCAGCCAGCATCTCGGCCCGCAGATTTCTTTGGCTTAAACAATGGCAGGCTGACCTGAAGTCCAAGTGGCATTTGGCAATCGCCCCTTACAGCGGTACTCACATTTTTGGTGTGGTCCTCGATCCTTACCTGATCGAGGGGTAGAAGATAAATGCAAAGTGCTCACGCACATTTCTAGACGAGCAGACAGGAGATCCCAACAAGACTCCCGGAGGCAGTCCTTTCGTGCAGGACTGGCCTGGGACTGGAGACAGCCCTTTCATGCCAGACCGGCCTGGGACTGGTCTCGAAATCCTCGCTCCTTTCCTCCCAGGCAGGATCGCCAGCAGAACCACCAAAACCCCAGAGCCAGGCCCAAGTACCAGGCTAAACGCTCCTTTTGGGACTTCGGAGACCATCCATTTAGATGGACCAAGCGACTACAGGGAGACCTTTCCCATAGGTTGTCGGCTTTCTCTCTTTGCCAGCACATGGGTGTTAGACAGCATCTGGCACAGCCTTGCCCTGGAATTCCTGTCCAGACCTCCAGAACATTTCCTCGCATGCCCCAACACGAGAAACACTACCAAAGCAAGACTCATGTCCTTGGCCATCACCCATCTACTACAGATAGAGGCCATAGAACCAGTACCTATGGAACAGAGGGGAAGGGGGTTTTACTCCATTCTGTTTGTGGTCCTGAAGGCCTCGGGGGGTTGGAGGAGGATATTGGACCTGAAGGGACTAAATTACCACTTGGCATACAAGCGGTTCAAGATACAGACTCTCAAGTCTATCCTGGCCAGGAGGGGAGATTTCCTGTCATCCATAGACTTAATGGAGGCTTACTTGCATGTTCCGATCCTCCCTGAGCACTGCAAATTCCTCCAATTTTGCCACACCCACCACCATTTTCAGTACAAAGCACTCCTGTTTGGTCTGTCTTCGGCCCCACCGGTGTTCACAAAGATCTTAGTGGTACTAGCCGCCTACCTGAGAATGATTCCGGTGCGTGTCCAATGTTATCTGGACGATATCTTCATCCAGTCCCTTTCCTTCTGGTCGGCCCAGTCAGACCTGGCACTCACTATCAGGATTCTTCAGGTTCACAGATTCTCTGTGAACTTCCAAAAGAGTCATACGGTCCCTTCAACTCATCTCCTTCACCTGGGGGCAGTCATAGACTCGGAACTCTGTAGGGTTTTTCTTTCCCAGGAACGTTGGGACAGCATCCTGACCCTCATACACCGGGTCCAAAGGGAGAGGGTAGTTCCTCTGGTTGTGCTTTCACAGTTGCTGGGGAAAATGGTCTCCTGTATGGGAATTGTTCCATGGGCCAGGTTGCACTCCAGGGAGCTGCAGAGGTTCCTTCTTCCCTTTCAGAGGTTGGGCATCAGCTCTTCCAGCAGGAAAGTGCCAGTCCCATGCCAGGCATTATGCTCCCTACAGTGGTGGACCTCCCTGGCAATGGCCAAAGGATCCATCTTCAAGGAGCCAGTCAGGCTCACCTTGACCACAGATGCCAGCTTGTTCAGCTGGGGGACTCACCTCCAATTACAACTAGCTCAGGGTTGGTGGTCCTGCTCAGATTTACAGCACAGCATAAACTGGCTGGAACTCAGGGCCATTCATCTGGCCTAACGCCACTTCTCCACCATAGTGGCAGGTCAACACGTTCTAGTACTAACTGACCGTGGCAGCGAAAGCACACCTAAACAGACAGGGAGGGACCTGTTCCATGTCTCTTATACACGAGGCCCACCGTTTGAGCTCTTGAGCAGAGACCAACCTCTGCTCTCTCAAGGCAGAGCACATATTGGGTGAGGCAAACCAACAAGCCTTTCCTCCCCCCCCCTGATTCTGGCAACCATCCGCAAGGTGCTGCAGGAACAGGGGGAGATAATATTAATTGTTCCACACTGCCCAAGATGTCCGTGGTTTGCCAACCTTGTGGAACTTTCCATTTCACTGGCATGGAGGATTCCTTCAGATCTTATTTCCCTCAGCCAGAGGACTCTTCAACACCCGGATCACCAGTGGCTCCAATTAGCCTCCTGGCACTTGAGCGGCGAAACCTGACCAGGAAATCCTATTCGTTGAGGGTGATCTCTATGGTTCAAGCATCTAGACGGCCCTCTACAAATAGGATTTATGATGCGACATGGAGGAACTTTTGCCTCTGGGGCACTAAGCATGACCTCCATCCTTTATCAGTGATTATTCGAAATATTTTGGAGTATCTGTTGGAGGGCCTGGATAAAGGGTTAACTCCCAATACTATCCATAGACAGGTAGCGGCGTTATCCACGGTGCTCACGTGTAACAATTCTGCCCTTTGGCCCAGCACCCTGTGGTACACTCTTTCCTCAAGGGGGCAACTAATGCCAAACCACCAGTAATACGCCCATACCCCTCTTTGGACCTATCATGGGTTCTTCAGGCCCTGACTTCACCACCATTTGAACCAATGCAGTCTTGTACTCTACGGCTCCTTTCAATGAAAGTGGCCTTCCTGATTGCAGTCACATCATTGAGATGCATTTTGGAGCTTGCAGCCCTCTCCGTTAGAGGAAACCTGTGCATTTTCCATGAGGACAGGGTGGTCCTTCATTTGGATCCATCGTTTATCCCCAAGGTGAATACATGGTTTCATAGGACACAGGAGGTGGTGCTTCCCAATTTCTGTCCCAATCCATCTCATGGACTGGAATGGCAGTGGCATAAGCTGGATGTGCACAGGGCCCTATCAAGCGGACTTCTGCCTTCCTCAAGTCCGAGGCCCTGTTTGTGTCCTTCCAGCCCTCATCTATGGGCCAGAAGGTTTCTTCTTCCACCATAGGAAGATGGATAAAGGCTTGCATCGCCTGTGCGTACGCATTGCATTCTCTGCCTGTTCCCGGCCACATCATGGCACATTCCACCCGAAGTGCGGCTACGTCATCGGCCTGGTCAATACAGGCGTCCATTGAAGAAATCTGCAGGGCGGCAGCTTGGTCCTCCCCTTCCTCCTTCATCAGGCATTACAAGTTGGACAAGTTTGCCTCTTCGGATGCTTCTTTTGGTCAGAGGGTGTTGCAGCAAGTGATTTTATCTAGTGGGACACAAGCCCAGACTGGTTCCCCCCCCCATAGGGACATGAGTGGTTTTGGTATGTCCCACCAGTGGATTCTCCACTCATCATTCTGGAGAAGGGATGTTGTCTTACCTGAACGCCTTTTCTCAGCATGATGATGGAGAATCCACACCCACCCTTTAAGGGCCGTCTGGTCCTGTGCCAGGGGTAGGAGGAGCCAACACATCAGACTGTCATTGGTTGCTTCACCTTGGTCAAAAACTGGGACAGTCTAGCCCAGCAGAAGGCGTGGCAACTTTCTAGACTTAGTCTCATCTGAGCAGGAAGGTTAAGACAACCCACCAGTGGATTCTCCATCATCATGCTGAGAAAAGGCGTTCAGGTAAGACAACGCCCCATCCCAAGAAACTATTGCAACGACTATTTCGCACACTTTAGGTGAAAATGACTTTCAGAAAGGATTGGGAAGCATCTCTACCCTGTGTATGCTTGTAAAGGACTGTGAGTCTTTGATGATTTATTTATTCAAAGTTACATTTTTCAAGATGCACTGTAAACTAGAGATCTGCAAACATTTGAAGTTGAAACTTTCCAGTCTAAAGGTATTTATTTCTGCTTCTGTCTGTAGTGGCACAGTTGTAAACTGGTGTTATCTGAAACAGAGAATGGAATATTTTCTGTGATGTCAGTTTAGATGACTAAATTCCTTTTGGAATATGATGGGATAAGAATATGGAATTTAAAAAAATACACTCAAACATTTTACCACTTCTCCTATAAGTTCTGCAACTCTAAATATATATATATTTTACAAACTAATTGCAAATAGTAGTAATAATAATAATAATAATAATAATAATAATAATAATAATAATAATAATACAGTTGGAAGGGACCTTGGAGGTCATCTACTCCAACCCCCTGCTCAGGTAGGAAACCCTATGCCATTTCTGACAAATGGCTGTCCAGTCTTTCCTTAAAAACTTCCAGTGTTGGAGCATTCACCGCTTCTGGAGGCAGGTTGTTCCACTGGTTAATTGTTCTAACTGTCAGGAAGTTTCTCCTTAGTTCTAGGTTGCTTCTTTCCTTGATTAGTTTCCATCCATTGCTTCTTGTCCTGCCTTCAGGCACCTTGGAAAATAGCTTGACTCCCTCTTCTTTGTGGCAGCCCCTGAGATATTGGAATACTGCTATCATGTCCCCCCTCATCCTTCTCTTCATTAAACTAGGCATCCCCAATTCCAGCAGCCATTCCTTATATGCTTTAGCCTCCAGTCCCCTAATCATCTTTGTTGCGCTTCTCTGTACTCTTTCTAGAGTCTCAACATCTTTTTTACATCGTGGTGACCAAAACTGGATGCAGGATTCCAAGTGTGGCCTTACCAAGGCATTGTAAAGTGGTATTAATACTTCACGTGATCTTGATTCTATCACTCTGTTAATGCAGCCCAGCACTGTGTTGGCCTTTTTGGCAGCTGCAGCATACTGCTGGCTCATATTTAAGTGATGGTTTGCTAGGACTCCAAGGTCCCTCTCACAGTTACTACTATTGAGCAAGGTACCTCCTATACTATACCTGTACATTTGGTTTTTCTTGCCTAAATGTAGAACCTTACTTTTTTCACCATTGAATTTCATTTTGTTAGATAGCGCCCAGTGTTCAAGTCTGTCCAGATTCTCCTGTATCCTAAGCCTGTCTTCTGGAGTGTTGGCTATTCCTGCCAGCTTGGTGTTATCTGTAAATTTGATGATTTCCCCATCTATCCCCTCATCCAAATCATAGATGAAGATGTTGAAGAGCACTGGGCCCAGAACAGAGCCCTGGGGCACCCCATTACACACTTCCCTCCATGTAGATGTGGTTCCATTGAGGACCACACACTGAGTATGGCCGGTCAGCCAGCTACGGATCCATCTGGTGGTGATGCTGTCTAACCCACATTTTTCTATCTTATCAAGTAGTAGGTTGTGATCTACTCTATCAAATGCCTTACTGAAGTCCAAGTAACAAACTGTCACTCAAGACTGTTTCCTTTTTTTTTTTGACTAATTTTGTCAGTGGCCACCTTCTCCTAAATGCTTGACTTCAGCAAGTTTTTCGTCACTTTGGGGTCCCCCCCCCCAATTTCAGCTGCAGCTTCTCTTTCCCTTTCTCTCTGACTCCCCCCAAAGCAAGCACACAAAATAGTCGATCCATCTTTGCTTATAGCAATAGCATGTAGACTTATATACCACTTCACAGTGGTTTATAACCCTCTCTATGTGGTTTATAAAGTCAGCATATTGCTCCCAACAATCTGAGTCTTAATTTTACCAACCTCAGAACCATCGAAAGCTGAGTCAACCTTTAGCTGGTCAGGATCAAACTGCTGGCAGTCAGCAGAGTTAGCCTGCAATACTGCATTCTAATCGCTGTGCCACCCTGGCTCTCTATATCTTCTCTCTCATATTTATTCCTATCTCATTTTCTCCCTTCCATGCTCTGTTTTAGGCAGAAACATTTTTCTACATTAAAAAACAAACATACAAACAAAAAAACCCTTCATACTTAGACCAAGGGATTCTAAATAAATAGTTCAATTATTAGTGCTCACTATATTAAAGCATTTCTGTCTCTGCATTCTCTCACAGATCCTGGAGCACTACTCATAGGTCACAATGTGGGCTCCCTTGTGCGCAGATGCCCCTTCCCTCCTGTTTTTTTGTGAAGGGGTACTTGTCTGCATGTTTCCATCTGGAAGTTCAAAATATTTATTATGATTATTGACCTCTGTTTTGTTGAGCTTCAGATCAAAATTTTTAAAAGCCAAAAAGGTTTAACAGGAAGAGTAACTAGGCTCAAATTTCATTCTGCTGCTTTCATTCTGAGAATTACATTAGATATGCATCTAGGTGATTGAAAAAGTAAGGAAAAATAGTTTGTTTGTGTGCTCTCAAGACATTTATAAAGTGAAATGTCTTTGCTGAGCACCATGGAGTACTTGAACAGACATTTTGCTACAAAAAAGCTTCAGTGCTGTTAATACACATTTCTGGCTCTTTTTTGTGGTGAATATCATAATAGTTCTGTATTCCTTTGTAACTATAATGCACTACTCTGAAATATTTGATGTTTTTAACCTCAATTTCCCTCAATGGCTCAGTCAATTCTCTTAAGCATCCTAGCAATATCCGCAACTTTAGTTTTCTCGCTGTTGGTTACTGAAAGATGCTCCTGGTAGTAATGGGTAAAGTCTTAGAGAACTTATTGATGTCTTCTTGATGTTAGTGAAATTATAGCCATTTCATCAACCTATAAACAAATTAGATTTTTTCAGCCTTGCAACGATGGAAACTTAAATTGGATAGACTATCTGCTAGACAGTTTAAATAGTGATTAAATAAGATAGAGGTTAAAATATAGGCTAGCTTCCTTTTAAACAAGGATATCATTAGTCAAAACACCTTGACTCTAACAGTTTTCTTATTAAATTATTGAATTAGGGGAAAAAACACCTATCTATATGGGTATTTCTCAGTTCTCTCAATTCTCTATATTTGTGATTTTTTTTTTTTTTATCAAAAAAAGTTTTATACTCAAGTCAAAGGCTGATTTGGAAAGAAGATTTCTAGCTATGAATGTTAAGTGGAAAATATTGTCTGAAACATCATTCTCTACTCTGGTGCCCTTCAACAGTATTGGAAAAGGAACATTTTATAATGTTGGGGGGAATGTGTAAAAAAGCTAGAAAATTTTGGGTTCAAATGCACACACTGATTCAAAGGATTAGGGTTAGGGTAAGGTTTTAATATCCAATTAAGACTGTTAATCTTTAATAAGATTAATACATGATTGAGACCAGGGGGTTTATCCTTTTGAGACTGATAGACAAAATAGTTGGAGAAATGTCATGGAACTTTGTTTTTGTCTACAATAATGGCATTGAGATTATTGTATGCACAAGGATGGAAAGATTCAGCACCAGCCATAATGAAAGAATGATTAATAAAGATGATGGAACTTGCTGAAATGGCTAAATTGACTTCTTTGACCATGGAAAAGACAATAACTACTTTTATTGCTGTCTGGAAATCCTTATGAACTTTTTGCATACAAATGAAGAAAATGAACTTATGATTTATGGTCCTGATGATTAGACAGTACAGATTATAGACAGAATAGTAATATGATGTAACTTTGGATAGAGAGGTTAAAATATATTGGCACTTATAAGTATTGTGAAGAATATCAGAAGTTACTTCTTTATCTCTTTTTTATTTCTTTTCTATGTTGGGAATCATCTAATCTGGCAGATAGGAGGGATCAAGCCTGAAATCACTGCATAACTGCAAAAGAGCTATCTATAGCTGACCATCACCACCCCAGTTTCTTGAAACCATATCTAATAGTTTCCAGGAGTACACGGCCATACTGGGGAGATTCCTGTATTATAGGCAGAAAATAATGAGGTAGTTATCTCAAATTCTGAGCATGTGGGCTAGTTATTCACACCTGACAATAGTGTCCACAATTCCAAATCAGCTTGATGATGCAGGCTGGGAATCCTGATGGTTTTTGGCCTGATATATCAAACACTTATTGAAGAGCGCTGTTTTAATATGTCATTCAGAGAAGAGTCAAAGCAAAGAACACTCATACTGTATATCATACTGATGCTCCAGTACAGAAAAATTGCAAGGATGGGTCCCTCCAAAGGAACTTGTGAAGCATTTTTAAAAATGTGTGATTCTTTACTACAATGAGCATATTTTATTGAGATAAGTAGTGTGTCCAAGCAAGAATATTTAACAGTTATTAGTCAAGTATTATAGAAATAAATGCATTTCTTTGTTGTTCACATTTACTTAATATTCTGTGGATGGCATTAATATGAATTAATATATTTCCTTGGCTGCTAATTAAAGGTGTGATGGGAGATCAGATAGCAGCTGGTGAGTTATTAGGCATAAAGTTTAAAACTCTTGTTTTCTAAAGAAAATATTCCATGAAGATTTAACGCTTTAATAGACAAATAAAGCATCATCCATGATAGATTTCCTTTTGTTATAAAGTCACCATTTTTATCTGCCAACATAAATGTGGCTTATTGTTGAATTGTTTTTTTTCCCTGTAGTTCTGGAAGTTCTGTAGTTCTTGAAGTAGAACATCAAAGCAATAACATTAGAAACACAGTCTAGGATTGATTCTGATTTCACACTTCTATAGTATGTGGCAGAGAGATCAGATCCATTAACAACACCTACCAAAGTGCATATGACTCACTCCATAAGATGTGTTGATATACAGTATGTGCATTGGGATAAAGCACATAGACAGAGGATCCAGGGCTGACAGTGAACAGTCCTTTTATAGCCAGCAATGTCCACTTTCTAATAATATTAAATATTCAGCAGCCATATAGATATATTGTGCTAGCAATGGATGGACCATGTTGATTAATCTCACAGCTCTTTTATATATGGCACTATATGGGTCTAGTAAATCCACTCTTTCCCATCTGATTTATGGTGTACAGAATGAATGAATGAATGGATGGATGGATGGATGAATGAATGAATTTGGATTTCAACTTTTTAAGCAATAAATCCATGCAGTTGCTTGCTAGAATCACTATTTCTGCCATTTTGGTCATTCTTTTAATGTGGGTGGGTTTTGTTGTTATTTCTTTGGTCACTGTTATCTCTTTTACTTCAAATGCTGCTAAAATTCTGGCAAGTTAGGAATAGATTCAGAAAGAAGTACTCCTTCTGAAAATCCAAGTTGTCACTACTCACTATTATAACATATCCAGTAAATTAATTTATGCATGTATGAATTAAATCTCCTGATGTATGCTGTTTCCTAAAGTGACAAGATTTGTGTTTCACCTTTTTCACTAACATTATTCATTAATCGATTGTATTCTATTGTTCTAATCTTAAATCAGAGAGTTAATGAAATGGTCCAACATTGATCGTCTTTCTGGTCTGTTGCTAATATTAGCCATCTCAACAAATTAATGTCCTCTTTTTGTTTTGCCTGATGTACACAATGAAAATGGCATATGCAATTTAAAGGTAACGCTATTTGACGAAGTGTAATGTTTGTTCTCTGTATAATCTTTATTGTTCATTTTGTATCCCTGTTCAAATTGTATACAATTATGAGAAATTGGTAACATTTTTGCACACATAGTAAACTTGAGATTACGATACTTGTAGACTCACTACTAAAAACAATATTTTTTGAACTCAAATTGGAAGCACGCATGATTTTTAAAGCAGAATATTTATATACTTGATTGATTTGATGAAACCACATCAAATGTTGATGCATTTTTCCTTTTTAGAAAGAAATGATTCACCAATATTTCAATAATTGGTGAAGACAGTATAAGAGTTTCTGCAATTCTAGAGTTGATGAACAAAGGATATCAATGTGCACAATAAAGTGAGAAAATCTTTAGGCAGATTTTTGAAAATTCGTTCAGTTAAAAATATTGTTAAGGATTTGTTTTCTAGAATGCATTGGCTGCAGCATATGTAAAATGTAAACTTACCTTGAAGAAGCCTGGTCATTGGAAATTTAATGGAACTAAAAAGGCCTTCAGCCCTCTCCCCAGGAATGTGAATTATCCTAATGAAAATATAGGAGAAGGATAATAATCTGGGATTGACAATAAGAAATGAGTAATATAGCAGGGATCAATATTTCAAGCAGAACATTATTTTGAGTAAATGGTTTGAGTTAAAAGCTTACATAGGATTTGAAGTCATGCTCTCCACTATTAGCTTTAGCCATGAATATGTGCATTGTTCAGTATATTTATAGCATTCTCTAGCAAGAGATTTTACTTTGCAGTTTACCATACATGGTCACTCTTTAAAGCAGATAATGCTGCTGTATCATTAAAGCATTAGGTTTGCTCAATATCTGGGGAGGCAATTGCCTGGGAAGGTAATGTAAATCCCTCTAGTATTCATAGGCTACCCCCACTGTATAGGACAGTGAGGGCGAACCTTTTAGAGACTGAGTGCCCAAACTGCAACTCAAAACCCACTTATGCATCGTCAAGTGCCGGCTGGGTACGGCCCATTGGCTGGGTGTGGTGCATTGAGTGGGCGTGGCCAATTGGGTGGTGTGGCCAATTGGGTGGGCATGGCTGCAGTGGTAACGGCAGACTGGGTGGGACTAAAACGTTCAATCAATTCTAACTTTGCAAGATCTTTTTTTCCCCGCGAGAAGTTGAAATTGACTGATTGGACCTTTTTTTTTTTTTGCACACGGCAGCAAAAAGGTTTTATAAAACCCAGCTAAAGGCCTAAGACTGGGGCGATGGCGCACATGCCCACAGAGAGGACTCTGAGTGCCGCCTCTGGCACCCGTGCCATAGGTTCGCCACCACTGGTATAGGATCTTTCTTAATAATCACAATGTTTTCAAAATAGCAGCATTTCAGTGTCATCAGCTGATCAAAAAAGAAGTACCACTTTAATTTCCACTTTGCAGCAAATAACCAAGAAATTACAGAGGATTTTCTAAAATACTCGAAAGGAAGGGTAAACATGCATTCCTTCTTGGTAGCATTCCTGCTTTTTCTTACTGAATTTATGAAACATCAGAAGCTAGCCCTAGTACAACTATTTCCCTAAACTTGATTCCCAAGCTATATTGGATATAGATATCTGTTCTGATCACCAAGGTTGTAAAACAAATATGCAATGGGTGACAGTTTTTATTCTTGTGTAACATTTCTTGGGATATATGCCAAGAGAGAGGGGGGGGAGGGAGGGAGAGAGAGAGAGAGACAGAGGGAGGGAGGGAGGGAGAGAGAGAGAGAGAGAGAGAGAGAGAGAGAGAGAGAGAGAGAGAGAGAGAGAGAGAGAGAGAGAGAGAGAGAGAGAGAATATCCCTCCCTCCTGCCATCTTGTCAGCCACTCAACCGGCTTCTGAAGAGTTTGTGGACAAGTTAAAAACACAATAAATTGAATAAAAATGAATATGTATAGCTACTGACACAGATAATATCTCCAGTAATTTATATCTTCTTAGTGACTCCCTGAGTATTTTGCTCATCCTTGAAATGCTAATGTGAATTTAAGCACCACTCATAAAGAAGGAGCACAGTAGCAGCACCCAGATAGTTCAACACAGAAAGCACACAGTGGATGCTTTATGCTGAAAGCAGATTCAGATTATTTGAATACCAGATTCTATCCCATCCCCTTTCTGTTACAGGTATAAATCACTATGGAACGATAAATATCACTGCCACTTATTGTGTGACTTCTTCATAATTGTGCTTTAAGATCTCTCCACTTGAAGGTCCTTGCTGTAATGAAACAAATGAAAGAAGATATTAAATGGTAACTGCAGATGACTGTGTCCTTGGGGGGCGGAACCACAAAAACCCTTGTTGAATTGTTTCAAATGGTCTGTGATTTGTACGTTTCTGTTAATTTAGTCTGAAATGGAAAATGGTATACTTGGCAGATACATGAAAGTGAGCTCGCATTATGTGACCTTTTTCAAAGTTATAAGTGAATGGTTGTGTTTTATATTCACCAGTTTGGAATATATAGACATCTGAACATGTACTTTGCATTTTAGTTGACAGATTTTACATGCCTACTAAAGGTAGCTTTTGCAAGTAAAGTTGCTTAGTTTACTAATATCTACCTATCACATTTTCATTTCATAGAATTCTGCTGTTTAAATACTTGCCCAACATTTTCTGAAAAATCCCAGGCAAACATAATTTATTTTAACTGAGTTTTTTTTTTAAAAAAAAATCTTGGTCACTCAATAAATTTACAAGCGAGGAGGAATATCATTTTGAAAGGATTATTTGCACACAAGATATTAAAATTGAATTCAATTTTATATTTAACTTGTATACTCAGTACTTCAGCCAGCAGCAGTCTTTTGGCAGCATTGGAAATTACTATGATTGGTTGCAGTCAGCCAGATGTTTAGACTGGATTTAGTATTTTTATCCACCTATTGAGTTTTTTCCAAGGATCTGGGATAGGCAGATGTTGTTTGATGGTGTTAAAGATATCAACACAGGATGCAAACTGTTCCAAGTAGAAGGGCCTTTTGCAATTGATTGATGATTTTTGTCAACACTGACAATGTTCAAATGCTGCTTCAGATGTTTTGGAATTGCACCCAAGATGTACTATTGGTACTAACATTGATTTCTTTCACCACAGTTATTCTACTTCTATTTGGAGGTATCTGTACTTTTGATTTTCTCCAGTTTTTTTCTCTTCTCTTCTGCTGTCACCATTCACTATTCAGATTTTTTTTTTTGTCTTTCTTATCATTTCTTATCAGAAATTGTTAAGTCTAGGGTGGCAAGTGCTTGTTTGTTTGAATTCTGATATCTCAGAACACTTTAGTTTCTTCATTTTCTATTACTTTGTCTATAGTATTTAGTGGTCCCACCAGTTCTTTCTTTCAGGCAAATGGTATTGCTTGCAGATTTTCTAATGCACCGTTGTTGTTACTTTGTTGTGCTTGTAGTCAGTCTGTGCAGTCTTCTTGCAGAAGCTAACTAGGTGAACTGTTTCTTCAGTTTCTTTGCAGAGGAGGCATTTGCTGTCTGTTGCTGTCTTCTCATTTCTGGCTTTGTGTGCATTTGTACTTGGTGCTGTACAGCCAAAATTAGACTCTATCTCTTCCTTTAATTTTCTTGCTCTTAGCCATTACCAGAGTTTGTTGACATCTATTTTGCCTACTATTTTTCTTAATGCAATGGTGATGTAATGCTTTGTTTTCTGTTGCCTTCTTCATTTGATCTTTCTTATATGCCACCTTGGACTCTGGTATTCAGTAAGCTTCATGGCTTATTAGCTTCAATGTACCTTCTTCATTGTCCTTCAGATATTCTTCCAGTGCCTTTTGAAATTGGGATAGTGGGAATTCTAATCCCACCTTAGGCACAAAGCCTTCTGAGTGACCTTGGATCAGCTCTAGGAAGGATGCAGTGGCATATCATTTCCAAAAAACCTTGCCAAGAAAACTTCAAGGATTAATTAAGGAGTTAATAACTGACTCAAAGCACAAAAATACGCACTCATTGTACATATGTAGGCACACATACCTATATGCCTATGTATGTACAATCATATATATTGTCCTGCCTTTTTAATATATAACTCAAGGCGGTGCACATACCTAATACCTATTTTTTCCTACAACAACACTGTCTTTGATGTACAACTTTATGAATAGGAAGGAAAGCCATAGTTCAGTTGCCATGTCCAGAATGATCTAAGAAAGTGGATTGCTATTCACAAGAGTATGTTGAGTTTCAGAAATTCTAACCTCCAATTTGCTTCATTTGAGGTTATCTTTGTTGTTATCTTTCTTGTGGCAGGGACCATCCTTCCTCTTGTTTGTTCTCACTACTTCATATATATAGATAGGTTCATAATTATTTTTCCCCTATAATCTTCAGGGAAGACTTCTGAAGTGTTTCTTATTTTTCTCACTAAATCTAGACTGTTAGCTCTTATATTATAGCATTGCAGTTGTTGGTGTTTCTCACCTTAAAATAGCAGGAAACTATTTTAGAAGTTGTATTCAGAAGTAGCTGCTGTAATTGTACTTGGGGGATGCCACTCATAGCTTGCCCATCCCTGAACTATGAACTGTCTAGAGGGGATGTTATTCATGGTGAAAGCTGTTTACTAAAGTTTAGAAGAAGATGATGATGATCTCCCAGAACCTAAAACTTAAAGGTGTTACAGAACTTTATCAACAATTGGGCACATTCCTCTTTTTTTAACCATCAGACAGTGTGTAAAATAAGCAGTGGTACAAACCTTTGCTTCTAGAGCTGGAGAAATTTGGATTTCAAACCTGGGAAAGAATGAGGAGTAAACTAAGATGACTGTATAAAAAGTAGAGGACAGACTGATATGGTTCATTAGCTCAATGTTACTGATCCCATTAGAGAAAGATATTGCTCCAAGAATATTTTCAGATGTCTGCCCATCTTTAATACTGATGGAAGACCATTCTATCAAATCAGTGTCTAAGTACTATGATGTTTCAATGCTATGATACAGAAAGGAAAAGAGATGGAAGAAAACTACACCTGCATATAAAGTACTGGAAACCGAACACTAATCCTTTTGTAAATCTGAATCCTTCCTTATATTGTGTCATTTATCTTTTGCTTTCTCAAAACACAACCTAGTTAGGAGTTCTGGGGTTTATCAGAGTATTGTTGAAATTTAAACCCTGAGATAGCAAATTACCTTTATCAGGACATAACAACAACATATTCTCAGGTCTTCCAAAAGTTCAGTGAATCACTCTTCTCAACCTTATCTAGTAAATTATTAACTTTGTTCATTTCAGTTCATTACTAAGTGGTCAAAGAACTCCCTACAAAAGTGAAATACATTTCTCCTGCAAAGTGGAATTTATATGTTGAGGAATCAGAAGAAAAGGCTTTCCAAAAGAAAAAAATGCACAGGTTTTCTAAGTTTTATGTTTCTCTTCATTCTCTGTAGAAACAATCCTCTATCAATAGGAAAATAAGTATTATATCAGTATGGTTTGTGGGTTAAAACAACTTGGCTTTAGAGTATAACCACAAGTATAAATTGGGGGGGGGTATTAATCATGGCAATATCTCAAAATAAAAAAAAAATCTGTTCCCAAATTGTGACAAAGTTGTGCTCAATTTTCTCTTTCTATGGAAAGAGAGGTGTTACTTATTAAATAATGCTGACACAACAAGCTTTTTTTTAGTTTAATTGCTAAAATGTATTGTTTTATTTAACATAATTTGTCTGTGATATGTTTGCTACAATAAGATACTTGTGGAGTTCTTCCATGATCATCTGCATTCCACTGCAAAGCCTTGGAATATCCATGTTCCTCATTAAAATGATGGGAAATCCTAACTTCAGTTCCAGTTTATGTGAAAGCTGCTGGAGTGTCAGAAGAGAAAATCAGAAATAAGACCATAAGAGAAAGAATTAGCATAGAACCAATCTTAAATTGCATACAAAAACAGCAAATAAACTGGTTGGTTCACCTAGGATTCCATACCACACAAGGCATATACTAAAAGAGGAGAAGATCAAAGAATATGAGGCAAACCCAGAAGAAGATGGAGAGACATCATAGACACACTACAACAACCTCAGTTAACAATGGTTGAGGCTGTCAGAAAAGCAGGAGCCAAAACTTTGTATCTCTTTCAATACCCAAAGAAGAAGAAGAATACAGAAAGTTCAATTAAATCAAGGACTTCTGTTAGTAAATGAGTATATTACCTACTTCACTGTCAATAGTGAAGGAAGAATATTCGTTATCATTCCATGGAAGTGTTACTTCAACTGGAACTGGGTTTTTTTTGGTCATTTTATTGAAAGGAAATAAGATAGAATTCCTTTTGAGAACAGTTTTGTTGCATTGTCATATTGGGTAGATAGAATCTATTCATTCTTCCATAGTTCTTGCTGGTGAAACCATATATTCAGGGTAATTCTATTTCATCATTTTGACTTTTCCAAATTTTGTCTTCTGCAACTTCCAGTAAGAACTTAAAGTATCTCCCTTCTCCCTCACTAAATCAAATGTCTCTCTTCCACTGAAACTTGACAAAATGTCTCCATAAGTATGGTTTCTTTTTGATGCATGAATTTTCTATGTCAGTGTCATTTCCTCTATTCACTACTGGTAGAAGCTGACAAAAATTGAACAGAACCCCTAAAGGCCTCATTTTTACCACATGTACTGTATATCATGAGGACCCCAGTGTATAGCTTCAAAGCTCCTTTTCCTAATCATGGGGATCTCATCCATGACAGTAAATCTTGCATGTTGAAGCACATTTGTAGTACTGGAGGTTTTTTTTTTCAGTATTATAAAGAATAAGGGGTATCTTGAATCTTGAATGTGCTGTCCTATCACCAGGCATCAGTGTTGAAACGGAAATTATGCCAAATTATGCTACAGCAATAGTAACATCTCTTTAATATCTATTCTAACTTTAGCAAGGATCATGTAGGTGACAAATGTCTTTCCTGTTTCTCCTAGTGCACCAGTGAAAATTATTGATGAAAGCACTTAGCCATATACTGCTCGTTACTCATTATTCAATAGTATAAATTTCTTCTGTTTGTTTCTCTGCTATTGCAGTTCATACAATAATTCCTGATGAATGAAAACAAATACAGTAGCAAATATTTATGTCACAGAATAATGCTGCAGGATCCAAGTCAAGAAACTATGATATATCTCAAGACAACCAACACTACATGCATTCTGGACTTCAACAGTAATCATCCACTGTCACATAAAAAGAGTTGTCTCAGAACACTATACAGCAGGGTGAGAACAGTGTACTATCTAGTAAGTGTAGTACCCAGTAAGCAAAACAACTGGAGAGTAGGTACCAGGCAGAATGGGTACCCACAAGCATTTATCATAAGATGCCTGCATAACATGCAGGGGAGAGAAAGGAAGAAAGAAAGTGTAAACCAACTAAATGGCATACCTTCAATACATTAAAAAAAAAAATTGAAAGTGGTAGAATGCAGCTTCCAAGATCTCACCCACAGAGATTACCACACAAGGAGAAATCATGCACTACAAAAATAGTTTGGAGGTGGGAGAAACATCTAATGTAATTTACTGGATTCCCTGCATGGATTGCCCCTGTGACTATGTAGGACAGATGAGAAGGAAGCTAACTACCAGATTATAAGAACACAAGCAAAAGGTTGGATGAGGAGACTCAAACTCATTGGTAACCTCACATGGCAACAAACAAAGACATGCATTCAATTTTGCAAGCAGGGACATTGTTGTTCTGAGTACATATATCATTTTTAGGCTTAAAACCCAACTTGGTTCTAGTTTTGCTAAGGATGTGTATGGGGATGATGTATAATCTTTCAGGTAGATATTTTCCCCTTCTACAGATTAAAAAAAGATAACATGAATCCCTAGAGACCATTCCCAGGTTTCTGCAGGAACATGTGTCCTCAATATGTGCAACGCCAGGGCAAATATTCATAAAGTCAGGGGGAAGAACTTAACATATTGCCACATATCTTGATTTGATAGGAAGCAAGAGGTCCAATCCTCATCCCCTGCTTTGTGGGGTCCCAGAGTGTACTCTTCATGAAGCCTCTGGGTGAGATTATCCACTAACATAAATATGTTGATGACAGACAATTATATGTCTCAATCCATGGTGAGTTAAGTGATGTTGTGACCTCCCTTTCATAGTGCTCAAAGGTTTTTAAAGGCTAATGGGGAACAACAAGCTGAAATTGAAACCTGGCAAAACTGAGTGACTCTGGGTTTAGAGTTTTTTGGTCCATGGAGTATTGCTATCTCTGATCTTGGATGGGATGGCACTGCCCTAAACAGATCCACTATGTAATCTGAGGGTTCTCCTGGATTCATGACTCTTGCTCGAGCAGCAAGTGGCAGTCATGGCCAAGAGGACTTTTTGTGCAACTGCAGGTTGTGCAATAGTTACGCCCTTTCCTGGACAAACAAATCCTGCTCACAGTCACTCATGTCCTAGTTACCTCCCATCTTGATTATAGCAATGTGCAATGGGGCTGCCTTGGAAAAGTATTCAGAAACTCCAATTGACTCAAAATGCAGTGACCAACAAGGTTCTGTGCAGATCCAGGTATGCACATGTGTCACCTCTCCTGCTGATTCGGTTGGTGATTTGCTTCCAGGTACAATTCAAGTTGCTGGTTGTCAACTTTAAAGCCCCACATGGCTTGGGACCAGATTATCTGAAGGACCATCTCTTCCCAGTTATATCCATCTGATCCACCAGAGCAGGAAAGGTAGGGAGTTTTGTGGATCCCCTCTCCTAAAAAGGTACATCTAGTAGGACCCAGAAGAAGAATCTTCTCTGTGATAGTTCCTTCCATTTGAAACATCATCCTTGTGGAGATTAGACTGGCCCCCACTTTAACACTATTTCACAAGGCCTTGAAGACCTGGGTTTGGAAATGCACCTGGGAAACCCAGAGTGGGATGGAGCCCATCAATTGGCTTTTTGATTGCTTGATATCACCAGGAGGATGGGTGTATGTGATTGTATTTACACTTTGTATATTGGGGTTGGGTTTTTTTTTTTTTTTTTTTTTTGCAAGCCTCCTAGAATCACTGAATTCTCTAAAAAATGTTTTCACATCTATGTGGTATGTGTGGAATGGGGAGGACAAAATGCTAAGGCAAGATTTTCTCCTGGATTTTTTCTGTTTTCTATGCCATGTAGCAGCTGCCAAAGCACACAGTATATCTAAAACACTTGGACACAGGCACTTCAGTAAACTGCATTATTTAAATCATATAAGGACTAATTGTGCTTTCATGTGGCTTTACTTTGTGTCCATGTTTTATCTAGTCAATAATATAAAGAGCCAGTGATCTATTGTCTGTAAATAAAAAAGGATAAGTTGTTCTTCACAAAGATTTGTTGCATTCTTGTAGAGAGGAAAGCTTGTATTAACCTTAAGCTGGAGAATCACAGCTTCCAAATAATGTTTCAGAAGTTGTTCTTCCAAGCAGTGATTATGCATGTGCTAAAGTAGCTGAATATAAGTTGCTTAATGCTATGCCTTTATCTAAGGAATTTTCAGATTGCAAAAGGTCTGCCTAAGAATGATTTTCCATCACAGAAGGCATTAAAATTGCATATGCAGTTTCTTCCAGATTGAAGTTATTTATAGTTGTTTTCTAGGAAGGAAGAGGGTACATTTGATTGACAATTTAGTGCTCAGATATGTAGCTGCTTAGGAACCTGTCCTCTGAAGCTCATTGTGCTTATTGATTTATCTGTATATTCATTAAAGATGGCTTAACAGCTCAGAGTTGAGTCTGCATTTCAAAATGCTTGCTGATATTTCAGTTTTAGCACCCTTAATGATTTGGACAAAACTTTTGTGACAATAACATCAAACAGATGGGAACATAAGAAACTGCCTTTTAATATCTTTCATCTTGCTTAGCTTTGTCTGTAATGACTAGCAATGTTCTCTGAGGTTTCAAACAAGAATTTTCTCTATGAGAGGAAGGGGGCTTCAAAAAAAATGATAAGCATGACTGTGCAATTAAGCTTTACCCAATTTTTACCCATCATATAACTTCAGCTGTGTGGCCACCATCTTGATTTTTGTTACAACCCCTTATATCTGCCAGATGTCCCTGCATACAATACAGATAACTGGGCTACTTAAGGCATAGTGAGTGCTTCCAAATCCTGTGAGCAATGTCACCTCAAATTGCCTTTCCCAATCTCCTCAAGCTGCTTGCCTGTTGCGATTTTTTCCTCTCACCCTCTCATCCTAAAATGTTTTTCCTCTTGAATCAGATCTCCAAACTGTTTCTCAATTTATCTTCACAGGTGGCTTCCATGTTTTCATTCTACATTGATTCAACTTCTATTTGTTCTATTTATTTCTCTGCATTTCTTGCCCAAGGCACCAAGCTTCTCTCCTTCACCTCTTGCTTATGAGCCATCTTTCTGTGAGTTCCTCTTCTCCTTTCTTGCTCTCCATGCCTGGTTTCTTTTTTCTTTTTATGCCAGAAGAGCACTCCCAGTTGTTGACAATGTGCATTTTAGCCTTAGCAGTTAAAATTTAACAAAATAAGAAGCAAGTCTAGTCCTTCTTTCAGGAAAGAATTGCTTTAATCTACAGAATGGGGCAACTTGGTGTGGCCAACTTGACACGGCCAACTCACCATGGGACAACTCACTGCAGGACAATTCAACAAATCAATTTAAGTATTTAAAATAATTTAAAAAATGTTTTAATTTTTGTCATCTGCATTTCATTTTTGTCCCTCCTTTTGCATCCTTTCTTTAATGATTCTATTCTACCATTTCTTCAATATTAGTGTAACTCTTGTCCTGATGAGAGTTGGCCTGGGGCAGTTGGTCATGGTGAGTTGTTCTGCAATGAGTTGACCGTGGCAAGTTGGTGGTGATGAGTTGGCCATGTGAGTTGGCTATGCCGAACTGGCTGCAACGGATTGTGCTAGACCCATCTAACCCCAAAGAGACATCTCTAAGTAGATTGTAAAATTTTGTTACAAAATTAGTTATTGTACCATGAAAATTCCGTTGGTTTGTTGTTGTTAATTGCGAAGTCTTGTCCGACCCATTGCGACACCATGGACAACAAATTAGCTACAGAAAATATCTGGTACCCATGAACTTACATCCCCTCCTATTGTTGTCTGCTGAATCATAGACCTTCTATAAAACAGCACTGATAGATTCAACATACTAATAACATACTAAGTCTATAGGTAATTCTTGACTTACAAACATTCATTCAGCAACTGTTTGAAGTTATAGCACTGCTGAATGAAGGGACTTACAGTACGACTGGCTATTAAATTATGGCCATTGCAGTGCCCTCCTTTCCTGTCCCATAATCAAAATGTGGATACTTAGCAAGCTGCCTAAACTGACAACTGCTCCCTCTACCTGCCTACAGATAGTCCCAGTGGTGGGATTCAAATATATGAACAACCGGTTCTCTGTGTGGATGCCGCTTCCGGAAGACCATTCTGGGCCTGGGCAACAACAACAACAACAACAAAAGGCTACTGGTTCTGCCAAACTGGTGTGAACCGGCTCAATCCCATCACTGAATAGTCCTCAACTTAAGACCACACTGAAGTCCAAAATTTCTGTTGTTAAATGAGATAGTTTTGCCCCATTTTACAGCCTTTTTTGGCCAGAGTACAGTAGTTAAGTAAATTGCTGCAGTTAAGTTAGTAATACAGCTGTAAATGAATCTGGCTTCCTCATTGTCAAAAAGTTGTAAAAAGTGGTTGCATGATCCAGGACACTGCAGCCATCATAAATATGAGTCAGTTGCGAAGCAGCTGAATTTTGATCTGGTGCCCAAGGGGATGCTTCCATTGTAATTTTGAATGGACACTAAATGAATTGATAGCAGCTTTGTGTCCACTGCTGGGACTTTATAGGTTGGCCACTTTGCATAGTGCTGCTGGGGCTTCCTGAGTTGGCCTTACTCCACATCACTAGGGCTTCCAGGTGACTGCATTATGCTAAGATGCTGGGCTGGCCTGGCCCAGCCTGGCCTTTATGATACACTATCGCTCAGAGGCTGTAATGGTCTGTGAAAATGACCTTGAGCAATGAGGGGAAGACATGCTCCTAGAAAACAATTAGATAAGAGAGGATGAATCCAGTGTCTTAACTATCCAAGAAAAAAAGTTAGGAAGGACCCTCCTAATCGATTAGGTGGCTAAAAGTGATGCTGGGAGATTCTTACCTTCAGACTTAACTTGCAAGATTCTCTTAATGTAGCTTTATAATAAAGTAGATTTAGCTCATCCAGTTGTGTTTCCTGTCTGGTTTATCTGGAAGGGCTGACAGAAATCTCTTGGAGCTACAGAGCTGTGGGGCACCAAGAAACTTCTGAGCCTGATTCTGGAGTTACTTGCTAACCCACAAGGCAAGGTGCAGGTAGCCAAAAGAGCAGAGATGGGAGGAAGATACGGAAGTTGTGGGAATTGAAGGGGAGAACACAGTCCCATACCTTACCAGTCTGAGGGCTGGAAGGGCCAAGCCCAGGATTGCTTAGATTGGGGTGAGTACTTATTTGAGAATTGTGACCCACAAATCTCAGTTAATGATGCCAATAGGGAATGTTGGCATTGCCATTGCTAAGCAATGTGCTCATGTGACATCCCACTTTACAACTGCATTGCTTAGTGACAGAAATTCTGGTCCCAATGTAATTATGTGTAGGGTTTAATTTTAATCTAAAGGATCTTAATTGATGTATTGATTTTTCCCCTTTTCAGGATAGAAAAAGGTATGTTTCAAGGTATGTTTTTCCTTACAACAATTTATGCAAAGCTTTCTAAGACTTAAAGCAGATTTTAAGTGGAGGAAAGGAAAGGTGAAGGAGCTTACTTAAGCTTCAGTTAAATTTCTTAGAGCCATATTTTGCACTGTCTACACGCATAGATCTTTGAGTCAGTCTTGACTCTTGGAAACCACCTGAAATGAGTCACTGCAGTTTTCTTGGCAATGTTTTTAAGCTGGCTCATCATTGCATTCCTGCTAGGGCTAAGAGAAATTGACTCCAAATCATCCAACTGGCTTCAGACCTAAAGCCAGAGTAGAAATAATGGTCTCCCAGTTTCTTGCCAGGTATCTTTAACCATTATAGCAAAATGATTTATTTATGTATAGTAGGACCAAAATAATGATATTTAGGAGATCTAAGAAAAATCAATGACTAAATAGTAGATCAGAATAATTTAGAACAAATATCTTCTTAGGCACGTTTTGTTAACACTATATGAAAATTTATTCCAAAAGGGCAATTTATTTAATTTATCACTGTTCGTTTTACCACAATCTGTTTGTGATGCTCCTTTTTAGAACAGGGATAATTCCTAACTTTTAAGAAGGATCCAGAACAAATTTCTTTTGTACACCACATAGATGAACATGGATATAGATGTATGTGTCCAGGCAGGAATTTTAAAACATAATTGTTCACACTTCATAAATATATTGATAATATACTTGTGTTGACACCTTTTTACAACATTTAGGCAAAGATGCCATTAATATCAGAGAAGGGTAGACTTGTCCATTTAATTTTCTTTAAACTACTAACAACACAATCCTCAAAAATATTTCAGAGATGAGTATGAGCTTCTGTCTTTTCATCTTCTCACAAAATACACTTAGTCTATAATGAAAATAACAATTAATGTATGTTGGTTATGTTTGTAAGACAGCACTTAGTCCTTAAATATACCATGGATTTATTCTATATACTGTATGTAGGCCATGGGTGAATGTCATTCTCTTATGAACTATAATAGGCCAATGGTGAATGATGATTTATTCAGCGACTGCACAAGAGAGGAAAAATGTAAGGCACAATTGCGGGTATTATCTCTCCGTCTGCCCTCTGTCTCTCTCTATTCTATCTGACATTATTTTGAAGGCTATAAATAATATTTTTGAAGACTGGAAGCATAAACAAGGGATAAAATATATGTATCTCGGTACTGACTTGTGTCATTATGCATGAACAACATGCTGCTTTTTATTATGTGTTTATTTCATAGTCACTATGAAAGAAAAGAAGGAAAGAAAAGGAAGGAAAGATGGACTCCTTTTAGGGAACATTTTTTTAAGGGCCAGTTATATTTACTCTGTGACAAAATGAGTTGAACATATTCTGTAAGATAGGGTGAATATTTTGCACACAAAAACAGTATTATGCCCTGCTCTTTTCCACTGAAAGTAATGAATATTAGTTTTCTTTTGGTGGGAAAGGGATATTTCTCCTACCGCTCCTATTTTCTTTTATAATTCAGCTAAGACTCTAATTGAATTGCACAAGTGACTCATGGGTGAAGTCACCATTTGCACTATGGCACACTTGAAGAGAAGGACTAGGGGTGACATGATAGCAGTGTTCCAATATCTCGGGGGTTGCCACAAAGAAGAGGGAGTCAAGCTATACTCCAAAGCACCTGAAGGCAGAACAAAAAGCAATGGATGGAAACTAATCAAGGAGAGAAGCAACCTAGAACTAAGGAGAAACTTCCTGACAGTTAGAACAATTAACCAGTGGAACAACCTGCCTCCAGAAGCTATGAATGCTCCAACACTGGAAGTTTTTAAAATTGTCTGAAATGGTATAGGGTTTCCTGCCTGAGCAGAGGCTTGGACTAAAAGACCTCCAAGATCCCTTCTAATTTGGTTATGATTTCCTCCAATCAAGATATTTCTCTGCTGATTTAAAGAAAAAATATCCATTCCCACCACCTGTCCCTTCCCCCAGCATTGAATAACCTTAAGTAATGCTAATGTTATTTTATCAGATGTGTGCAATTCTTTGGTTCCATTCAAATGGAAGGATGAAGGATGAACACCAACAATTTCAAAAAAAAAAAAAAAAAAGCACATGTCCTCTAGATAATAGAGGTGCTGGAAGTTCAGGAAACAATTAATTAGAGTCTACAAATGCTAATTACTTTTGAGCACTATTGAGAGACACAGGGACAGCTTTACAAAAAAATGGAATATGTGAAGATCAGGGTAATGAGATCACAGTTTAGAATCGTCCCTTTATTTGTACACATTTAGCTGAAAGTAAGTGTCACTCTGTTGACCTTATCATCTAGTTCTCCATTTTAAAATCATTCTCCCACATTTGCTCTTAGCTGCTGCATGTGGCATCATCTGAAAATGTTCCCTGAGCTGATTGAAAGGAAAACGGTGTTAATTTTTGCCCAGTATCAAACAAAACCCAAACAATACTACTAATAAGATTTTGATTGACTTGCAGAAATTTGCAGTGAATTCCCCTATACTATATTTTGGAGGGAAAATTAAAATCATGATCCTAGGGCTTTTTATATTGAAAAATGGAAGATTGTTTCAGCCATGGTTTTTAATATATAGCAGTGGTGTTGAACTTATGGCATGCGTGCCAGAGGTGGCACTCAGAGCCCTCTCTGTGGGCACGTGCACCATGCCCTGGAGATGGCAACTGTCCCTCTTCAACCAGCCGAGGTCCCACATGGCTGGATGCATCCCAGCACAGCTGGTTTCCCTCCCCCCATCCCATCCCTCCTGGCCTTGCATGCTCTCTTTTTCCCAGGCATGACCCACTGCATCGCCTTCTCAGCTGTCAGCTGGCCATCCATCTCAGAGGCGGCTTCTTTGAACTGCTGGCAGCAGGCTGCGGAGCTCCAGAGTGCACTGGTCAAAGGGCTGGCAGGCTGTGGCTATTGACAGACACCATTGGCCCCCATGCACTTGCTGGCCTCTGTATGTGGAGGCTGATGGTGCCAGGCAGCTGCTACCCTGGCCCTTGCCTTTCCCCATGGCAATGGCACCCCCGCCCTGCCGGGCCTCACCCTACCGAGCCTCCTGCCTACCACCCCACCTACCAGGGACCCCCTGGATCTCCCCCTACCTTGCCCACCCTCCACAGGCATCCCTCCACATGAGCAACATTGAGGTGACCATGCCCACCTTGGCCACACCCACCCAATCTGCCATGACCACCACAGCTACGCCCACCCAGTGGGCCATGCCCACCTGGCACCCGGCAATAAATCAGTAGGTTTTGGGTTGCAGTTTGGGCACTCGGTCTCTAAAAGGTTCACCATCACTGATATATACAGTAGTATGCTGCCTGAATGCCATGCCTCAGTTATGGATGATGAATTTAGGTGACATGCTCAAGTTTTAAAGAAATTCATGGTGAGACAGAGGAGGATATGACAGAAATCTGAAGTGGGCCACCCTCATCTGAAGTGGGTTATCCCCAGGTCCAACATGAACAATGGCTTAGATGGGTCCCATCTTCCAGATCTCAGTATTTATTCCCTGTGCTAGGTGACAAGGTCTCAGATTCCTCTGGGTTCCAGTTGCTGCTACTCAATGCTTTTTTTGTCATAGAATGCACCGGAACAGAGTTCTGACACCTTGTTTCAATGGATTTCCCAAGTTTTAAAAATAACTTTTGAAAATTTGATGTTTGGTCCATGGGGACTTGAATCGTCCTGTCAAGCATAGCAAATCATTAAAACGGTGCATGCGGGCTGCTTGTGTGACAAGTCCGATGCATGCATACTTTGTCCGTGCTGGTTATGATGGCACTGCTCTACTTGTGATTGGTCATGTGGTTGCTCACTGAGTGTTTACTGTGGTGGTAACCATTATGTTTTGTTACACAACTGATATGTGTGGGTGGGTGTATAGTGATTGACTATGTGCAAAAGGTAAATAATTTATTTTAAAAAAATTGTTGGCTAATTGAAAATCTTTTTTTAATTTTTAGTGTAAAAGTGTGACCCCAAATTTAAAAATGAAAAAAAAGTACTAATTACTTCTCAACCACCGATCCTGCTAAGAACTGAATATATATATAAAAGATTAACAAGATGTGACTTCCGGCACCTTTTTTCTTACAAAAAAAGCACTGGTGCTACTGAATGCCATGTGGTATGTAATAAGATGACCTTCATCCATGATGGAAGCCTGGTGAGATAATCCATACAGGACATATAGTGTTTTGACTTACACTGATGCCCTTCCCACCCTCTGCCAGTCCCTGGTGGACCTTGATAGACCCAGTGGTGGGAATCAGCCAGTTTGCACCAGTTCAGCAGAACCGGTAGCTAATTTTTTGTTGCCCACATCCAAAACGGACTTCCAGAAGTGGCATCCACACAGAGAACCAGTTGTTCACATATTTGAACCCCACCACTGGACAGACCCCCAAAGTGAATTTGAGATTTTCCATTAAGGTCTGGTGGGTTGTTTGATTGAAGTTCTTGACCCTGCATGTAAAGGACATATCACAAGGGACTTAGATCAGATTGCTCCCTATGAAGCCTTTGATAGAGCTGCTTGGTTTTCCAAGGAATTTCAGGGATGATCCACCAGAAGAATCACTTGCAGTTCCATTGGAACTGGTTGTTTAATTTGTATTTTAGTAATGATTTTATTACATGCCACCCAGAATCTCTATAGAGTGTGGGTTGTCTTTATACATTAAATTAATAAACAGCTGTCCAGTGAACATCTTTAAGGTGACTTATTTATTGCTGGGGAGGACAAGCCACAAGATTATCTATAAGGCTTCTCCGAGGAACACTTTTGCGCAAATTCATGTTATGCATCAATTGTTCACTGCTTATGGAGCAGGTATCCTATGTAGATTGTTGCACTTTTCCTTTTACTAGTAAGTTAATGGGACGCTTACCTACCAGCCAGAAAAGACATGCAATCTGTAAGGTAAATCCTGAAGTAAGCTCAATAGAATTTGAAAAACAAAAATAAGATATCACACACACACACACACACACACACACACACACACACACACACACACACCACCTCCAACTGACAATCAGCTGTATTGTTATTGAAATTAAAATATTTGGAGGAAATATATATACATATTATAGAGCTTTATATTTGGTCTAAACATAGTTTATTTTAGCTATATACTAACAGATTGGACTCTGTTCTTTCTTTTGAATATATATGTATGTATGTATGTATGTATGTACGTACATACATACATACATACAACTTTGTGTATGGATTAAGTTAAAGGGCCAAATGTGATTTTTCAACAATTTAGTGATTTTTTTTTTTTTTTTTTAAAAAACACCCCATAGTGATTTCCTTAGCCCCTGGTGGGTAAGAGCCTCAATGGAAAAAACAGCTTTGATAGCAAAATGTTTATTGCTAGCCTAACCAGACTTGCTTGCTTGATTGCTTCAAGGGAAAAATTGCCCAGCAGGGAAAATGGCCCTTGTGAGTCTCATTACAAACACTGTCATTAGCCTATCCTTTTTTGACAGGCCTGATGGGTAGTTAGTTTGATAGCTTTGGTGTGGTTTCTTGCTAATCAAACTGCCATTACCCTGTCAGATCTAGCAAAGTCATAGGGTGGGATTTGATAGTGCAGCTTTTTTCTATGAGAAATAGAAATTGGGCTCATCCAGCCTTGTGCAATCAATCAAATGAGCAGTTCAACCCTTATATCTGGGGGGGAAAAACACAAAGATTTTGCTAAAGTCAGAGGAATTGGCTTTCTGAAAGCCAGGATAGTTTAACCTGATTTAGAGCAGAAAAAGTTTAACATACTTCCTTTGTATGGTTTTACAAACTGACTACAATATCAACAATACATTTAATTAGCCTAAGTCCATAATCTAATTATTCCTCACCCCAAAACACTGAATAAACCATATGTAGTAAAATAATCAAAAACTAAAAAAACCTCGACTCATGAACTCTGTATGGTATCATGAGTCTCTGAAATCAAATTCTGCATAAAGTAAGGGATGGACTCAATTTATACCACATGCAATTCTTTGCTTCACTTTGCCCCAATGAAGAATTTCCTTTGCCCAAATATATGTGAGTAGCAATGATTGCACACAATGGAACAATTGCTATTTTTCCAGATGAGGATGATAGCACTACTATTAGGAAACTAGTAGAAATTTCATGCCCCCCTTGCAAATATTTAGATAAAGAGCAATTCACCCCAAAGCTCAATGAGCTATAACATAATCACATCTAACAATAGACATGTAGACTTCAGTTGTAATAGTCTTTGCCTCACAACTGATATATCAAGTATACAGTGATTGTTAAACAACTAAAAATATTGCTTAATATTACCCAACCATGCTATGACATAACAGCAGTGTTAGGCAGAAGTCATAATATTATATGAAATAAAATAGTAAACTGTCTTTTTTTCTAACATACTTCAGGGTCATCAAAATGGGAATTAAATAATATATTAGAACAGATTAATACTTCATACATCACACATTTATCTGATAATAATGGTGGCCATGAAGTGTTCTAGCAATAGACATCTGCATATTTTTTTATAAATAGAGTAGATAAAGTAAAACTTAATCACAAAGAGGTAGATTTAATGAAGATATTTATCAGTGATCTGCCTAAATAGGTTACAGTGTAGCAGATTAAGTCTTCTGACATTTTAAGTGCAAAACTGCAATTTTTTCATTGTATTGAGAAGGTTCGAAGAAAGAACGGTACATTGTACTTAAATTAAACTTATAAGAAAAAAATTGCATACAAAAGGATGCATAATGATCATTTTTATATAGGTATATATAGGTGGTGTATATGATAATTATAAATACACTGTATCCTAAATAAATCATAAATCACTTGCTTATTAAAGCAGCTGGCTATATTTGTTATAAAAAAGCAGTTGGCTACATATTGTTATAAAATATGCCAGATATACAGTACATTTAGCTGTAGGAATATTGTACATTTGTGCATATATATGCTTTTATGTGAGGAATGCATCTTTTTCAGCACTGTGTAAATATTTTATAGCTGCAAAGAAAACCACAACTTAACACAATCTTTTTCTTCAAAGATTTACTGAATCTTGCTTAAAGATTATATAGAGATTTCCAGTGCATTTTTTTACCACTGTTTACATAAAACCTTAGCTAACTGCAAAAATGCAATATGCAAGCCTATTGTCCTAAGCTTTATACTTTGATTTCTTACATTGACAAAGTAGGTCTTTGAGACACACTAATTCTGTAGTCTTTGCTTAATTGAAACAGGATAGCACTGTAGTATGGAAAAGTTCTTGTTTTGTTTTGGAATTATGATTATCAGTTTTTGTTGTTGAAGCAGAATATGCTATAAATTATCTTATTATAAAAATAATTTAAATGAAATGTTTGTTTTAAAACTGAATTCCTTCCCTTCCCTTTCCTTTCCTTTCCCCTTCTGACTTGCATCAAACTTGTCAAATCCTTCACTTAGCAGCAAACAATATATTTTATTTCAAGAGATATGCAGGGACTGCCAATTTTCTCTATAATCTCAGGGTGTATGAGCAAATTTATTGCTATGCTCCCTTTGGGTGGTGGATTAACTGAATACATTATCTACATCAGCCTTTACTAACCAATGCCCTTCAAGGCTTTCATTGATATCCAACAAGTGATGTTCAATATATCTGAAGGACACATATTTAGAATGTTATTTACATATAAATAATAGCAAAATTTAGGATTGTTCAACTTGATTAGACTCAAAACTGAAAACTAAATGTCCTCAACACATTCAACTGCCCTTCCCATTGTATGAGAAATTGTAGTTCTCTTTGGGAAGACTCCTGTTAATATAATCTTTCCAACACTTCATGATTCAGGAGAAGGGAGAATCATAACTGTATGAAACAGATATATAGGAAGTAAATATAGTTAATGTACCAGTTCACTATTAGAAGTAGCTCTGCAGCTGTTTTCACTGAATATACCCCAGCAGTCATACATTTACACATGTGGATTTAAAAGAGTGAATAATCAAATGAAATTATGACATATTTTAAAAAACCAGATGTTTTAAATCAACAGCAGTGAAGTAATCACCTCAGTAGCCTTTATTAAAAATTAAAATGATATCCTGTATTCAATTAATGGAGGTATGTGTTCCCTTTCACTGCATGCTTTAGAATCTTTACATATGCTGTTCAGCTAATAGCACATTTAAAAAAATACACCCTGATGGAATGTTTTTATCATGCAGAGAATCAGATCAGAGTTATGTGATGCTTCCCTGTGTGTGATAACCAAGCACTGTCCACCTTAATTATTTCCATTGACAAAAGTGCAGCCAGTACTTGGCCTTAACTAGAAATTTCATTAATGTCAATCTCTTTGACAGATTTGTAATGGGAATATTAAAAGAGAAAATGGTGGATGATTCTCCTAGCCACTGAGTAACAGCCTATTGTGTAACATCTAGTCTGCTGCAGAATGTGCTGTAGGAAGAGAAACCACAAACATCAGTCATGTTTTCTGATTGTGGCATATTACTAATGAACAAGAGGAAGAAGTTTTAGTTATCTGTAATATTTATAATTAGGCATCCTTAGGAAATGCAACAGGCCGTTCAATTAGGAGCTGCAGATGATGAAGTTCACGACAATGGTCACATTTATAGTAATGGAAACACTGATAATCTGGACTGGCACTTTCCATTATGAAATGGTTATAGGGCAGAATAAAAAGAAAGACTGGACAAGACTAAGAATGAAAGTGCAAATCATGAGAGCTACCTTGAAGTCTGTTCCAAGGCATTTTAATGTGAACATTTTCAGTCATGGTCCCTTCACCATTAATAGGACATCCTCCTCCTCTGTACATTAAGAAACCAGAGTAGCTTAAAGGATTCAGGGCAGTTGGTATACATGCAGTAAAGCCCTCTGCACTGTGCTGCCTCATTTTGGCTTCATGCACCCCTATTTGATAATGGTAGAGCCAGCTTTGGCCACATGAAACAGTTTCATGATTCTTCTTGATCCCGATGCCCTTTGAATAACTGGATGTGGTTATTTATCTTTCCTTCTTAAAGGTTACGTGCAGGTCACTGAATCCAGCATCACAGCTTGTAGAGATGTAATGGGTGCGAGTAAGAGCTTACATGACTAACACTGGAGAATTCAAATTTGCTAGTATTGTCAGTCAAGTATGAGTGCCAAAAATCATATAAAAATTAAAATTCTTACCTCTCTTCTATGCCCTTCAATCACTCTTCTTCATGCTCTTAAAATGCCACACATCAAATTATTTGAAGATTGTATCAAGAATATTGAGTGAGCCATGACCACTTTTTTTTTAAAAAAAAATCAAGTACAATATTTCCCTTTCTCCATTCCTCTGCAATTTCTTCTTTGCCTTCTCATCAGCAAAGATGCCATTTTTGTGATTTTCCCTTCTGCTTATCCATCAGCTATATAAAATGTCATGTATTCATTGTGTAATTGCCGTTTACTTGACATTTTACTCCTCCCAATGAAATACATGGCAAGAATAAAACGTCAGGGAACTCTGACATTTCATTCCTGCCTTGTCTTTTAAAGATGCAAATGTGGCAGCCACATCAAGGAAGACAATAGTGTGGTTAGGGAGAATGAAGTTAAAAAGCATCCAAAGGGCATGTGTGGAAGGAGAATAGAGGCAATGGGTAAAAACAGGCAAAATTATACTTGCAGGGGGCAAAGCAGATGGTGCTGCACCATCCATTGGTTTCCCTTCTCAAAAAAGGTATCTCAGAGCTCTAGTGATCTCTTAATGTCAGAAGATCTTTATTATGCAGAAGAACTAAAAATCCTCAGCCTATTTAGTTTATCCAGATGCCCTGTGCATATTTATCCAGAAGATCCAATTAGTTCAATAGCATTTGTCACAGGTTGCTGTGTATAGGACTGCTACTAAAACAAAAGATCTAAATAAAGACCTTCTGCTTCTCTGGTCTAGAAGCTTGTTTTCAACCCATGAACTCAGCTCGATGTCCTATTCTTAAATGTAGTAGCTGGGTGATGAGAGCTAAGGAGCTTGAAATAACTATAAATAGCTTTAACTCTTTTTAGCAATCCAAATTTAACACACACACACACACACACACACACACACACACACCTGATAACTAATTCCTGTCTGGAACAACAAATGGACATACTGGGGGATGAGGTAGAGGGTAACAATGGAAGGGCACCTATAATATCAAATCCAGATGCGCAGCCCACAGTGACCATGGAGGGGGAGCGATTGGAAGATAGACCAGTGGTAGTAGCATCAGATGGCTGGGGGCAAGAGTGATGGGTGGGACAGATAGACATGTCAGGAGGGGAAACAAGGAAAGGAAAGGCAAGACTGACAGGAATGGGAAGGACAAAGGAAGGAACAACGAGACGAAAGAAAGTGACAAAAATGGAATGCAAGTGAGGAGAGGTGGGACAATTGAGGCAATTACAGCCAGTTAGGATGGACGGCCCTATCATAAGATCAATGGGCAGGATACTGAGTCAGCAGGGTTTATAAGAAAACTCCCCACCTCCAACACTCACTCTGACGATGCTGGCAGTGGACCAGTGAAAGCTAAGATTGTTTTAGATTTGTAAATAGTTGTTTTGTTGTTTTTCACTGTTTTAGCAATAAACAGCTGGTTTATATAAACCTAGAGTTCTAGGATTTTATGTCACTGTATATATATAATCACTTGTAACCCTGCAGTTGCACAACCTGTGTCTCCCCTCTTATAGTTTTATCTCTGACTCCACGAATCCTTCTAAAAATGTATTTATTTGTTTATTTTTCTTGTACATTGTACACTGACACCATTGTGCATTTCCAGGCAGCTTACAAACCTAAGTCATAACACAGTGAAACCTCTGAACTATATCATAACAGTCTTTAAAAATAAAATTCAGATAGCACATTTCCAAACAAATAACCGGTAAAGAGGAGATATTGCAATCCAAAGGCTTGTAGGAATAACTACGCTTTAACAATTTTCTGGAAGGTACCTAAAGACGAGGCCAACTGGAGCTTGGGTTGGAATGGGGAAGCTTATTACAGGATTCAGGGCAGCAATGGAGAAGCAATTCTGTGCTCCTAATCTCTTTTTCCTCTGGGCCAGATGACGTATTTGGAACATCCTCACATGAGCAGAGTCAACTTGGAGGAGGAGGTCCCATAGATATCCTGGGCTTTATTAAAAATATTGCAGTAATTCAATCTGGAGGCAATGAAGGCATGGATGACTGGTCCCAAAGTAACCTATTAAAAAAAGAGTCAGGAATAGAGCACCAACTGCAGTTAGGAAAAGCTCCCTCCAATGGCTTTGTAGACAGCCAGTGAGATGACCTTGGAGAAGAAACCAGAATACCATTATGAAAATATCAAGAGAAGAAGAAATATGTATTTGGCCAGAGAGAGTGGAGGGGGTTATGCTATTGCCTCTCCCTCCCTGGGGTGTAAGAAGGGAAGGGAAGACATGGACAGATTTTGTCAGATTCTGTTATTAAAGCCCATCTCAAAAGTTCTAATCTTTGGGTGAGTATATTTCCTTATCTGCTGTAGCTTTCTGCATAGCTATCTTTTAGTGATACACCAAAGGTATCAAATTATGGAGAATCAAATCATGGAGCAAGTACACTGTTATTGGAAACAGAGGTGGTGTTTAACAACAGCATAAGGCTAAGCTTTGCAACAAGATGTTATTGGGGTAGGAATGGAAACTGACATCAAAATGCCCATTCTTTCTCTCAGAATGAACAGCTCAATTACAGGTAGTCATTGACTTAGGACCATTCATTTACCGAATGTTTGAAGTTAAGACAGTGCTAAAAAAAAAAAAAGTGGTTTATGATTGGTACTCTCACTTACAACCACTGTAGTGCCCACTGTAGCGATCTGGGTGCTTGGCAACTGGCTCACACTTATGACAGTTGCATCTTGCAATTCTGTAATCATCGTTTGTGACCTTCCCAACCTGCTTCCATCAAGCAAAGTTAATGGGGAAGCAGACAAGGAAGATTGCAAGTAATGCTCACTTAATAACTATACTATTTACTAATGAAGTAGTCCCCATTGTGGTGATAACTCAAGGACAACTTCTATAACCTCCCCTACCAAACACTTTTAAAATCTGACTATTACTCTCCTATTCCTTTCCCCAGTGACCTGGCTCCACCCTAATTTGTGAAGCCCCAAGAACTGCCTGCAGAACTGTAATGTTTGATATGACATAAAGAAGAAACTACTGAATAATCTGGGAGATGTCACACTAGCTACATTCCATAAATTGAATTTAATATGAATAGAACTAAATGAAAATTAATTTAGTATTCTGGCATGGAGTTGAGTTTCTGCTGTGCCACCTAAAGTTCAAGTGTGGCCCCTGGTTTTAAAAGGATTGTTCAACCCAGATAGAATGGCTGTTTATAAGTTTTATGGAGTAGAATAGGGACATAAAATTGTCTTCCATTCTGATATAATAATAAATAATGATCAAACTCAGAATCATCCAGTAGACACTAGGTTAACACGTCACCCTATATCCATTCAATGGTCACTTTTCCCAAATGACTGACTGACTGACTGACTGACTGACTGACTAACTAAATAGAAACATAGCTCATTTAGCTCAGTTTGAGCTTCAATAGAAATTAATCACTGCTGGAGGCCAAGTTGTCATCAGTGGGGAACAGAAATCATTTCTCTTTTGTAACTTACCAGTGGAGATATGCCTTTTTAATTCTTCCTCTAGCTTGGTTCCATTACCTTACTCAGTTGCCATTGGAAGATAAAGGCATCTGAATCTGATTCTGTTTAGCTGTGGAGGTTAATAACATTTGAGATAACTATTCTGTTTGTTCACCTAACGTTCCTACCAGGAGTAAAGTTTGTTTAAAGATGGATTCCAATATCAATTATGTTGTGTGTGAGGAACAACCACTATTTTGCCATTCTAGGATGTTTCATATGGAGGTGGGAATTCTAAAGTTTGGGATGATACTGTGGGGGATTGTTGAAGATTTGTAGTTCAACAGGATATAAGCTCCATCCTTTTTTAATAGAATAAATAATCTTTGAAAGATTACAAATTTGAAATTTGGCTCAGACAAATACTGCAGGAAAATATTAATGTTGAGATATGCACTACTCACTTTTTCCACAACCATTCATAATTGTATAGGCACTTTATCACCTTTCCACTTGTATCTTTATAAACTACACACTTCAACTGCATTAATTTGTCTTCACAATTCAATTTACTTTTTCTCTCTTTTTCCAGTTCTATCATAATCCTTTTCATTCGATATTATTATTGATTTGCACCAAAGTATTGTGATATTGTCAATTTATTTTCTGTTTGCTTCCTAATACTCCTGTCTGCAATTTGTAACTGATTTTCTTACCACCATACATCAGGGAGGGGTTTTTTTTTTTTTCCATTAAGCTGTTTCCAAGTCTCTGAAGATCTCTTGAAAACAAGAATGAGCAATTTATGACCCTTCACATGTTCTTGGACTACAACTCTCTGCAGTGTTCACAGTGCTCCCTCACAAACTACTATGATTTTAGATCTACTTACTTTGAACTTGTACTTTAATTGAGGTTCAGGGATTGAAACCGTAGGCTTCTTTGAGCCTTAGTGGAATAATTTCCAAACTACTGCTTAGCAGATTATCTCTGTTCTCTTCCTGGCACGTAAAA
This sequence comes from Crotalus tigris, assembly GCF_016545835.1. NCBI lineage: Eukaryota > Metazoa > Chordata > Lepidosauria > Squamata > Viperidae > Crotalus > Crotalus tigris. The sequence continues at coordinate 1,311,474 of NW_024100540.1, read as the reverse complement.
CCTTTTGTGAATCAAGTGGATGATGGTATTTGTAGCCTTTGGGGCAAATGCTTGAGCAGGTGGCAGATAGCTGACCTTGGCTGGTCTCAAAAATGAGGACTTAGGTGAGAAACATCTGGAAATTCCAGAGCTGTAAGATAGACGGAGAGGTCAAAAGCACATCCTGGATAAAGCAAACGCAACCATAAAGCTTCCAAGAAAAATGTATAACTGTAATTACCCTTGACTTTGAGCTTTACAAGATAAGAGACATAATAGCATTGTCGATGTTTGAGTGGTGGGTGTTTATTTGTATAAGAAGGAGCATCAGTATTAAAAAAATATCAACACATTTACTTCTCCAACAGATTGTTTTTCCTGTAATTGCAAACAGTTGACATCCACCTAGATTTTACATCCTCCCACAGTTGGAATTATTATCATACCAGACAGAACTGGCTGTTGATGCCAGAGAAATAACAAAAGACTTTCATTTTCTGCCTGCTGAAGATACTAGGATCCACCCTTATGATGAGAACCGTTCATTTCTAATCTTTTCCTTTTTTTTCTGACCCCCCCCCCCTGCTCCTTCAATACATATAAGTCAATAAAGACAATATAAGTTGCTGTTCTGAGACTCCTGAATCTTTTGCATACCAAATGTGTTGGAAAGTACACCATTGGCCACAGGAAAGTAAGATACAGGAATGTACATGATCTTAGATTTGCCTGTTGTTGACTACTGTGTCATGTTGCTGAAAAACCCATCTTCCCAATTTCCTTAGCAGTGACTGAAGTACATTCACAAATCTTCAATAGAAAATACCATGTTTCACCTTTCCCATTTGTGCAGAGGGCAAAATAGCATAAGGCACAGAGCACTTAGCTGCCTGTGCCTTATCCTAAGCATAGGTTTGGGTTTTTTTGTTTTTTCAGAAAGAAGGGTAACCTGTTGTCTTTCCCTTCAGTGCTAAAGCCACTGAGTAATTCTGGAGCCTTCTCTTGATGAAAGAATCAAGGCTAATTAGCAATGGAACTAGAATAATCTTTGATTTTTGATACTAACTATTATTTAATGAACTCTAATCTTTCATTTGGCAGTCAATCACTGCAAAAAAGTAGTCGATCTTTTTAATAAGGAAAGAAGTAAAGTAGGCATTTACTCAGACAAATTTTATTTTTAGAGTTTTTTAGAGGTCAAGAATTAAGGGCATTTTGTGCCATTTCGTACCATCATCTAAAGGTAATTGCACTACATTTTATAATTTCCTGTTTGTATATCAAACAGAACTAACCTTTCAGAGAAAATACAGAAAATGTTAGACTTCCAGGTTTACTTAAAATAAATAGTTCTAGACAGTTTTATTTCTTAATCAAGTACAGAATGAGAATGCCTTATCACCTAGACCCACTATGAGAAGATTCTGGGCTTTGAAAATAAATTGGAAAATAAATTGCCAATAGATGATTGATAGATAGATAGATAGATAGATAGATAGATAGATAGATAGATAGATAGATAGATAGATGACAGAGAGATAATTTCTGAGGAGAAGGAAATGAGCTGACTGGTTCCTGCTGACAGGAACACAGACACAGAGCTTTTATATATTTACCAATGCAGTCAATAAAGGGATCTTATAAGATTTTCAGAATAAGACCATGGAGTAGCTTAAGTGAGTATAGGACATGCAACAAATTATTATCGTGATTTGCATATGAATATATGTCTTATAGTAATGTCAGATCATTAGTTTACCAAGAGATTGTTTCAATTGGCAAAGGTCATAGAGACATTGCTGAGATTGTCTTCACAGGATATACTAAAGAATTTAATCTGGAATTTGCCTTAGCTCATGGAAGACATAAATCAATTACTACTATCCAATTCTTTAGACGTGTGTAATGTCTACAGATGGGAGGTTGTATTTGTTTGCATACGAAATGTTACATAGGAATAATAATAAAAGCAATGCAAAACATACAATGACCTTCACAGATAGCCTATAATATGATCTCATAACACTATGGGATGACTTTCTTATGGCTATCTCACCATCTCTATGCTTTTTCTTACTAATGGCATTCTAATCAACCCTATTTCTAGATGTGAGCACTGTGTAGCATAAACATTTGTGTTTATGGTGTCCTAATACTGTCATTCATAACACCAAAGGAACAACACCAGTCTGGCTTCTAATATTGATCTCCTTTCTCTCCATGACCTTCAATTGACTTCATCTGCCTGCCACTTTGTATTTCTGTAGCCTTTCTTCAGGCTTAGGTCATGAGCAAGCATCATGCATGACAATTCTTCATAGTTTGATTTGTGGCTTTTTGGGATAGCAAGGAAGCGTTTCTGTATATTTTTACAAAGAGAACTTTCTAGCAGGACAATGTGTACCCTCTCTGTGTCTAAGTTAAGTTATGGAGGGCCCTTCTTTTGCCTATCTCCTTTCTGAAATTGGCTTCTGCATGAAAAAAAGAGAGAGGCAATAATCCCAGTGGAAGAAGAGAGAATTTTATTGTGCCAATATGAATATGCAATCAGGAGACTGTGGTGTGGATATTTTTAAACTCCATAGACTTGCTTCTCAAAGGAACAAAGCCTGCCTTGTTGGATTTAAGCTTTCTCATTTGCTATAGAAAACGAGTGCACTTCAAGCTGTTGCTATGCACCCTGCTGTGCAAGACAGCGCTTTGCTGATTTCATCTGAACTCCAGTTTAAGTTACCTTGCAGTGATATACAAGTGATAAACATGGTCCACTCACTATTTGTCTGTGTGAATCCCCGCCTCCCCCAAATAATGTTTTCTCCCAAAGATGCAATGCAAAAAACTCTACACTTCAATTAATTTGGAAGTACTTCAAACTTAATCACATTTTGCTTCACAGCGAAATCAACACAGTCAAGTCTGACTATGCAGAGCACTCTCTCAGTGTAAGTGTAGTGATGGCAATTTAGGACAATGGGATGAAATTAAGGTACGCTGGACTCATAAAAAGAAAAGGCAGAACACTGTGCAGTTAGGGGGAAAAATCATCCCACTTGTCCATGTTGGTGGCTGAAATATTTTACAAATTTGTGAGAGAGTATTCTTGATAATGAGAATCTGACTTGAGCAAAGTTTAGTGAAGTGGGGTTTTGTAATTACAACATAAAAACATAGAACATACATTACATGATAGCACTTAGCTTGTTATATCCTACTAGGAGAAGAGTAAAACAACATAACACAGAATATGCTCCATGTACAGATAAGCAGCAAAGAGTAAGCCTTTCTGTCTACAACCTAATGCCCCCTTGTAATCAGTAAAATGTCAGCACCATTGGATTGAATCTCCAACCTCCTATATCTCTGAAATGGTTGCTTTTCATGGTCCACATAGTAGTTTCCACATGAAGCAACTTATCAGTTTGAGTAGTCAAAATGCAAAGAATTAAAGACTGTCCTCGCACTAGAATATACTAAATATAATCAACCAATTGTATGCAATGCATCTATGCAGTAAGCTGGACAATTGGTTAGAACAAGATATTGTAGTAGAGGATGAGTAAGCAAGTTTTAGGGAATGAACGTCAACTTCAGACCATTGTCTTCTCCTTTTACAACATCTAGCTGTATGTTGTTGTTGTTGTTAATTGCGAAGTCGTGTCTGACCCGTCGCGACCCCATGGACAATGTTCCTCCAGGTCTTCCTGTCCTCTACCATCTTCTGGAGTCCATTTAAATTCACACCTACTGCTTCAGTGACTCCATCCAGCCATCTCATTCTCTGTCGTCCCCTTCTTCTATTGCCCTCAATCTTTCCCAATATTAGGCTCTTCTCCAGTGAATCCTTCCTTCTCATGAGGTGGCCAAAGTATTTGAGTTTCAACTTCAGAATCTGGCCTTCTAAAGAGCAGTCGGGGTTGATCTCTTCTAGGACTGACCGGTTTGAACGCCTTGCAGTCCAAGGGACTCGCAGGAGTCTTCTCTAGCACCATAGTTCAAAGGCCTCAAGTCTTTGGCGCTCAGCCTTTCTTATGGTCCAACTTTCACAGCCATACATTGCAACTGGGAAAACCATGGCCTGGACTATACGCACTTGTGTTGGCAGGGTGATGTCTCTGCTTTTTAGAATGCTGCCTAGATTTGCCATAGCTTTCCTCCCCAGGAGCAAGCGTCTTTTAATTTCTTGGCTGCAGTCCCCATCTGAGGTGATCTTGGAGCCCAGAAAAATAAAATCTGTCACTACCTCCATTTCTTCCCCATCTATTTGCCAGGATTGAGAGGGCCGGATGCCATGATTTTGGTTTTCTTAATGTTGAGTTTCAAGCCAACTTTTGCACTCTCCTTCTTCACCCGCATCAAGAGGCTCTTTAGTTCCTCTTCACTTTCTGCCCTTAGAGTGGTATCCTCTGCATATCTTAGGTTGTTGATATTTCTCCCGGCAATCTTAATTCCAACTTTTGATTCATCTAGCCCTGCCTTTCTCATGATGTTCTCTGCATATAAGTTAAATAGGCAGGGCGACAGTATACAGCCTTGCCGGACTCCTTTTCCAATTTTGAACCAATCAGTGGTTCCGTGTTCGGTTCTCACTGTTGCTTCTTGACCCGCATATAGGTTTCTCAGGAGACAAATGAGATGGTCTGGTACTCCCATCTCTTTAAGAACTTGCCACAATTTGTTGTGATCCACACAATCAAAGGCTTTTGCATAGTCAATCTAGCTGTATACCTGTAACCTTTATTGTAGCTTTTGTACATTTTGATACCATTTCAAGATTCCAGTTATGGGACAAAATTCTAACAATCCACTATGAATGGGCACTTGCTGCTTTTAATTCACAAAGTGCATGAACAAACAAAATTAGAGTGCACTATATGTCCAACCTATTAACATCATCTAGAGTTGTGAGACAGTGTTGTATTTTGGTTCTACATTATTTAATATATCATACATCAACTATATGATCAAATATTTGACAGATTGTGGTCTATATGCTCCAGAATAGCAGACAAACAGCTCTCTATTTTAATATATGAGGAGGATGCAGTTATCCTCTTTTTTGACCCAAGTTGGACTTAGAAAAACCTTTAGTGTATTCAGTCAGTTTTGTATTGAGAACTACTAATTATAAACTATGCAAAACCAAAATAAAGACATTTTCTAGTAGCTTCAGAAAGTATAACTGGTACATAGATAAGCATCTAACACAGACATGTCAAACTCATGACATCACATGATGTCATGTGACGTATCGGAACTATTTCCCCATTGCTGGCAATGGGGTGGGCATGGTTTCATCATGACGCATCAGGCCCATGGGCCGGCAGTTTGACACCCCTTATCTAACAGAACAGATCATCAACTTTACATACCTAGGGTAGGGTAGTTTTTCAAATTTCTAGCTACATCTCAGATATGCCATTTCTGTAGCCCAGAGAAGTACTGTGTGGCAAACATTTTAAGATTCTTTAAAAATTAGGGTGAATATTTTATACTAGTATCAACTGAATTGTTTGTTCAACTTATATGGGTTTCTGCTTGGTCACCATTGTCTCAAGAGTATGTTTCAACCTTTATGTCATCCAGGATTTGAATGGCTGATTCTTCTTGCAGTCCATGCATACTTTTAGGGGACTTCTGAACTATAGCCATAAGCCTACTTCTTATTAATGCAAGCTAGACTGTAGTCAGATTAAACAATTGAGTTTGCATTAGAATGCCTTGTCTATGGCTTGTCATGTGTTCAGTCCAGAAGAAATTCAATTGTGCCCAATTTTATTTTATTTTAATAGTGAAATACATATTCTAAAACAATAATATAAATAATGGTTATATTCAGACACAATCCCTAATTAACAAAAAAAAATCTAAATAAATTACCTAGCTAAAGTTGATTCAGTCATTAAGCTTATAATTAAATCTAGACCATATAGTAACAGACTACATGATATTCTCATTTTTAGAACACGGAGGCTTTTCAAAAGCTGAGGACAAAGTTGTAACCTGGATTCCTTCCTTAAAACCAGAAGAGTAGCTTTCTTTCCAATTATGCAAAACTAATTGTAGATATTTAATCTGCTGAGCCTTCCCATCATACCAGAGTGGTAAGGTTTTAAATAACTGAAAAGAAAAATGTTATCTTTTAACATTCCATCAAGCACTAATCTCAGATTACTTTCTATATGCTTCTATGCCTTTCAAAATGACTGAAATATAAGTTTCCCTAAATATGGATTCTAAATGATCCATCTTCAGTTGTATTCTGACTTTGCTAATACTTTGAAAACCACTATCATTTTTCCATATACTTAAAGATACAGAACTGATTCCTTCCTCTGATTATGGGGATGGTGGGGATGATATAGTCAATGGTGGTGGTGGTGGTTCCAGTGCTTCTATATTTCATTGTGCATGAAAACAATAATAAAATATAGTGATCCCAGACTTTTTAAAAAAATACCTGCTTTGTGTGATTCAGAAGTGACATTCTGAAATTTTGATTTGGTTTAGTTTGGTTTTTAGAACCGACCATTACAGAATAACAGAGTTTGAATGGACATGGGAGGTCTTCTAGTCAAACTCCCTGTTCAAAGCAGGAGACTCTATAGCATTCCAGACAAATGGCTGTCCATTTTCTTCTTAAAAGCCTCCAGTGATGAAGCACCTACAACTTCACAATGTTCCACTGGTTAATTGTTGTCACTGTTAGGAAATTTATCTTTAGTTCTCAGATGCTTCTTTCCTTGATTAGTTCAATAGTTATATTTTTTTTATATATAAGTTTGCTCTTTCTGAAAGAATGCCTGATCTGTCATGTCTGAAAGTTTGGCATCCTCCTCCTAACAGCACAAATATGCCTTAGTATTTTTTTTTTTAATACTACAGTATATCATTGGGCACATACCAGGTCCAAACGGATATTCATTCTCAGTTATTTCAGTGTTTCCCCTGTTCTTCCATCATTATTTTGCCACAGCATATTTTATTGACAATATGGATTTATGGGCTTATTTATGAAAATGTGGGTTTAAGATATGGTCAACAATTGGCATCTGCCAAGCTTCTGTTGCCAATTTAGCCTGGAATAAGCATATTTGTCCCCCTTTTCTTCCCAAGCATTCTCTTCCTGTTGAATGCTAAGAGGAGAAATGGAAAATTGAGAAACAGAGGAACAGTAGTCAAAAAAAGATTGCCTATTAAAGTTGAAATGACAATAATAAAAGAAAAGGTGGAAGAAAGGTGGAGGTGAATAAGAAGACAAAAGACAAGATGAGGGACTGAAAACTCAGACAACCTGGAGGAAGAAGACAAAAAGAAGCAGCAGCAAAGGAAAGATAATGGCAACAGGATAGAAATTAGAACTCTCTATGTGTGCTTATTTATTTATGTCACATAGATTTTTTTTATGAAGGGAGAAACTAATGCAGAAAGAATCAACATAAGGTTAGAAAAACAATAAACTAAGCTGATTCAAGCGTGACCAGCTTCTTGCCTCTATTTCATTACAACACCTTTTTTTTTCCAATTTCAAATAAGATATAATGAGGCAGAATGGGAAAAGAAGCACAATACAGGATGCACTGATGGATCTCCCCCCCCAGCCCCCCAACTTTTTTTATCCTCTGAAGAAACATCCAGAAGCATGTTGTATTCCTTATACTACTAAAATATATCTAAAATGCTTTCTTTTGTTTCAAGTAGTGGTTTTCATCTGAAAGCTTTTAGCACTGAAATGTTGGCTAACAAGGCTTCCCAGCCCTCTTTATAACTCTTTAACCCAAAGCCTGTCTTTAGCCTGCAGCTTTTTCATAGAAATTGCCTGCATTGTAATTTAAAGATCTGTAATTAAAGATATAGTTTAGGTTAAGGCAAAGATTGCCAGTGAATCAGAGAAAGGAAAGTTGAGCATTAAGTCTGTCATGTCAAATGTCTGTTTTCCATTTAGTAATACAACCAAAGGTCATCACAAAATACATTTGCAAAATCATATCCAAAAATGGAAAATAACAGCTGTTTCATTTTTTTTTTAAAAAAAGGCTGCTTTCATACAGTGAAGGCTTAAAAAGAGAAAGCGAAGTAACAGTTCTTTTTCCTTTATATAGTCCAGAAAAAAATATCTCAGTAACTTTTCTTTATAAACAGAGGAGAGAAATATTATTTTAGTAAAGATTTTGTTTAACCATTGGTCCAGCATTGACCACATCTGTTTCAAAAGAAATATTCTATATGTCTTTGGATTGCAATAAACATTTATTTGGTCTTTATTTAGCTGGATTTTGCTAGTGTTAACAAAACACTATTTTCTAGCTTCATTTTTTACTTAAACTGAGCCTTTCAAATCCACCCTGAACTCTTGCATTGTTATAATTTTGCTGAGACTTTAATCACTGGAATGCCAGTAGATCAGAATTACAAACTTCAGGACAGCGTGTGATGTGATCTCCCAAGGTTTTGGATATGTCTCCCAGGTGTTCCAAATTGTTCCACCAAATTGTCATGGTCATTGTAGCTTACATATTCAGGGAGAAGCATCAATTCTATTAATGCAATTAATTAATTTCTTTTTGTATAAATATTTTATTAATTTTCTATTTTTTACAAACAAGTGCTTAATAGACAACATGTTGACTGGGTCCATTAGTAATTCTGTGGTACATATAAGCTTCTTCAAACTAAATCCAATATTACACCATCCAATACATCTTCTCTTCTTCTGGTAATAAACATTTTTCCACATTAAGTAAATACATTTCTTCTTGTTGTTAATAAATATACAGTTGAATATCAGCATTTATTTCAGTTTTCTAATAGCATTAATGATATCAGTTTAAAATATCTTTTCTAACCAAAACATATCTTAATTGCATTTGCAGTTAGTATCCATTTATTCAGTCAGCATCCTATTTTTGCTTTTTCCCCCAGTTTTAATTTCCCATCCATATTCAAAATATCCTGATCTTTTATAATTTCAAAACAAGTTATATTTGGGTAACCAAAAGCTTCCCTTATTCACACTTCTTAGCATTTTCTTATTTCCCTTTTCATGCCAAAATATGATATTCTGATTACCAATCCTATCTATCTAGTTATAATAATACTTCTATTTCTAGCAATCTATTCTTAACCATATTCAAACATCTAATTAATAATATAATATCCCCCCTAATAGGTCAAAGCTTCTGTTTTCTTCAGTCTTACTCTAGCTTTCTTCTTTTACCAACTAACTTTCCAAGTCAGTGCATTTGGATCATCAAATAATTCTTCTTCTATTTTTGTTTATATTATTTGAAACAAGAGAAACAATTTAGTTAAGGTAGTTTTGGAAGAGCTAGCCCATTGATATTCATTAAACAGCCTCCCTCCTTCTCCAATTCCCCACAGTTCTGATTACAGCTCTATCTTCCATTCTATTAGTTTTCCTTCCTTATCTTCCAGTATGCTCTGAAATCTTGGTTGATAAAATGTCTTTTCCATTTCCAATATTATTGTTATGTCTTCCAGTTCTTCATTTGTCTGAGTTTGGCTGTTAGTTTTTTTCTTTAGGTCCTCCATATTTGGATCAGCTTTCTCTAGTTTTCCTTCTATTTTCTGGGTTGCTAGTTCCTTCTCTGTGGTTATTTTCTGAGTTTGTAAATTTAAATTAGAAAATTGTTCTTTTATCTCCTTTGTATTATTTTTAGTCTCATCACAAGCTAAGGAAATTGTTTCTTGTATTAATTTCAACATGGAAATAATTTCTTTCTGTGATTCATCAGTATTTTCTTGATGGTATGTTAAACTGAGGCTTCTGGAGACAGATATTAAGGATGTTTTTTTACCATTTAGAGCTAAATATGGAACATCCATTTTATTTTTTTGTAAATGGCCTTTACAGAAATCTGTTTGAGAATTTAGAAAGTTTCAGTTAATTGTCATTGGCGCTCCAGATCATTCAGCCAACTTATCAATCCATTCTTAAACCTCCACTAAGCAAATATGAGTAAATGAGAAATGAGAAATATATCCTTTCTGTCCAGGGAGAAGAAAGAATCATTAAAAGTTGTTTATCAATCAAGATTTATAGTCCAAAATATTCCATCATCTCAGGCAATAGTGTATATTTCTTCTACAGGAAAATATTTCCACAATACAGTTCTGAAAGTCAGTATTTGTGTTCGTAGTTCTGACAGGCCAATTTTAGATTGGTTTATCATCTCTGCCACACAGATAAGCAGGCCCCCTTCTTTAAATCCAAAACTTATATTGCAAACTTTTTAAGTCTCTTTTTTTAAAAAAAAGGTCTTAAAAACACTTTTAGTCCCCAAATTTCCAAGCCATATATTAGTCTTGTAGTTTTCTCCATTTTCCCCAAGTAATTAAATTGCTGCTTATCTTTTCCTGAGGGAATGGGACAGAAATTCACCTTCCCTCTCTCATTGGGGGGGAGTGCTTTGGGCAGTCTTTCAGGAAGAGGTCTTAAAATCATAAAGAGAGGATCAGGTCTCACCCATTTTCATCCACGTTGCTGTAATGTTGCTTGTTGGTGCTTATTGTCGTCTGTTGTCAGCAGCTTTTTGACTGGCTATATGAATGTAGCCAGTCTTTCCCCCGCCAATTTGGAGGGCTTCCTTGGATCAAACAAAAGGGCTGCCATCTTATCACCATCAATGAGGGTCCCCTCCTTGCTTGTTGCTTCAATCCTCTCCAGGGTCCCCATGACTATTGTGCTAGGTTTGCCACCAACCATATTGTAAGTATGAGGATGATACAACAGTGGGCCTTTTTCAATATGACAGTGAGGGTGCTTACTGCAAGAAGGTTGAGGGTTTGGTGAACTGGTATAAGAAAAACAGCCTAGTTTTAAACATTGGATAAACCAAAGAGATCACTATCAATTTCAGAAAAGGCAGGCACAGCTACACTCCTCTGTGTATTAACGATTTACCTGTGAAAATGATTAGCAGCATCAAATTTCTGGGTGTGCAGTTGACAAATTGGCTGACTTGGTCACTCAACAATGAGACACTGGTAAAGCAGGCACAGCAGCACCTGCATTTTCTGCATCACATGACAAAAGCACATCTTCCTTCCCTGTCCTTACCATTTTTTACAGAGGGATGCTCGAGAGCATCCTGTCACACAGCATTACAGTCTGGTTTGGAAGTAGAGAGTGGTGAGGATTATCAGCAGTTCCCTCCCTTCCATCCAGGACATTGCATATAAGCACTGCTTGAGCAGGGTCCGCAAGATTGTCTGGGACGCTACACATCCTCTTCATGATCTGTTTTACTTGTTACCTTCTGGGAGGAGGCTCTGTGATATCCGAAGCAAAACATCCAGATTCAGTCACAGTTTTGTTCCATACAGTATTAACCTTGTGAATTCTCAGGCTTCCTCTTTCCACTATGTATTCAAGATGGGCAGTGATTAATATTTATTTGTTATTTATATGTAAGAGTGTATGTTTTATAGCATGTTTAAATGTGTGTTATGTATGTGCACACTTTTGAGAGCAAGCAACAAAAATCATTTTTAATGTGTGCCAATGTGCCTACAGTAAAAAAAAAAGTCAGTAAAGGTTATGTATCTATCTAATTTATTTTAATTAAATCTAATGTAATAGTTGTCCTGGATCCATATATATGTTTGAGCATAATTTAAGGAGGTCACTGAGCCTAAAAATGATCACTCCCTGATAAAGTAAAACATTGTTTTGTTAAGAAGCAGCTGAGCCTCCAACAATGAACAAATCTGAACTTTCTGCCTGCTGCATTGGCATTATGAGCCACTCACCACTTTTTGAAGACTAGAATAAATGGTGTCTCCTATCTTATGGCAAATGAAGCACCCTTTGCTTCAAAAATGTTATTTTCCATTCTAGACCAACTGATTCCCTTTCCTTTATAGCATTAGTAATGGTGGAAGGAAGGAAGGAAGGAAGGAAGGAAGGAAGGAAGGAAGGAAGGAAGGAAGGAAGGAAGGAAGGAAGGAAGGAAGGAAGGAAGGAGAATGACCAAACAGGTGCAATTAAGATTGGAGTTTTTAAAATTTGCTTTAAGAACAGCTAGAAGCAGCATATAAGAGAAGCAACTTAGGCATTGGTGAAGAATTGCCCAATATTTTATTCAAAACATTTATAACCACAACAAAATAATACATTCTATTTAAGAAGGGATTTTGAAATTCCCATGGGAATCAACAAGTTTATCTCCCAAATATTTTTTTTCTTCAAGTAAAAATATTTGATTAAAACAAAGGCAGAATCCAGATTTATTTGAAATACTGTAATTCTTAGTTAATGGTAAGCATTCTATTTGCCTTGGTTCTGATCTATAATCTGTGCCAAATGCAAGAAAAACTTCAGTTAAGGAGAGCTCAACAATAATCCTACTTTGCAATTTTACTTGGGAGTAACTCCTGTTGAACTCATTACATCTACTGAAGCATAGTTATGATGGTGCCCTATCAAATAATTATTCCCAATTCTGCTTTCTCTTCTGAAGTACTGTGTGAGTAAAATCCTCAGAGCAGAGCAGTAATTGTTGTGCAAATCATATAAATATTCAACTCTTAATCAGAAAACAAAAGGATGTGGTTTTGCATGATAAAACACTTTGAATTAGCAGCACAGGAAAAATCTAAAAAATTGACAACAAATGCATCTATTATTTAGCATCAGAGAAAAACTATAAAACAGGAGGTTATCATCCTTACAGAGTAAAGTGGATGAAAGAGAAACATAATTCTACTATTTCTTCTGTAAAGCAAGCAGTTTAATTGTTAGTAAAGTCATGTCTTAATGTTGTAGAACATTTCCAAGAGAAAAACTGTTGTTTTTTAAAAGCTAAGCAAATATAGGTAGGATTAAAAATAATACTAAAATGCTGTTACTTGTAATACATTGGATTAAAAAAAAAACCCAAGATGATTGGATTAACAGATTTAGGGACGGCTTACTGAAATTAAACATGGTTGTACTGGGATCTTATGTAAGACTGTGGATTATCAACGATAGTTTTGACAAACTCAATAAGCTATGAGTACTGCTGTTCCTTAGTCCTTCATTGTCTTAGTGAAAGTAAAGTCTTTCAGTGTAGTAAAATGTTATTCTTGCAAAAACTAAGTTGAAATGAGAGACAAAATTATAAATGTGAATCAACCCTGACATACTAAAGACATTTTCAAATATGGATGAATAGGGGAACAATATTCACAAAACTGAAAGTTCAGTGAATGGTAAATAGGGGTTTATACACACACACACACACACACACTCTTACACATTCATATACATATAAATACACACAAACGTATACACACATACATATGTATGTATGTACAATATATGTATGAACAATATATTCATCATATAGTATACAGTAAATTTAAAATGTATGAACATTGGGCTGTTTCCCCAGAAAATAAACTTTGTTTCTGGGAGTGGATTGCAAACTCAGATTTATAGCTGAGTTCCAACAAGCCAAGCTCTTCCCTGACAATGGAACTCAGGATGCTTCTTTCTTTTTTTAATGGCCAGTGAAATCTGTATAACACCACCACTGGATTGCATTGCGTATGGTCTTAGGTGTTGTAAATGAAAATCAGAACAGATACTTGATACCCTATGATTTCATAGCTCCTTGTCAGTTTGTGGAAAATATGTTCACCCCAAATATAGTTTATTGAAGGAGGGATTTAATGAGGAAAAATTAAACTGTTCAGTGAGATGGGAAGTCTTTACCCTTTACAGGGTGTTTTGTTCTGAATGTTGGTGTTTAATTATGTTTAATTGTGTTTAATTGTGAATGTTGCAAAGTAAAATTTTATTACAGTGATACCCAGTGATAATTGATGCAAAACAAGAAGGGGAATAAGAGAGAGAAACCAGGAGAAGATGTCTATGTAAATTGACCAACATATAGATGCTGGAAAAGGAATAAGAAAAAGCTGACTTTTTTGGAAAGAGTACCTAACACTACAGAAACTACACTGCTATTTACTCAAAACTGCATGAATATCAAGTTTATTTTCTATTTTTTTAACTTTAATTCACTATGTTTTGAAACACTTATTTGTGGTTTTCATTTTCTGGGAACTTTTCTGGAGAAGGAAAATGGTTTATCAGGGCACATACTGATTATTCCTTAAAGCAATTTCATGTAAACATTAAAGAGCATGGCAAACAACATGAAGCCTTACAATTTCAGAGTCCACTGATCCAGAATAAAACTTTTCTAAAATTATTAAAATAATTTTATTTTATATAAAATAATGACTCACCTGGAGAAATGACCCAGAATGCTTGATTAAATCCAAAACCACTGACAGATCCAGAAGAACCAATAATGTTACATTCCCTCAGTCTCTTCTCTGTCTAAATCAGGGGTGTCAAATTTGCAACGTCATGTGACGTGTTGCGACGTATCATGACTTTTTTTTCCATTGCTGGCAATGGGGTGGGTGCGGTTTTGCTATGATGCATCCGGCCCACGGGCCAGCAGTTTGACACCTCTGGTCTAAATCTTCCAAAGTAATCAGTTTTCATCCCAAATCATGTCAGAAGGCAGGATGGCATAGATCTGAGTAAGTAATATCCTCAAAAGATGTCTGTATAGAGAAACTTATACACAACTGCACATTTGAAAAAATGGGCAATAATTTTCTCATGTTAAAGGAATTAAATTCTGTCATCCTTGATGAAACATTCCAAGTCAAGCACTTTTTCTGGCTGTCAAAGAACAGGTAGTCCAATTCTCTAAGCAGCTTATTGATGTCCTTGGGTTACATAAGCCAAAATATTTCTGTAACAGGATCCTTAATATTTATATCTCAGATTATTTCAAAACTATAGCCTTTTTAAAGAGTTCATATGGAAGACTTCAAAAACAGATGATTTACAGAACTGCATGTATAGACATATCACTTAATTTTCATCAAGGAAAGCTGAAGGAGTAAAATACTCACATTAGCTTAATAAAGTAGGATCTCAAAGCACATGAAGAGTACTATAGAGTAGCCCTCTCACCTGAGTTGGTGAAAAGTAGGTGAGTAAACTGTTTTCCCAGTTTGGTTACCTAGTTTGGTAATGAAACATCTGCAAGAAAACAACCACGCTCATAGAGCACCAAGGAGCCCACAGTTCAACACTGAGCTACAAATATTCTCTTCTATCACTCCTTTCTTTGAAACCCTTATTAATAATGGGATAAACAAGACAGGAAGACAACAACAATACCTTTGTATCAATCAATATGTGTTTAGGAAAAACACATTCTGTTGATCTCTTTTTTTGGATCAATGTTTTTGTTGAATGAATGAATGTAAGGAATGAAGTAATTTTCATTGCATCATATATCATACTCTTACAGGGGAATTATGTCACTAAATGTGTCTGTATGGTCACTTTTTAAAGTAATATAGAGTTATGCTGCCTTCAAGGGCAAGAGAGAGAGAGAGAGAGAGAGAGAGAGAGAGAGAGAGAGAGAGAGAGAGAGAGAGAGAGAGAGAGAGAGAGAATAAATGACACCCTTGCTGCTGTTGTTGGTTTTTTTTTTTTTAAGAGAAAGCAGTCCCAATTTTTCCGTTTATGGAGAAAAATGAACTCCAGAACTGAAAATTGTTGAGTGTTTTGATATTTGAGAAGCTAAGATAATAACTGCTCACATTCAGATGTTTTCCACATCACATTGTGTATATATTGTAGTCAAAATATTTGCCTACATGCTTTTACAAAGTGCTAATTTCTAATATTAGAATAGGGTGGGAGTTTGAATAACATCAATGATGTTATAAAGACAGTAAACATGCCCAAATAAGTTTAAAGTACAAGTTGTGAAATATTGAGAATATATCCAAACCGTACATCGTGTTCTGAAATAAACATGATTTGTAAGGCGTGTGTCTTTCCCCCCAACCCTTTAAATCCAGTTTTTCTCTTTTAATCAACATGTTATGGATATAAGATAGGTATTCTTTGCTACTTTGAAACCCTGCTTTCTAGAATTAGATTTCTTGTTTTTTATGTGGTTATTATTTGGGTACTGGTACTATTAATAATTTCTTGCTATTAAATACGAACCTATTCTATTTGCTAGCCACCTTTTCAGCACACAATGCTGTTCAGGACTTTGGGCGGGCTGGAAGAAAACAGGACAAGAGAGTTTATTTAATCTTCATATCACATTGCATTTGTTTAATTCTAGAAAGCAGTGTTTCAAAGTGGCAAAAAATACCCTAGCCTATATCCATAACATGTTGATTAAGGGAATACAAATTATCCTCTCTTAAAGAAGTCTCCTTTTGTACTGACCTGTGCAGCAACATTTCACTTCTTCCAACTATTAGAGGAAGATAATTGTGCTATATCTGCATAGTCCAGATCCTTTAAAATGTTGAATAACACTTAGCTCAGTGCAGGACATGAGACAATCTTCACTTCTCACCAGGGTGATGAGAAAGTTTTCACAATCTTTGGCTATGGTCCCAAGCTGCATATTCTGATGCAGTTCATCACAGCCACTCGATGTAGTGCTGCAAAGAAACCTGGAAGAATCCAATAATGTTCCTAGATCCACAGAATACTAAATAGAAAGTGTGGGTGATTTTGAAGATTTAGAGAGTTGAAAGTAGCAAATAACTATATTTTATTCAACGATGTCTACATTCCTATATACAATAAGTTGACCAGCTATTTAAATGTGTGTGTATGTGTGTGTGTGTGTGTCTTTAAAGAGTACCTTAACACAAAATACAATAAAAATCATAAAATTGGAAGAGGCCATTTAAGCCATGCTAATTGCAGGAGACCTTATTAAAACATTTTCAACAGATGATCAACTAAGCTACTGCATAAAGATATCCAGTAATTGGGAGATTGGGAGTCCTCTCTCTCTCTCTCTCTCTCTCTCTCTCTCTCTCTCTCTCTCTCTCTCTCTCTCTCTCTCTCTCTCCCTCCCTCTCTCTCTCTCTCTCCCTCTCTCCCTCTGATTGGCCTTAATATTAAATGAGAGTTGGATACAATGGATTTAGGAGTAAAAGGGGTAAACATTATCAGGACTGGAAAAGAACAGATTTACCAAAGCCTAGCAGAAGCTGTCGGAGAGCATAGTAAATATCTTTCTGCTCTGTAATTTCTGGATTTCCTCTTTCCTATGTAAAAGGTGGTCCCAGCTAAGCACTTGTGAATTCCACTTAAGATCCCAAAGTGCCTGGGTGAGAGTATCCAAAAAGTCAAGATGGTGGCTGTGTGATTAAAGTTTCATTTCTTGTTATGTGCATTGTGACAAAATACAAAGTCTAAGGTTCCAATTACATGGTTATGGTCACCTTCTTGGCACATCTCCCATGAATACCTCTGTAAGATACTTGTCTTATTATTTTATTTTATTTTTCTTTTAAAGGTACAATGTGTTATACAGTAAAAGGAAATGCAGTAAAATAACACAAATAACACTTAATACAAATATCAACATAGGTAAGATATCAGTAGTAAATATTCAAAAGACAGCCTTAACATGCACTTCCAACATATCAACAGAAACAAGTTTTGAGAAATTATGCACCTTTTAAACAATGGTAAAAATATTTATCCAGATGTATATGGCTGGAAAAGAAAGCCAGGGTTAAATTTAAGATTCTTCAAGAGTACCTGATTTTAAATTGTATTTTTCTGCCTGCTGTTTGATTTTGATTAAGGAATGGCTATTGTTAGGAAATAAGTGAATGTTCTGAGGCTTTGATGGCATGGTTTCTTATGGTATGATAAAGTTAATGTAGACTTTAAAAATGATTATATTAGGAATACCATATTATGAATATGGAATAGATGTAAACCCAAACATCCTTTATTGATCTCAACAAAAGAATGGCCAAATATGAAAAACAAACAAACAAACAAAAAAAAACAGCAGGCAAAGAAAAATGGTTAACATATTGAGATTTGTTAATACAAGAAAATGGAGAATTTAAGATGAAATAAATAGAAAAAATGTCTGCTGACGGATGTATTTTTCAATGTTTTTCATATGCACAACTAAACTAAAAAAACAACTACCAGGTATAGAATAACATGTAACAAAATTTGAAAGGGAATTATGTACAAATGATGAACAAGAAACTGCTAAAATGAATAAATTATTGTTGGCATTTGAAATGGAACATGAACAGGTTCAGTAGCGCATGATAAAATAAGCTAAGAATTTTGGTTAAACATACAGACATAGTAGTGGGAAAGAATGTGGTTAAAATAATTGACTTTTTAAAAATTGTCTTATAATGTGAATTTCAATTCTTTTGAAATTTAATATTTTAATTTTAATTAATTTTAATTTTAAAAGTTTGATTTTAATATTTAAAAGGGATTTTTTATAAAATGATGTACCATTGGTGTATATCAGAGAAATTATATAAAATGCATAATGGTACCTGTAATGAAGGCCTGGAGGAACATTGTCCATGGGGTTGCGATGGGTTGGACACAACTTTGCAACTAACAACAACAACCTGCAATTATTGTTCGAAATGAGAAGACTGCAAAGGAATATTTTACCATGCATGGAGAACTTGTGAAATAATACTGGATACAAATGCATTCAATGATGCAAGAATTTCAAAAATTAATATTCAGTTAAAATCAGAACTTTTCTTATTAGGACTTATGGACAGGCAACTAGACTCGTGGAAGATTGGTTCTATGTATGGTAACTGCAGTGAGGCTATTATATACACAATGATATACAAATGGAGAAAGACCCACAACAGAAGAGTAGATTGTAGAGATGGCAGAACTTGAAGAAATGGCTAAATTGACTTGTTTGATTAGGGAAGATGCAATAACTACTTTTATAAAAGAATGGGCCTATTGCAATTGAAAAGCCTTTTTTTTTAAAGAAAAAACACATGCATTTAAAATGTAGTTTTGAGAAGAGCATTTAGTTTTCAACTTTTGCCAACCTTTCTCTCCTTTTCCACAGCATTATCACAGTTTATGGATAAACAGACAGAGGCTATTTGTCCAACAGCTTTCAAAAATCCTCCAATTTTTACCAAGCATGAAGTCCAATGTCTTTTGGAGCTCACTTTTGTACTGAGAAAATCAATCTGAAAGAAAAATAGCAACTGGTTGTAGAAATTCTTTACTCTCCTTGAATGTCTGATAGCACTTTACAATCTCACTGCATTATGTTCTAAGCAGTAAAATGTCTGGGGGCATGTAAAAAAAAATAATATGGATAAATCATTCTAGGTAAGACTTTCAAGTGCAAACAAATGGGTTGGAAATGGTGAAAGAAGTTGTTTTTTTTTTTTAAGAAGTAAGATAGTATGAACCTCACCTGCATTTCACTTGTTATGAATGAGGACTTTTTTATATAATAATCTGCCAGTGGCCTACTTTAAACATTGCTATGTTAAATTCATTACACAAATTCTTGTTTTGTTCATCAAGCAGCCACAAAAACATTTGGAATAAGGCATTTCCATCATTCATGCAAACATGGCTAGGTGGGTCACAAATAGAGGTCTCCAGTTTTAAGATTGTAATGTAGATGTCCTAAATTAGGTATCATTATGCCCTGTCTGATCCCCTTTCAGTTGGGATTTGGGCCTGAATCTGACCTGAAATTGCATTGTTCCCATTTTTGGATGTTATGTGATGGGAGCCAAATGTGGGTAGTACATGTATCTTTACCATTTGACAATTTTCAGCATCATCAACAATGGTATCCTTCCACTAAGCTTAACATCTTCTGTAGTATTTCAATTTTGAAAAAAAAAAACTTCTTCCCAGATTTTATTCCTTATCAACTGTAAAAAACAAAACAAAACAAAAAAACTGATTATCTAGTCCTAATCAGCAAAACTCTACTTAGAGGTACCGAAAATAGTAACCCATATATTTTAACCTTAATAAAAAAATCCATTTTTAATTCAATGTATCACTTTCTCTAAGAAATAAAGCAAAAGAAATCTCTCCTCCCTCCCACGTATAAACAGATCCTTAATGCTTTGTCATTCAGTTCCAATCAAAAAAATAACATCCCACAAGTTGATTGCTTATCTTTTTCTCCTTGTCTCCTTTTAGGAACAGCTTCCTTGGTTTCACCCACTCCTTTTGAAAATCCAAGATAAGAAGGCTTCTAAAGTCACTTTTCTTATTATTTGCATGTCCCCTTTTAATTACTAAAACGTCCGCTGGTTTCATTTATAAATCCATTATGGCATCTTTTTCCATATCATTCTTCTATGTTGACATCTTTAATTTCATTTTCAGATCCGCACCAACTTTTTCCATATTATTTTTGTAACCCAGCTTTTTTTAAAAAAAACTTCAAATTTACATTCATTCACAGCCTTTTCTATCCAATAAAATCTGTTGTTCTTCTATATCCTCTGTTACAATATCAAACAGCCAATACCTGAGTATATTGCTCCCAAATTAATTCAATTTTTATATAATCAATATTGCTCCATTTTATGAATGGTCTCTTTTCCTTTAATTGTTCTCTCTGATTTCCTCCAGTCAGCCTTCAAGTTTCCTCTTATCACCTGTTTATTTTCTAATCAACACTTTCCACGGGAGGATATTTTACAATTAATTTCAACATCTTCATATATTCTTTCATAAATTTTTAAACACCCCACTGGAAATATTCTTTTGAGTCCATTTCGCCCCTTAATTTTTGAAAAATCCTCCTTCTAGTCATCCTTTTACTATTTTCCAATTTTTTAATCTTTAAGCTTACATTGAGCTTCTTTCATCCAGGTTAAAAGGAGATTCTCCTAGCAGCATAATAAAACCTGCCCTTTGGAAGGTTCTTAACTGCTGAGAAATCAATAATAAGCAGCTTCCTAAAATAATTAAGAGAGAAAGCAGGTGAATTCAATATTTCTTTGAAAGGTGCAGAATTGTGGCTTAGGCAGGATGATTTTCCCCACCCCACAGCTCCCAGCTCCATCACATCCACTGAAAATTGCTATTTTATAATCTCTTTGCAGGGACACTCTGTCTGTAGCAAATCTATGGGTAATGCTTGTCATCTCCTTGATCCAGAGAGAGTTTTGAGGAGACAATTCATTTACCGTCTCCTATAGTTGTTGGCTCCATTGAAGCAGAACCGTATTCAGTACACCATTGCTATCCAGGGAGGATCACCTCTCTCCAATCACATCTAACCACCCCATCAGATCCAAAAGGAAGTTCATGCTCCAAGTCATGTCTGCCAGGGAGTGTCATCTGTAGAGGCCCAGGAAGAAAGCCTCTTCTGTTGTAGCTCTCAACTTGTAGAACGTCACCCCTCCCAGAGATCAGACTGGCCTCAATTCTGCTAGCTTTTTGCAAGGCCTTAAAAGCATAGTTTGGCCAATGGGCATGGAGACCTGGGGGTATGGTGCAGCCAGGACATTGGCTCTATTAACTTTTATGTGTGGAGATGATTCATCTATGAATTTTGTTTTCTGATTTTAAATGGTTTTTATATTGTTTATATTGCCTTCATTTCTTGTATGGGTTTGATAAGATAAGATGATAGGATAACCTTTATTGACATTTTGTTTTTACTGTGGGCACAACAGCACACATCAAAAATGAAAATTAGTTGCCTCGCTCTTAAAGTGAACACATACACGACACACACCTAAACATACTATATTCAGCATATGTACTGTTTTTAACTCTTTGTGACCTACTCAGAATCTTATACAGAGTTGGAAAACTACCTACATTTCATAAATAAATAAATTAGAGGTGAAAAATTTCAGCTTTCCTGAGATTAAATTCAAAACCCATCTGAAGTTAGAGAAGCAATGTCTAAAGGCCACATGTGCCTTGCCTTTATGTAAAACTCTTTGAATACATATCAAGTTAGGCAGGCATGTCAAATCTACCTAGGCTTCAGCTTGTAACTGAATATGTAGAGACATCTCTACATAACTTCCTTCAGTGTGAACATGTGCCATGAATTTTCAACAAAACACTGAGTCACTCAATTGTGGACATTGAACATCCAGATTTGCACAATTTATTCATGAAGGAGAGGACCAGCTTTCCACATATCCTTTAAAGCTCTTGAAAACAAGAGTGAATAACACTGACAGCCTTCAAAAGCAAAGAGTTTGGGCAAAAACAAAATTAAAAATATGTGGCAAAAGCATTCTTATTAAAGTCTGCAATTGAACTAATATGTGAAGTGGAAACTTTCATCAGAATAAAATAATGTTTTCTAACAAGCTGTTATACAAGTTAAGTCCTAACACCAGTTTAACATTTTCATGATCATATATAACAGCAGTTCCCAACCTTTTCTATACCCTGTACCCCCAGAACGCTTCTGATATATTCTCACACTCTTTAAAAAAGTTCAAAATGAATTATGCATATACCCTATAATTTTGAAACTTCTAAACCCAAGTTTTTGCACCCCGTGGAATATTGTCTTGCACCCCCAGGGGGTGCAAGCACTCCCAGTTGGGAACTCCTGATATACAACATTCAACAACATACAGGGGATTGTCTCCTGAAGATTAATGAACTGGGTTTCCTAAACAGAACAGAAATGGAAATGCAGTACAAATACTATCACATTCTGAGAAGAGCTCTGAGTGTCAGGCAGGTTAAGCACTATTTTTTTAAAATCACAATTATGTTGCTAAACTTTTCAGTACCTGTAAGAGTTTCTGCTATCCAAAGGAACACAAGGGAGAAAAAGTCTGAACTGGGAAAAATCTCCTCTTGAGTTCTTGTTGAGTATGTTTTCATCAAAACAGAAACCATCTCTTCTTCTGTATTTGTAACATATAAAAGAAAGAGAAGACATTTTGAATTTTATTTTACTTCTTTGTCTATTGAGGAGTTAAGAATCTTTTATTTAAGGTATCTTTTCACAAGATGTGTTTTTGTTATATATGCTGAAGATTTTTTCCAGTCAACAAGGAGCAACTTAACCTCTGTAGAGTTTTTCTTAAGAATGAACAATTTCATCTTAGATCTCGTTGAATTTGTTCCTTTTTGACCTACGCATCATTTTATGGTGATTGGTTATACAAAGTGGTTTAGACATAGTGTTGTAAAAATGAGCTATATTAATGGAAAGAAAAATACAGCTTTATATAAAATGTTGAATATATACAATCTGAAGTTGAGCGCTGCATATCTATCTTGGCCTTATTTAAAATCAGATATCTTTTAAATTAATTTCTTCAAACTTTTTTTTCACTTATTATTCCCTCTCACTGCTACTAAATTTGTTTTGATGATGTATTGTAGTAAACAAGATTGGAAATGAGGGATACAGTTCAAGATTCATTCCGCATTTATACCACATTCTATAATTTGTTGATGTGTAGAGGTTTTGTGGACATTGCATATGACTGTCTTGTAGCTCTGCTTGGATGGGAGATCACTTGGAAATCCCAGGATTATATGCTAGTGTATGTGTGGGAGAGAGAGATGGGGGGAGGAAGAGGGAGGGAGAGAGAGGTGAGAGGGAGGCACAGAGAGAAGAGAGATCTTTCTGTTTGGGATGGAGATCATGGACATTTAATTCGTGTGTGTGTGTATGTGTGTGTGTGTGTGTGTGTGTGTGTGTGTGAGAGAGAGAGAGAGAGAGAGAGAGAGAGAGAGATGATTTTGGAGAAGCTATAGAAAAACAGTTACGAAAACCAAAGCATGTTTTAAACCCAGGAAACAAAGAAAGCATTAAAAAAGAAGCTCAGAATAGCTTTATCCTAATTCACTAGAATATAAGAAGGAAACAAAATTCTGGCTTTATGTTACTATAGCATCTCTCAATAATGCAGAGTTCCATTCAAAAACCCTTTCCTGAAGAGGTATACCTCAAAGAGTCAAGAGAGTGTAAAATATAAATCCATCCATCTTATCCTGGATGAAGGCAAGGGCAATCAACTTCGTACTCAAAAAAAAAAAAAAAAAAAAAAAAAAAAAAAAAAAAAAAAAAAAAAAAAAAAACCTCACTATATGGATGCAATGTCTCACAGTCAAGTTTAATTTGCATGGCTTTATTTTATTTAAGTAACTGACTTAAAGATTCCAGAAAAACCAAGGTAAATCATGTTTTATACTTTCTTCCAGTCTTCAACCCACAATAATCTGGTCTATTACAATCCCCCATCATAGTAATATCTTGGCTGAAAATTTCATCCGGTGCTGTCTCTAAAGAAAAAACAAATAAACCAGAAAACAAAAAGCTATGGGTACAATAAAAGGGAAATTAGTTAATGCTCCATTTTTAATAAATGTAATACATTAAATTTAATACTTAATACATTTTACCCACCATGCTATTCTAGCGTTCTTTTGCATTTCACCCTCAAAACATTATAAATAGTTTCAAGAACAAATCTTACAGACACACCACTGAAATGCCTTACATCAATTTCTATGATGTTTGGCATGCTTTACCCATTTACATTGTTTTAAGAATTCTTTAAATTTCATACCACTCTGAAAAAAAAAATGTTACAACCCTTTATCCTCTTGCCCAACCATCCCCAATAATCTGGAAGTACAGAAATTTTGATTTCAAGATTGAGTTGGATTAACTAACTTGAGTTGGATTAAATGAATGGAAAAGTATATTCATAGAGGTCTAGATCTAACTCTTGAAACCAACCACGGGTTTTGGCAGAGTGTTTAGTGTGGCTTACCAAAACTTTGCCATTACTACAAATCTAATTAAATTTTCAGGGCAAGTCATGTTCCATGTTTCAAGATTAATTGTCTACTCAAAGAAAAGCTGACTGAACCAGCAACTATTTATTCATTCTTGACTAGGTTTTCTTTGTGTATAATTGTTGTACCACTGAGAGATTTTTTTGACATATTCAGGTAGTGTAGCCTCACACTGGCAACTGTCATTGGGACATTATCTCTAATAGGCAAATATTAAATGTAACAAGAAAGCTGATATCTATCATTAGTTCCTATTCAATATGCTTCTTTCTCCAGACATACCTTTTCTCTGTTTTCTTTTCATATAAGTCTTTGTGTCTTGCTTAAGGGCCTGATATCCAGTTCTTGCTACACATCCATTCATACTTTGTAAATTCTCAGTTTCTCTTCTCCCTGATTTTGAAGTTAACTAAATCATTAGGAAAGTGGGTGGAGGGAGAGCTTCTAGTCATGAAAGTGGAAGGGACATGTAAGAAGTTTTTAAGTGATCTCTAATAGATGACAAATCTGATGCCAAGCAAGGTCAGTCATGGAACTGCTATGGGAATTTTAATAGAATTGATTGATCCGACTTAGTGTGAAATCATTTTAATGGGGTATGTAGTACACAAATTATATTTAATGAGATTCTCCAAGGAAAGGACTAAAGCTAAAGGGGTTTACATATGTATATTTCTTTTTAATTCTCCAAAGGTATGCATATTTTTCCAATCCTTATTGGTAATATTTTTTTTTTCTCTACAGTTGCTTCACTCCTCCTGAGTGCAGCATAGGGATTCCCAAGGAAGCAGAATTACATCTAAGACTGAATTTTCAAAACTCATGGGAATGTGGGATTAGCATGGCATATGAATGCCTTGAGCATTAGGCTTCTCTGAATCTGTAACCCTGTGGCACAGAATCATCACTTTATTGCTGCATGTTTGATGAAAGAAGCCTATGCAGTAGCCCTCTAGTACTTTATCTTTTATAGCCTGGTTTTAACAAGCTTGCTTCTTAGCAGATTTGTACTAAAATCAATGAAAAGCACTTAGAAAAGCATTTATGTTTGGGTGGGAGGGTGGATGAAAGCTGGGTAGAAAAGGACTGGATTTTTAATGGACATTAATGCACATTCAGGCACATATTTAGAGAAGACAAACCTACAGAAAAGCAACAGTTTATACAACTGATGGAAATTCAGGTACAACCTCTTCTCCTGTACTGAAAGAAGAAGGGTTGGAAGTAAATTTTGGAAAACAGCACTATCTCTTTGCATAACCTTGCACTTCTTTTAGGGTTTTCTGTTTTTATTTGGTGCACATCTGGTTGATTTTGTCTATGCAGAGTTGGATAATGATGTTAACTACTGTTTGTTTGCTTATTTTAATTTGCTTACATATGTTTTGTTAATTATTTTTCTTTTAGTTTTATTTGATGTAACCCTAGAATCATGAAACTCCCTAGTTACATGAGTGGTGGGATTCAGCCAGTTCGCACCAGTTTGGCAGTTTGTTGCCCAGGCCCAGAATGGGCTTCCAGAAGCGGCATCCACACAGAGAACCTGCTGTTCACATATTTGAATCCCACCACTGGTTGGGTAACTAAAGAAATCTTACGAATGAATGAATGAATGAATGAATGCTGATGTATATTTTATCCTGATATAGGACAAATGTCCAGAGAAGGTTCTATAAATGTAGGATTTCTGCACCCAGTGACCAGCAACCACCAAGGCAATAGAATCCACTTCAAGCAAAACTTCAGAGGTTCACTGATTCAACATTTCAGTGCAATTGCATCTTTAGTGTATGTTCCATTCCAGCACAAGTTGTTTTGACAGGCACATTATTTTACTGCTCAGAATGAACAAAGACTTGAAACAAAATTCAAAGATAATTTTAAAAAAAGTTTCTTTCAACATATAAATAGCAAAAAAAAAAAGTCAAGGAAAGAGTAGGTCCACTTAAGAGAGAAGATGGCAAGGAAGTAACAGGCAGTGGAGAGAAAGCAGAGCTGCTTAACTCATTCTTTGCATCAGTCTTCACACAAAAAGAAACCATAGCCCAACCTACCAAAAACATAACTGTAAAAGACAGACTAGAAATAAAAAAATAAAATAAGCGAGAAAATGCTAAGAAAACACTTATCTGATCTTGATGAATATGTCATTGGGACCTGATGGATTACATCCCAGAGTTCTAAGGGGGCTGGCAGATGTCACCTTAAAACTATTGTACCATATCTTTCAAAAATCCTGGAGCACTGAGGAACTACCTGAGGATTGGAAAAGAGCTGATGTAGTTCCCATGTTAAAAAAAAGGAACAGAGGAAACTACAGACCAATCACCCTAACATCAATACCTGGGAAGATACTGGAAAAGATAATCAAAGTAGAGATCTGCAAACATCTAGAAACAAATAAAGTTATAACTAGAAATCAGCACAAGTTTGTTAAAAATAGATGATGCCAAACCAATCTTATTTCATTCTCTGACAAAGTGACTGAATTAGTAGACCAGAGAAATGCTGTGGATATAGTATACGTAGACTTCAGCAAGGCATTAAACAAAGTAGACCACAACCTATTTGGTAAGCTAGAAAAAAAGTGGGATAGATAGCATCATCAGCAGATGGATTTGTCCCTGGCTGACAAACTGTACTCAATGAGTATTCCTTAATGGTGCTACATTTACATGGAGGGAATAAGCAGTGGAGTACCACAAAGTTCCATCTTAAGTCCAGTACTCTTCAATATCTTTATAAATGACTTAGATGTGAATAGAAGTGGAACTTATCAAATTTACAGATGATACTAAGCTGACAGGAATAGCCAACATCCTAGATCTGGGGTCTTCAAAATTGGCCATTTTAAGACTCATGGACTTCAACTCCAAGAATTCCTCAGCCAGCATGCCTGGCCAAGGAATTCTGGGAATTGAAGTCCATGAATCATAAAAGGGCTGAGTTTGAAGATCTTGAGCCTAGATGATAGGCTCAAGATCCAGATGGATCTGGATAGACTTGAACACTGGGCCCTATCTAACAAAATGAAATTCAACATAGAAAAAAGTAAAGTCTTGCACTTGGGCAAGAAAAACCAAAAATACATGTACAGAGTAGGTGAAACATGACTTAATAACAATAACTGTGAGAGGGGTCTTGGGATCTCAGTGGACAATCAATTAAATATAAGTCAGCAGTATGTGGCAGCAGCCCCAAAAGCCAATGCAATCCTAAGATGCATTAACAGAGAGATTGAATCAAGATCACATGAGGTACTAATACCAGTCTACAAAGCCTTAGTAAGAATACACCTAGAATATTGCATCCGATTTTGGTCATCATACTATAAAAAAGAGGTTGCATCTTTATAAAGAGTGCAAAGAAGAGCAACAAAGGTGATTAGGAGCCATGCAAGAACTGAGCATGGCTAGTCTAATGAAGAGAAGGATCAGGGGTGACATGATAGCAGTGTTACAGTATTTGAGGGGCTGTCACAGAGAGAAGGGGGACAATCTATTTTCTAAAGCACTCAAAGTCCAGATAAGGAACAATGGATGGAAACTGATCAAGGAGAGATTTAACCTAGAAATAAGGAGAAATTTTCTGACAGTGAGAACAATCAACCAATGGAACAGCTTGCCTTCAGAAGTTGTGGGTGCTTCATCACTGGAGGCTTTCAAAAAGAGACTGAACAGCTACCTGTCAGAAATGGTATAGGGTCATGTGCTTGAGCAGGGGGTTGGACTAGATGACCTACAAGGTCCCTTACAACTCTGTTATTGTTATTCTGTATACGTTCTCAGTGAAGAGACTTTTCTAATTTTAATTGGCACTACTTACCTCCTGCTCTAATGTAGGTTAGTGCAAGAGAAAGTAAGTGCAGAAAATCAACTAACCTGTAGCAGAATTATTTAGTCTCTCTTATTAATCTTCATCGATACAAGTCTCTTCTCCATGTAGGGTTCCTAACCTCTTGTAGCTTAGACATTGTGGAAGGAGACCTGGGATAGCCTGGGGGGGGGGGGAATCAGGAATAACATTGCATTTTTTTGTCTAACATCTGATGAAGTCAGCTGCAGCTCCCAAAAGCTTATGCCTTTTAATACAATTTGTTAATTGGAAATGGTGCTACCAGATTCCGGATTTTTTTCTCTCATCATGGTGCTTAGGTGAATGTAATTTGCCTCTGGAAGGATGTGACTACTGCCCTTGGATTATTACATTGCAGAACGAAAGTACATAAACCATCACTAATACCTAATGCATTTTCCAAGAAATATATCTTTATCTCTTACAACCCAGTTTATTATACCAGACTGGCATTCTGAAGTTTATATTTTCTGCTCATTCCATTTGTCCTTTAAGAACTGTAGTCCTTACCACCATCAGTTCTTATTCATGTGTCAACTGCATCATTCACACTAGCAAAAGACAGCATGCAATAGTTATTTTCATTTATCCAGTAACTGTTAAATTACAGGTTGCAGGAAAAAAAACACAGCTGTATAATCTTGAATTTCCTGTTTCTTTCCATTAAAAAAAAGGGATTAAAATAGGAGATTAGCAAATTCTGCATGGTAATTCTCCCTTACACACAGGTGTCAGAAGAACTAGTGGCCATCCAGTTTCCAGCTGTTGAGATGAAAGCTGATAAAAAGTTGTTAGGAAGTAAGATAGGGCTGCTAGAGAGGTAATTGAATGAAAAGCTGAGTTAACTAGCTCTTTTTCTTATACTCTTGGGCAGGACCCAGACCAACAATTAATGTTCAAAAGCAATACATTATTACAAGTTTCCTAGATAAGAAGGGAAATATTGAACAGGTTATTTTCTTTTGGTCTCAATAATTTCATCTTCAGATATCAGTCTTTCACAATATCTATATCCATCAGAATAAACATGATTTTCCAGTCCTAGTACTATTGCAGTGACACCAATCTGGTATGGAATATTCTCTATTCTATTCCTGTTCATTCTGGTATGATTATTTGTATTGGTCATTCTAGCACTAGCACTTAGCATTTATACTTATATACCACTTCACAGTGCTTCACAGTCCTTTCTAAGTGATTTACAGAGTCAACATACCACCCCAACCATCTGGGTCCTCATTTTACTGACCATGGAAGGATGGAAAGCTCAAGTCAACCTTGAGCCAGTGAGAATCAAACTGCTGGCAATCTGCAGAATTAGCCAGCAATACTTTATTGTATTCTAATTACTGCACCACCACGGCTCAAAGTTTATCATTCCTTTTCATTAAATTTATCTTTGGTAAGCAGCTGCTGAGCTTATTTTTTAAAAAATCATTTTTCTCTCAACATGGATTCTTTTAGATTTGGTCAAACTTTATATATTCTTTGTCTTTCAATAGTCCTAGGTACAATTCCACAGAGTTGACTGACATCCCTATCTTATACAATGGTGTCCTGCCCAACCTGTGAGCAATTCTTGCAGCAGAAATTCTTAAAGCTGGCAGAACTCTTACATAATTAGAAATATTTAGATGTCAAAGGGCTGGGCTGATATTAGATGGGACACTGGTGCTGCAGTGAAAGGTAATATGTTTATTATTTTATGACCTTACTACATATTTTCTATGTGAGTGCTTTACTGGCCGGGTCTACTGTTAAAAACATTGATATGCTAGCTCTTGGCATTTTGAGGGACAAATAAGCCTGAATGATTGTTGAGCCTCAAAGAGCAGTCAAATAGACAATTTAGTAAAATAAATACCATTTCTTTTTATTCTTGTCAACCACTTTAGTTCAGAAATAAAATCTGAGTAAGAAATTCAGAGATATTTAGAGGAAGGAAAGAAGGTGAATTAAGATGGATTTGTACTAAATGAAGGCTGAAGAGAAAGATTTTATTTTATTTGTGAAATTTAGCAGCATCCATTTTGCCACATAGTAACTCTGGGCAGGAGATCATAAGATTCTCTCAGCATCAGATCCCCTAGGGGAGGGAAGATACCTTCCTTCTCTCCAGCACCTTTGCTAACAATGATGTGACATCATCTAGCACCATTGTTAATAATACAATGTTCCTTTTCCATATTGCTAAGCTCCACTTAGCTCCCAATATTATGAAGTCTTTATGTGACTCATGCGTAACATCCTTAAATAGAAGAACATATTATGCTTGTAATAAGAGAGTCTATGAATGCTGGATGAATGCAAAGGTTTTAATTTTGCTCACCATAGGAATTAATTGTTTTGGTTATACTCTTCAGACAATATAAAAGCTACTAAGGTGCTAAAGAGAGCCATAGTATAAGCTAAACCAGAATATACCAAGGAGTGATTTTCCTTGATTGCCCTACATCGGGATATGAATCACAATGCATGTTCTTCAGCTGCTGAATGAGGACCATTGTTAAAATGCATGATTGGAAACACTCTAGTTATGTCACTCCCATTAAACTAGTTTGTGAATTAATCTGATGCAGTGTTAAGATATGTTTGTGCTCACTTGCATCTGAGATGAAATGTATCATTAATATCTAAAGAGGAAGGAAGTTATATTTAATGAGCTGGGCCAATTCATTAGGCTGAATTTGGAAAGTGCTTTTGGTGTTATTGCCAAGACTGGGGGTTGGTTATATTTTGATGATGCAGTTGTATTTTAATGTAATATCATTTTGTGAACCATGCTGAAATATATTTGTAGAAAAGATGTTCTACAAATGACATCACCATTCTGAGCTTTCGAATCATATCAGGCACAATTTCACTGATGCCCATGGTATTAAGGATCAAAATGGCCTATTGACATGTATGGAAGACCATGTGATTGTCATCCATGTGTGAAGAAAGTGCAGTAAACCATCAAATGTAACCTACCACTGAGTGGATGGTTGATCCTCATAGGTTTCTTAGGGAGATCAAAATGGAGTGCTCAGTATGCAAAAGTTCAAATGCCAGAGGAGTATGTAAACTTTAATGTGATTTTTTCCCCAATTTCTATTTTTATTAATACAATTCCAAATATAATGCTTACAAATGCCAGATCCTTGTTTTCTTATTTGCTTTGTGGTGGATTATAAAATATGCATCATTTTACCTGTGAAGAGTGAATATAGCTTGTGCATATTTAAGCAGATGGCTTTTGAAATGCCTGCCTTCAGGGAGGGGAAAACATTCTGAAAAAGCTGCTACACTCTGTCAATTAAATACATATTTATCAAGTAAATATATTATACATTATATAAACAATGTAGGAATGCAAAATAATTCTTATGCAAATTGTGTTATTGCTGGCATAAACAACCATACCATTTAGAAAATAGAGCTTGTTCCTAAAGTAGTTCCAGCTACGTTCATACTTTGCTTTAATTATGGCTGATCACAAAAGTAAGGAGTCAGCAGTTCACATAGTGAGGACCCTAACTTTAGAGAGGACTAGTTTATATGACTTATAGAAGCCCATTAAGTGAACCTCCTATTCTTTTTCTCAATAGATAAACTGAGTGAGGGGGGCCACTCCAGTAAAAAAAATCCACGTGATATTGAATATTCCTTGGAATCAAAGAAATTCAGGGAACTTTTCTATATTTTGCTTCCATAAAATTGTCCCCTTCAGATTTCTGGTTCTGTATAGACTTGTTCTGCAAGTGAGGTAGTGCCACATGTAGTGACTTTTTGTCCTTTCCACTTATCAATGAGAATTGTACGATGGAATTATCATTTCAGTAGGCAACCCCCAAAGCCTCCATTAAATAGATCCTGTATATTAGAAACTGTTTAATGCTGTTCTTAATTTTCTTCCAAAGAAATCATTCAGTCTTCTCAATCTTCTAAATATTAATGAAATACATCTGCTACACTAAAGACTGATGAGGTGTACACCGAGAAACAAAAAAAACCCAAAGGATAGAATTATGCTTCCAATAGCTTGTTTGCCTCTATATATGTTTTTAAAAAAACATCATTGTTTTTTCTCTACATTGAATCTCTCAACAGAAGAGAAGTCATCTGACAGATTTTATATAGTTGTTTTATTTTTCTATTTGAGGGGTGCTTCGTGCTCTTTGAGTTTGTTTGTTTTCTTGCAGACATCTCATTACCCAAACTATGTAACATCATCAGTGCTGGTAGGAAGCAGGGTTTGTTCTCAATATATTT
This sequence comes from Crotalus tigris, assembly GCF_016545835.1. Classification (NCBI taxonomy): domain Eukaryota; kingdom Metazoa; phylum Chordata; class Lepidosauria; order Squamata; family Viperidae; genus Crotalus; species Crotalus tigris. The sequence continues at coordinate 1,278,725 of NW_024100540.1, read as the reverse complement.
CTAGTGGCTTGCCCTGTCAACGTTGATGGGAGTGATCTTGGTGATTCTTTGCTTGGACTGTTTACTGTTAGCTTGTTTGGCATTTCCTTGATTGGAGTATTATTCTTGATTGTTGGTCTGATGATGTTAATCTTCATTTTAATCTATGCTCATCTGGATGTTTGCTGGTTGGGGAGATGTTTTGGTCTTTTTGTTTCCCTTTTGGCTTGTTGACTGTGTCTTTTACACAGTATGTAGATATTGTTTATGTCTATTGATAGCCTATTTGTCAGAATGCCAATCTTCCAGGAATTTTGGACTTGGCTTGGTCTAAGATGGTCACAGTTTCCCATAAGTTTCACATATGGTTAAATATGTGTCCACATGTTGAGAAATTAAAGAGTTTTCATCATGGCAATGTTATCCTATTTACAGTTTGTGTTGGTTGTGCTATATTGGGTTTAGTGATAAGGCACTTTTTGATGAACTTGCATGGATATTCATTTTGTTGGATGATGTTCTGTAGATGATTTGTTTCTTTTTTCTAATGTTCAGGGTTGTTGCAGTGTGCTTGTGCTCGTCTAAATAGTGTTATTACAGAGCTTCTCTTGTGGAAGATTGTGTTATTACTTTGGTAGTGGAGCAAAGTTAGTTAGTTTGAATGTTCTTTTGGTAAACTTATGTTTCTAGTTTGCCATATCCTTATCTGCTGATAAGGATATCCAGAAAGTGTAATTGTTGTGCTTTCTTCTTCCCTTATGAATTTGATTCCTTGAAGATGTTGTTGATGGTTTTATGTGTGTTCTCTAGCTGGTCCTTTTTTATTATGATAAAAGTGTCATTTACATACCTGATCCATATTTTGGGTTGTATGCATAGGAATGCTATCAATTCCAGAGGTTGCATTACAATCTCTGCTATGAGTTGTGAAAGCAGTGACAGCATGGAGGTACTTTTGATTTGTTGATAGGTTTGTCCATTGAATGGAAAGTATGTGGTTAGGCAAGGTTGATCAGATCCATGATTTTAGGTATTTCAATTTTGGTTATTTGGTAGGTCAGGTACACCGTGGAGTAATGTTGTCATGGCTTTTTGGGCAAATCTGGGTTTATGGATGTAAAAAGGGATGTGACATCAAATGAGACCATGATTTCATCCTCATCTATCGTTACATCTTTGATTCTTTGGAGGCACTACAGTGGAAAGTTAATGGAGTATTTGCTTCGCCCCTACATTATTTGCTTCATTCTTTCACAATGTTGTAGGTGGGGTACCTGGTAGTGATTCCATTGGATGAAAAGGTATGTCAGGCTTGTGTTTTGGGAGCTTTGTGGCCCAGTGGTCAAAGTGCATATTGTAGGCAAACTCATTCCATAGTGTAGAGTTTGATGCTGAAAGGGCTCAAGGTTGACTTAGCCTTTCATCCTTCTGAGGTTGGTAAAATGAGGACCCAGATTGTTGCGGTCAATACACAAATAATGCTTACATTGGAAACTCACAGAATATTGTAAAGCACTATGGGTTAGTACACAAGTCTAAAAGCTATTGCTATTGCTATCCATAGAAGTGTGGGAGGATGGGTCATTGATAATTTGGCCTTTCTTGATGAGGTTACTGACAATTCTCTTGATCTGATTGTCTACTTTCTATATTGGACTGGTGTTCACCAGGATGTAAATTTCTTTGACTGCTAGTAATTATTTCCCTTTTTGTATATATTGTGATCTGGCCATGATAATGCTGGTTTGGCCTTTGTCTGATGATGGGATGATGATAGTCTGTTTTTTTCAAGTTTTTGAGGGCTGTGCTGTCCTCTGATGTGAGTTAGTTTGATCTTAGTTTGTTCTCCTCTTCTTCTGGTCTGCAGTATGATAGATAGCTTGACTTTTTTTTAATCTCTCTGGGAAGACCAGTGGTTTTAAATGCTACTTCTATTGCTGTAAAGAATTCTAGTTGATTGACATCATCTGTGTTGTAGTCAGGGCCTTTATATAAAATACTGTGTTCTGTGGTGGATAGTGGATATGTTCCTGTTTGTTTAAATATGTACAGTGATGGAATGTTAAGAGAATCAAAATAAACTCATCAAAAACAACTCTGATCATAAACGTGAGTAATATGTGATAGATCATTGTGAAAAAGGAATATAGAACAGAACCAAGGAAGTTTAATCTATCATCTGTCTGTCATCTATCTATCTATCTATCTATCTATCTATCTATCTATCTATCTATCTATCTATCTATCTATCTATCTATCTATCTATCTACCTACCCACCCACCCACCCACCCACCTATCTACCTGTCTGTCTGTCTGTCTGTCTGTCTGTCTGTCTGTCTGTCTATCTATCTATCTATCTATCTATCTATCTATCTATCTATCTATCTATCTATCTATCTATCTCTGTGACCCAAATACTATGATAGAAGAGAGGGAAAGGAAGAAAACATCTTTTATGAATGATAAAGAGTACATTAATTTGGAAAAATTATTTATCTTCTACAAAAATATAAAGGAAATATCATTCATCTCAGTAAGGATTATATTTAATATAATGAATCAGAAGTACTTCTGCATGCAATTGCTTCTATCTTGGAGTATCTTAATAATAGATAATATATGGGGCACTAAATTGAATACAAGGGAAAACAGACTTCAAAAGATTAAAGTTTCAGACTGCAAAATGATACAGTATATGTTTTAGAAGAGCCTCAAGTTTCTTTTATCTTCCTTGGATTTTTTATTATATCAAAACAATAGTAATAGTAAAATGATTACCAACTAAATTGTGCAGAATCTCTTCCATTATTCCTAAAATATAGCTTCTGCTTTTCCCATACTCATAATTTCTCCATGATGTTCTCCTATTTTCTGGATCTGTAATGCTTCATTACATGACATGGTAAAATGACATTTAACAGAGGGCATAACCTACATTTATATTGAGTTGTTTGTGATTTGATATTTAGCTATTCAAGTTATTAAGACTGAGAAATTGGATAATGAAAAATGCTATTTCCAATAAACTCAAAATAATCTATTTATCTTGCAGTAAAATAATTTATTTTTTTATTTGATTAATGATAGGGATATTCAAAATCTGTAATAAATCAGAATGTCAAGGAGGATTTTTTCATTGTAGAGTAAATAATCAATCTTTCTATATTTAAACTAAGATTAATATTAAACTGTAGAGCGATTTGTAACCAATGTAATTGCTGACTGTTAAATACAATAGAGAAATGAAAATACTAATTATTGAAGCTGGCTAGACAAAATTAGTATATTGACATCAATTTACCCTGGTCTTGTTTGATAAGCCACTTGTGAAAATGAGGCAGTAACAGCTACTAAGTACCAATCCATAGCATCAGAATTCTACCATACTAGAGAGGATCCAAAGTGCAGACCACAAAAAGAGGCCTCAGAGACAGCCCAATACATAATGGCAGGTTATAAAATTTAGACAGGTACAGCATATACTGAATGTCACAATAAAGTAGATAGCATTGTGAATGGAAACATTGGCACAGACCAGGGTCTGCAAACTTGGCATTTTATGACTTGTGGACTTCAACTCCCAGAATTACTCAGCCAGCATGTTCTCTCTCTATCCCTCTGTATCATGTTTAAAGTCAAGATGGTTTAACTACCATAAGGTAACACAGCAACTGTTTTCTGTAGCAAATAGCACATTTTTTACTGAAAGCTTATGTGCCGATGCCAAGCAACTGGGAACAGAGAAAGGATAATGGTTATCTCAGTAATATGCAAATTTAGCCTAAGTGAGAAAGCATTGCAGCAATATTTCCATGTGCCAACTGTTAAAAGGAATGAATGGAGTGGCTTCAGCACGGAAGGGAGAGGTTAATTGGAACAAATCTGAAGCTGAAAAAAATAACTAAAGAGAGAGGAAAAAAAACTTTTTCATCTCATTTTTAATCTTACAGTCAGTGCAACTATTAAAACTAATTACACATTAGAGTGTACATATATTAACATTATAAACTTAATGAAGAGGCAGTAGTCACTGAATAGTCTAATTTTAAATTAGCTCTTTATGCTAAACCCAGGATTTGAATCCCTTCTGTGATTAGGTGGGGAGTCTAATTTAGATAAAGTGACAGTAAGTAAAATAAAAGAAATTGCAAGAGGGACTTTGCTGGGTTCTCCCTAGATGAATTGTGAATGCAATGTTCTTTAGACCTAGGCTCTAGTCTCTAAGTTGGAATTTGTATATTTTTCCCCCTCATTTTTCTTCAAAAGTTCTCCACATTTTCATTATTGTAGTAAAACAATCCCCAAACTTGGATTGCTTGTTTTTAAGCCCTCTGGTTTCAGTGACTTCAAGAGCACAATTTATTAACAGTTTCAAGAACTGCACCCAACGAATAAGAGAACAATGTACATTCATCCTGAAGAGCTTCCTGTGAAAACTGAGAGGCGGCATGTAAGATAACCATAGCTTTCCAGCTGTTGTACAATATTGGATGCAAAGATATTGTATAGCAGTAAGCATGTGATATGGATTTGATTTAGTGTGGTAGGTAGTGTGCAACACGAGAGGAGGAAGAGGAGGAGATTATTTTAAGATGATTGCAAGAAGCAGAAGTATATGTCATTATCATATCAGTCACGATTAATTTGTAAGAGCTAATTAGAATTCCTCTGTTTTACTTAAGAAATACCTTGCTTTCAATACTTTTGGATATAGTGTACATCATATACATGGGACACACATATACTACATTGCCTCAAATCCAAAATAAATCACCCTAGTCATTAATATGATATTGATATTAATGAAACATAAATTATTTTCATTTAACTATTTTTCCATTGATTTCAGTGAATTTTCATCATAAGTTTTTCAAGATTTGGATCATATGCCTTCCATTGTGTTTTGTGTGTGTTTATGTATGAATGAATATGTGTGTTGCTGACTGAATACAGGGCCTTGCTCACAGTTCTTAAATTCTGGATGTAAAAACTATTATAGATCCCTATACGACTCTGTTTCTGCTGAAATGTCTTCTAATTTCTAAACTTTTCTTCTCTTATGAGTATCTTTAATTTATTGCCACATTGCCTGAATATTTTTCAGTTTATTTTGATAGTGTTTCTGAAATTGCCTTATAACCAAGAGATGGTTGAGGATCATTCCAAGTTCTTGAAAGGCTCTAGACTTCTGAGAGGTAATTGTACAGTGGAAGGCACATTTCTCAGGTGCCCTTTCATAAGAATCCCACAACAGATCTATTATGGTGCTTATCTGTTCTCTTTAAATACACACACACAAACACAATTTAATTTCTATCAACATTGGATGAATCAATTTTCAGCATAACGCTAAATTTAGAGTTAAGTGCTTCCAAAGGTAATCTTCAAAACTGCTGTTCCAGTTCATTGTTCTTAAACTTAAAGCTGAAAACTTATTCTGTCCGAATTCTAATAATTCAGAATCTGCTAAATAGGTATATTATATATACATTCTAAGAAACAAAGAATTTGTGTGATCTTACTGTCTTATCATTCATGTTGTTACCATTTGGAGACAATACAGATGTTGGTGTGGGAAGCTGTTTTATTTCTATCGCTCTTCTTCATGTTTTTTAGGATTCTGTCCTCTATTTACTTACATAATATTGCTTGTGCAACTGTTTTTAGTTGGTGAGCAGTCTACAAGATGGGACTCGTGAATCTTGGAATCTCTGATTGCTTCCTTTGTTCTTTTCTCATTCCTCGGTCCCCAATCTTTCCAGCTCAGTGAAGTGGCGGCAGGGTGGAGGAAATGGGGGATGCTTTTGAGCATGCACTGCTTTCACAAATGCAGCTTTCTCTGTGCACTTGCCCACCTCTTCCACAGCCCAATTCTGAATAAGCTGAGACCTGGTACTGGGCTACAGACTGGGGGTTGGGGACCCCTATTCAAGTATATGTCACCTTTTATCCAATACTACATTTTTATAAGATTTTTATAAGATTTTATAAGACTGTTATTAAGTCATTTCTTAATCCTGAGGTTGTGGTTTCAGAATCATATTTTAGAACTGTATTTTATAATGCAAGTGCATCTATTTTCTGCATGTAGCAGAAAAGTTGCTATTTTGTATTTCCACTAGGATTGTATTTCCAGAAGGAATAATTTAGTGCGAAAAAAAAACCCAAATATTTGTTCAGAACATTTGTATGGGAATGTTATGGGCTTTTAGTGATCAGTCCTACGAATTGTTGATTCAGAACGAAGTCATAAAGCCTATTCACACTAGTGATTTATAGTATTATCCAGTCATCATGGGGCTATGTAAAGTCTGTGTGCATTAATGATAAATCACTACAGCAATGGTTAGATGTTACTATAAATCACTGGTGTGATAGCCTCATATTTTGTGCAGTGGCTTATTCCAAGGTAAATGGTTGTAGGCCTATAGTCAGAATTAGAAATCTTAACAAAAGTTATTTTTGCTTTAATGCTGAAAGTAAAAAATCTACTCATATTATTCCTTTCATATTTCATATCACAATGTTAGTGAGACAGTAAGACTATCATATTTCACTGTTGAAAGAAGAGTCATAAAACAGCAGGTAGTGTAATGTAATGTGCATACCGCAACATTTTAAAATTTATTCTTTGGTTTATTTAATTTGTACTATTCCTTCTGACAGCCCTAGTATGCATACTGCCTTCTCAGCCTAAATAGATAGATTTACCAGAATAAGATACCAGTAGTTAGGGTTGAAATACATTAAATGCTGTAAAAATAGTCTTTCTATTACCCTAAACACAAATCAAGACATATATCTTAAAAACTGTCAGTTAACTAGGACTGGAGTACTATTGTTATGGTTGAAGTGATCTTTCTCCAAGCTCAAAAGCATGCTTAAACTTTTAAAATGTTTTATTCTGTGGTAGTTAGCATAAGCCTCTGATGTGTATTGTTTAGTTCTTGAGGTGCCAGATAAATGTTGTGACTGTTGTTTTTTCTGGAAGAATTACATGGTTTCCTCCAACTGAAAATCAATCTGTGTCAGTGACTGTGTATATGAAACTGAGAAAAAGGGACCAGCCCTATCACAAACACTTGTTTCATTCTTAGAAAAAGGATCAGTTTATGAAATTAATCTCAGATGAATGTTTATAAATTTGTAATTTGAGGTTAAGTATTATTCCACATAGAAACAAATGCAAAATTTGCCATATCCATTTGTTGTTTATTCATATACCTAAGTCTATGATCTACGAGAACTATCATCATTAGTCCAATATCTCCATGCACCATTTCTTGCTAGTCAAGAAAATAAGGGTATTTCTGTTGGGTTATAACATAATTACTTTTCTATAAACAGTTTTCTTTTGTGCTGTCCCTAGCCACAAAAATCTATTATATTACCTTCTGTTGTATTACCCTTGGTGTAGCAACAGGATCTAAAACAGAGAGGGAATCTATTTTATATACTGTGCTTGGAACCTAAACTGTTGGTTGTTAAATAAATCATAGCTGCCTGCATTCATATTCTGTCTCTTATACCAATCTTTCCCAACCAACTGCCATCCAATAATTTTGGATCTCAAATCCCATAAGCTGTAGCTGAGAGGGAAGAATGATGAAGAATGCTGTTTTACTTTGTCCAAAAATAACAGAATAATAGAGTTGGAAAGGACCTTGAAAGTCTTCTAGTTCAACCCCCTGATCAAGCAGGAGACCCTATACCAGTGGTCCCCAACCTTTGTGGCTTGGCAGCCTGATTGGGGGGAAAGGGGAACTGGGCCATGTGAGCAGCAGGTAGATGCATGCGTGCACACAGCCCTTGTGTTGCCAGTGGCAAATGTGCAAGTGGCAGGCTGGCACAAGCAGTAAGCTGACACACACATGTGTGACTGCCTGTTGGCCTGCTGTTGAGCTGTGTGTGCACATGCAAGCTCAGGCCAGCCAGTCATGCGCCCAATTCCAAATAAGCCACAGGCTGGTTGTGGGCTGCAGCCCAGGGTTGGGGACTCCTGCCCCCATTCTTGACAAGTAGCTGTCCAGTCTCTTTTTAAAAGCCTCCAGTGATGGAGCACCTACAACTTATGAAGGAAACTAGTTTCACTGGTTAATTGTTTTCACTGTTAGAACATTTCTCCTTGGTTGTAGGTTGCTTCCCTTCTTGATTAGCTTTCATCCATTGTTTCTTGTCTTACCTTCTGGTGCTTTGGAACCCCTCTTTTCTTTGTGGAGCACTGTTATGTCTTATCTCACCCTGACTTTCTCAGATCCAAATACTTTCTAAAAAATTTCAATACCCTCTACTGTCTTCTGTTCCACTTAAAATCTGCAGAAGTTACTTTACAAAGCCTGGCCTTTCCTGCCCTTATGGCCCACTAGCCTCCGGATAGCATCATCAATATTAGGCCCCTCACTATCTTTATGGTGGCAGATGAGCAAAACAGAAGAATAAGTCGATATTTCTCAATCATAAGAAATTTCTCAATGCAAGCCCAGTTGGAAATGCAGCCAGCGTATCCAAAGTGACCTTTGTCACAAAGGAAAGTCCATGATAATGATTAGGGGTAGAAAATAATTTTGCCTTTTCTAAAATTATTATGGCAAAACACTTGCAGTTAACCACACGGCATCTGAATGACTAATAATTCCAAGATATCTTTGTTTTTTCAGAAAGAACTTAACACTGCATCCCAGTAGTCTAAATATATTTGATCTGAATGATTTACAATTCAGTGAATAAAGTTGATTAAAGATTTTGTTGTCTCTATTACAACAGGAAATATCCAGATATCTTGATAGCGACTTTAAAGTACCATAAGAAAAAACTGAGTAAGAAAGTACTCCACCCCAAGGAAATTCTAGGAAGAAAACACAGGAAATATTTAGCCAAAGTTTTATATTCATTTTTTATTCATGGTTTAATCATATACAATATTATAAGAATATAATAGCACTTTAAAAATAACATAGCATTGATATTTTCACAGCACTCTGCCATAAGTCATATTTTGCATTAGGATTTAAGCCCCCTCTATCACTTTGGTTGACTGCAATCATTTTCACTTGTGTAGTGCGTATGGCATTGATGGGGTGAAGGCATCAAAAGCATAATTACAAATAAAATAATGATTGCTAATAATTAATAATCATGCAATCATATTTGATTCATGTACGGATATGTCCTAACTTTCTTTCATATACCCATATGTGATGTATATGGGTAGGAGAAAATGTTATGTAGTAAATTTAGCTGACAACCATTTCTTACTGATTCTAAGGTTTATCACAAGAGGAAATGGGGGTCTTGATACTCTAATAGAAGAAAGGACATGTTTCTCCTTCTTTTCAGGGTCCAAAGCACGGAGAAGATGTTACTCCATGGGTATGACTAAGCTATTATATGTGGTCCATTTGAGTCTGAATAAATCCTGATATATTTCTGTGATGTAGTTAGGATTAGGGTTAACCAAGCAATTTCCAAATAAAGTTTATTTCTAGTCTTTGGCTCTTGCTGAGTTCTTCCAGAGAACTGTTTTATTTGTGACTTAGAAATGGAATAAATCTTCTACTATTGAGGCCTGTGTTGCCTTTTCTTTCCATGCCATTACCATTATACATATGAAGTGGTTCTCAGATATTATGCATTGGAGAAAATGTTTTATTTTAGTTTTATAGCAGAGGCTAAGCCTGTGTTGTTCAGAAATACCTTCCAGGTTAATGTAAATCTGCAGTCTTATAGCTGTGTGTAAAATAATAGTTGGTGATCAGGAGCTACAGAATTCCCAGATTTTATAAAATATGACATTACATTTAATCTTCGAAATAAAAAAGGAACTTCATTTACCTTGGGAATAGATTGCCATTTGGATTGCTCAGTAATTCCTGAACCATGTTTCTCATCCAACTAAAGTCATCAAGAACTTGGAGATAACTTCAAGATTCTTAAACTCCAACTTCTGGAAATTGTGGCATTTTTGAAATGTAAAATTTATTAACTGATTTTTTTTTTTTTTTTTTAGGAATAGAGTAATTATAGTGCAGCAGAACTTTCCTACCATGCATGGGCTACTCTTCTAGTGATCCAAAGAAAAGAGTATTCATTAATGAAAGGAGATAGTCGTGCATCATGTAAAAGCCATGGGACAAATCTGTTTAAATTAGTTCTGTCTACTTGAGATTATCTGATCAAACCTGTATAATAAACAAATTAGTGATAGAATTCAATATATGCAATGTGTACATGTGTGTGTGTGTGTGTGCATGCATGCAGGTGCAAGACACACAGACACAGATTAATTTGAGGTGCTTGAAATATTTTCACACATTCTTTTCTCCTAGCTTTCATTTTTTTCCCTATTTGTACTACATGCTTAAGTTATTCTTGTCTTGTGCTTATGCCAGCTTGATTCTAAACTGGCTTTAGAAAATCCTCTCCTTATTTTTTTTTTTCAAAGATAATTTTTATTAAATTTTTCAAAATTTTACAAAAACAAAAACAAAACAATCTCCCCCCCCACCTCCCCAACCCTCCCATTCCCACCCCCGATCTTCCCAGAGCTGAATATAGGCTTAATTAAAATTTAACCAAAAAATCTTAAGAAAAAAAAATATAAACCATAAATGAATCTAGCATTAGTTAAAAATCTAAATACATTAATTAGAAAAATTATAAAATAATTAACAATAGTATATATATATAAAAAACAAAAAATAAATGTTTAACAAGGAAAAGAATAGAGGAAGAGAGAAAATATAAATTATTAAAAAACTAAATAATATTTTTTATATCCAACTTATGTTGTATAAAAACAATCCATTTTTTCCATACCGCAACATACTTCTCTTGCGATTGATCCTTCAAGAAAGCCGAAATCTTTGCCATTTCCGCCAAGTAAGAAACTTTGAGAAACCACTCTTGCAAAGTAGGCAAAGATTCCTTCTTCCAACATTGCCCTACTAACAATCTTGCGGCTGTAATTAAATTTTTTTTTTTTTTTTTTTTTTTATTGAAATTTTTCAAAAGTTTTACAAATAAAAATCCACCCCCCCCTCCCCAACCACCCCACTCCCCCCCCGACTTCCCAGAACTGAATATAGGATTATTTAACAAATATTTTAAAAATAACATTTGCAATTTATAAAATAATTAATAATAATAATAAAAATCACAGTAATAATATATATAGAAATAATATACATAACATAAACTTTAAAATGAATAATATATACTAAAAAAGAAAAAAAATAAAAAATAAAAAGAGAAGAGAGAGAGAGAAAGAAGAAAGAAGAAAGTAGACGAAAAATAAAGCATATATATATATAAAAAAAAAAATATATGAATAATAATACATTAAAAATGTATATATATAAAAAAGAAAAAGAAGAAAGAAAGAAAGAAAAAACAATCATTACAAATTATAAAAAGGCTAAATAATATTTTTCCATATCCAAATTATGTTGTATAAAATTTATCCATTTTTCCCATACCGCAAAAAATTTTTCTTGAGATTGCTCCTTTAAGAAAGCCGAAATCTTTGCCATTTCTGCCAAATACGAAACTTTATGAAACCATTCTTGTAAAGTAGGCAAAGATTCCTTCTTCCAATATTGTCCTATTAACAACCTAGCGGCTGTAATCAAATTTAACATCAATATAACCTCCTTAGCATCACAGTCAATAACAATACCTAGTAAAAATAATTGCGGAGTAAATTTTACCCTTCTTTTAAAAATTCTTTGAATATTCCACCATATCTTAATCCAAAAAGCTTTTATATGCTTACACGTCCACCAAATATGGTAATAGGTAGCATCCAAATATCCACATCTCCAGCATTTCGGCTGTAGATTAGGGTACATAATGGACATTTTCTTTGGGTCAAGGTGCCATCTATAAAACATCTTATAAAAATTCTCTCTTAAATTTTGCGCTTGTGTGAATTTAACATTTCTTATCCAAATAAGTTCCCAAGTATCCATTGAAATCGTTTCACCAATATTCTGTGCCCATTTAATCATACAATCTTTAACTAGTTCAAGTTCTGAATCTAATTCCACTAAAACCCCATAAACTCTCTTAATATGGGTTGGCCTTTGATCTCTTACTTGTTTTAAAAAAATTCCATCTTCTCTAAGCCAGCCCATTTTACAATCCATCTTCCATCTATCCACTATTTGTCTATATTGGAACCATGAATAAGTTAAGTTTTCATGTGTTAATTCTTCCAAAGATTTTAACTGCCAGTCTTGGCCATCCCATCTTAATAACTGTACGTAAGAGACCTTGTCCATATTTACCCCTTTCCTTATACCTTCTATGGCATGCCGAGGTATAGCCCATAATGGTATTTTGAAGTCACTTTTATAATACTTTCTCCACACTCTTAGCAAAGAGTTTCTTATAATATGAGACTTAAAAACCCAATCCACTTTTTTATTAAATATTAAATAGGCATGCCATCCAAAAAATAGGTCCCAGCCTTCCAAATGAAGTATTTCTGTATTTGTTAAATTCACCCAATCGCTAATCAATGTCAATACTACAGCATCATAATACAATTTCATATTTGGTACCTTGAGTCCACCTCTCTCACGAAAATCTTGCATTATTTTAAGTTTCACCCTTGGTTTTTTCCCTGCCCAAACAAATTTATTAATACCTTTTTGCCATTCATCTAAATTACGTTCGTTCTTTAAGATAGGTAACATTTGGAACAAAAAAATAAACTTTGGCAGGACATTCATTTTAATAACTGCAATTCTGCCCATAAGGGATAACTGTAAATTATTCCAGTTTTTTAAATCCTTCTGTACCTCCATCCACAGCTTTTCATAATTATTTTTATACAATTTTACATTAGAAGCAGATAATGTAACCCCCAAATATTTTACCTTATCAACAATTTCAAAGTCTGTTAAGTTAACTAGAGCCTGTTTATCACCATTAGTCATGTTTTTAGCTAATATTTTGGTCTTATTATTATTAATTTTAAAGCCAGAAACACGTCCATATTGTTGAATCAATTGTAATAATTTCACCACCGAAGAAACAGGTTGAGACAAAGTAACAACCAAGTCATCTGCAAAGGCTCTTAATTTATATTCTTTTTTATTAATTTCTATTCCTTTTATTTCTTGAGACTCCCGAATTTTAATCAACAAAATTTCCAGTGTTAAAACAAACAATAACGGAGACAACGGGCATCCCTGTCTTGTTCCTTTTTCTATTACAAAAGCCTCTGACAAACCCCCATTTACAATAATTTGAGCAGTCTGTTTTTGATATATATTGGATAATACTTGTAATATATTTTGTCCAAAATTCATCTCCTTGATTAAACACAGCATAAACTGCCAATTCACTTGATCAAAGGCTTTTTCAGCATCCAAAAATATCAAGCCTGCAGAGACTTGGTTATTCTTTTCTAAATACTCTAATAAATTAATAATTTGTCTAACGTTATTCTTCATATACCTTCCAGTTATAAAACCCGATTGATCCCTATGTATAAACTGCTGCAAGATCCCCATAAGCCTGTTAGCTAAAATTTTTGCAAAAATTTTATAATCCACATTTAAAAGAGATATAGGCCTATAATTTTTAGGCAAAGTAAGATCTTGACTATCTTTTGGAATCAATGATATAAATGCATTACGCCAGGATGGAGGGATCTCTAACCCCTGTAATAAATTATTAAACAGTTCACACAACGGTTGGATCATCTCTTCTACTAAAGCTTTATAATAAATAGATGTCAACCCATCCGTACCCGGCGCTTTGCCCAATTTCAATTGTTTAATAGCTGTAACAATTTCTTCCTTAGTAATTAAACCGTTAATCTTTTTTTCCTGATCTTCTGTTAATTTAGGAAAGTTGACTTTGCCTAAATAATTATTTATATCTGTAATTTGAATATTGGTACCCTTATATAATTTTTGATAGTATTCTAAAAAAGATTTCTTAATCAATTCTTTCTGATAAACCAATTTACCATTATAATTTATTTTATCTATATTCCTCTGTTTCTGTTTTTTTCTTAACTGATAAGCCAACCATCTCCCTGGTTTATTAGCATTACAAAATGTATTTTGTTTCATAAATAGCAAATTAGTTGCAGCTTGATCAGCCATCAGCATGTTAAATTGTGTTTTTAACAATTTTAAAGCTCCTTTAATCTTTTCATCTAAGGGATTTGAAATTAAAAGTTTCTCTTTTAATTTAATCTCCTCTTCCAAGTCTTTCCGTTTCTGAATCTGTTTCTGTCTATGCAAATTATTCATTTTTATCAAAATACCACGCATAAAAGCTTTACTTGCATCCCAGACCATTGACAATGATGTTCCCTTGTTCATATTTAAAGTAAAATATTCCTTTAAACATTCCTTTAATTTATGAACATTTTTTTCTTGTTTAAATAAATTCTCATTCACCCTCCAGGATCTCCTATCTTCCTTCTCTACAAACAGTTCCATCCAAACTGGACTATGATCGGACAATGTCCTAGAAAAAATTTTTACATTCTTCACCCTGTTGTATAAATCTGTTGTGATCAAAAAGAAATCAATTCTTGAGAAAGATTGGTGTCTATCTGAGAAAAACGTAAAATCCTTTTCTTCTTGATTACGTTCACGCCAATAGTCTCTCAATTCCCAATCTTCTTTCATGTCAAAAAAGGCTTTAGGTAATTTAGCCTGTTTAAAAAAGGTAGAAGAGCCTTTTTTGTCCATTTGTATATCTAAGACACCATTCCAGTCTCCCATTAAAATCACGGATCTATAGTCCAACAAAGTTATTTTCTGATGTAGTAACCTATAAAATTGCTCCTGTTGCTGGTTTGGTGCATACAACCCCACAATAAGAATTTTCTTGCCATATAAACCAAGTTCAAGCATAACATATCTTCCATAAGGATCTGATTCTAACAAGGTAGCAGATAAATTCTGTTTAACATAGATTACCACACCCCCTTTCTTCCCAGGGGCGGGAGATACAAAATGAGATCCCAAGCGAGGATTATTTAAATATTTTTGATCTTTAGCTGTAATATGAGTTTCTTGCAAGCAAATAATATCATTGTTGTGTTGTTTCAAATAGTGGTAAATTTTTTTTCTCTTTTGAGGAATGTTTAATCCATTAACATTCCAGGACAGGAGCTTTGCCATCTCCCTTGGCCTTCAGCCTGGAGAAGATCCGCTCAAATTCTGCTGCTGATGAATATGTAGCAGAGCTTTTGGGTCTTGCTCCTCCCACCGGCACTGAAGCAATTTGCTGAGTAGATTCTTCAATTTCTTTTTCTTTTTCTTTTTTCTGTTGTTCTTTTTCTTTACGTTTATGTGCTGCACGGGTCATTCTCTGTTCTTTAACCTCTGGTTGAGACATCCATACCACCTGTCCAGCAGTCATCATCCCTGTACCTTCAGATTTCTGTTCCATCTCTTTGTCACTCAAGACTTTATGCATCATGGGCAAAGGAGAGCCTGCTCCCAGGACCGTTTTATAAAATTCCTTAGCTTTAGCAACTGTATTAAGTCTATAACGTGTCCCCGCATGGCTCAAAACAATGCCCATCGGAATCTCCCATCTAAATGGCATTTGTCTTGCTTTAAGTTCATTTACTAAAAAAGCAAAATCTTTTCTGCTTCTTAAAATTTTAGGTGGAATTTCCTTTAAAATAATAATATCTTGGGCAGCAATCTGAAATCTTTTATTATAAAAAGTTTGTAGAATCTGATTTCGCAAAGACTTCTTAGCAAAATATATCACCACATCTCTAGGCAAATTCCTCTGTTTTGCAATCCAAGAATTAACTCTATAAATTCTTTCCACATCCCCACGTAACTCTTCTTTATCAATATTCAAAATAACAGCCAAGTCATTAATCACCATTTCCATCAAATCTTGAGTTTTATCTTCTTTCAGACCCCTTATTCTCAAAGCATATTCCATCTGTCTATACTGGAACATAAGAATATCATCTTGTGAAGTCTCCACTTTTTTCTCCATATCTTGAAATTTATAATCCAAAAGTTCAACTGTTTCTTCAATTTCCTCTACTCTGGAGTCCAGCTTCACAACCACTGAGGCCATTCCAGATAGAGCTAGAAGTATATCATCCCTCAAAATAGCATTATTCTGTTCTAAAAGCTCCTTCATCTCTTTCTTCATTTCCTCCTTAGTTTCAGATTTATTCTGATCCAAAAGTTGTTTCATTTCCTCCCTAAACTGTGAGACAGCACTTACCATTATTTCTTTAATGTCTTGTGCTGATGTGCCAGATGGGGGAGGTGAAGGTGGAGTAGATTTAGGTTGCTGCACTGAGGGTATTATTTTAAGTTGTTGTTGCACAGTAGAAGTAGCAGGAGAAGAAGTTACTTTAGAAGCTGCAGTAGCTGGTTGTCGTTTTGAAGCCATTTTAATTTATCTTCCTTTCTTCTTAAAAATACCAATAAAAATAAGTAATCCAAAAAAAAATTAAAAATAAGATAAAATAGAATAAGATAAGATCAATCTAAAAGTCCCCAAGAATAAAAAAGTAAAAAAAGTAAAAAAAAAGCAATATTAAACAACAATTCAGCCGATCCGTCTTTTAAAGGAAAAAAAAACTTTCAAAACGCCATTTTACTTTCACTCTCACTTTTCCGCCCAAAAAAAAAGAGAAAGCTCAAAAAAATAAAAAAAAAATCAGCAGATACTAAATAAACTAAATAAACTAAAAAAAATAAAATAAAGCTAAACTATAAATAAAATCCTTTAAACAGTTCTGTCCGGTTTAAGATTACTCACGGTTTCTTTAAGTACGGAGATGGTAGCGGCGTCTCGCTTTGTTTCCGAAGAAACAAAGACAGCTGAGAGGCGGAGAAGGCAATGAACTCCGAGGGAACCCTCTTTCTACCCCCCTAAAAATAAAAATCCAGGGAGAGTTAAGAGGTTCTACCTCTATTCATGCGATCTCTACCCCTTCCCTTCGCCCGGGAAGGGGATTGCGAGCCGCGGGCCAGCTGATAAACGCTGTGCTCCGCGGATCTGACACCTTCTCAGGAGGACGGCTACAAAGTAGCCGCCATCTCCACCGCTTTGACCACCGGAAGTCGCGGCTGTAATTAAATTTAACATCAATGTAATCTCCTTGATATGACAATCAATAACAATACCTAACAAAAACAATTGTGGGGTAAATTTTACCCTCCTTCTAAAAATTCTTTGGATATTCCACCATATCTTAATCCAAAAGGCTTTTATATTTTTACACGACCACCAGATATGATAATAAGTAGCATCCAGACATCCACATCTCCAACATTTAGGCTGTAAGTCAGGATACATACGAGACATTTTTTGTGGATCAAGGTGCCATCTGTAAAACATTTTGTAAAAATTCTCCCTTAAATTCTGAGCTTGTGTAAATTTAACATTTCTCACCCAAATAGTTTCCCAAGTATCTAATAAAACTGGTTCACCAAAATTTTGTGCCCATTTAATCATACATTCTTTAATTAATTCTGCTTCTGAGTCCAATTCTACTAACACCCCATAACTTCTCTTAATGTGAATTCGTCTTTGATCTTTTACTTGTTTAAAAAAATTCTCATCTTCTCTAAGCAAACCCACATTACAATCTACCTTCCATCTATCCACAATTTGTCTGTACTGAAACCATGAATATATAATATTTTCTTGTGCTAAATCTTCCAAAGATTTTAATTGCCAATTTTTACCATCCCATCTAAGTAATTGTGCATAAGAAACACTATCCATCTTAACTCCTCTCCTTATCCCCTCTATCGCATGCCATGGTATGGCCCATAATGGAATTTTAGAATCAGTTCTATAATATTTCCTCCAGACCCGAAGTAAAGAAATCCTTATAATATGAGATTTAAAAACCTTGTCAACCTTTTTATTAAAAATTAAATAGGCATGCCATCCAAAAAGTAAATCCCACCCCTCCAAGAGGAGTATTTCTACATTTGTTAAGTTAATCCAATCACTAATTAATGTTAAAACCACAGCATCATAATACAATTTCAAGTTCGGTACCTTGAGTCCACCTCTCTCACGAGTATCTTGCATAATTTTAAGTTTTACTCTTGGTTTTTTCCCTGCCCAGATAAATTTGTTGATACCCTTCTGCCATTCATTTAAGTTAACCTCATTCTTTAAAATAGGTATCATTTGAAATAAAAAAAGAAACGTTGGCAGAACATTCATTTTAATCGCCGCAATTCTTCCCAAAAGGGATAATTGCAACTTCTCCCAATTTTTCAATTCTCTTTGTATCTTGACCCACAGCTTTTCATAATTATTTTTATACAGTTTTGCATTAATAAATCAGTTGTGATCAAAAAGAAGTCAATCTTTGAAAAAGATTGGTGTCTGTCTGAAAAGAAGGTGAAATCTCTCTCCTCCTGATTGCGTTCACGCCAATAATCTCTCAGCTCCCAATCCTCTTTCAACTCAAAGAAGGCTTTAGGTAATATAGCCTGTTTGAAAGAGATAGAAGATCCTTTTTTGTCTCTTTGAGTATCTAACACACCATTCCAGTCTCCCATTAATATAACAGATCTGTAATCCAACAAAGTTAATTTCTGATGTAGCAGTCTATAAAATTGTTCCTGTTGTTGATTTGGTGCGTACAATCCCACTATAAGTACTTTCTTACCATATAAAGCAATTTCAATCATAACATATCTCCCTTGAAGATCAGATTCTACCAAACAGGCTGATAAATTTTGCTTAACATAAATAACTACTCCCCCTTTTTTCCCAGGGGCAGAAGATACAAAATGAGATCCCAAGTGAGCATTAACTAGATATTTTTGATCTTTAAGTGTAATATGTGTTTCCTGCAAGCAAATAATATCATTATTGTGTTGCTTTAAGTAATGAAAGATTTTCTTTCTCTTTTGAGGGGAGTTAAGGCCATTAGCATTCCAGGTCAGGAACTTTACCATCTCCCTTAACCAGAAGCCTGGAGAAGACTGCTTGAAGATCTGCCATTGAGGAATGTGCTGCAGAACTTTTGGGTCTTGCTCCTCCCACCGGCAATGAAACAATTTCTTGAAGAGAATCTTTAACTTCTTTCTTCTGTTGTTCCTTTTCCTTACGTCTGTGTGCTGCGCGGGTCATTCTTTGCTCTTTGATCTCTGTTTGTCGCGACCACTCCAGCTGTAGCTTTCCAGGAACCATCACACCTAATCCTTCAGACTGCTGTTCCACCTCTTTATCATCCAAACCTTTCTGCATCATAGATGATGGTGAGCCTGCTCCCAGGACCGAACTATAAAACTCCTTTGCTTTAGTGACTGTATTAAGTCTATAACGCGTCCCTGCATGGCTCACGACAATACCCATCGGAATCTCCCATCTAAATGGCATCATTCTTTTTTTAAGCTCATTAGCTAAAAAGGCAAAGTCTTTTCTCTTTCTTAAAATTTTAGATGGGATCTCCTTTAAAATAATAACATCTTGAGCAGCAATCTGGAATCTCTTATTATAGAAAGCTTGTATGATTTCATTACGCAGAGATCTCTTTGCAAAATAAATCACCACATCTCTTGGTAAATTTTTTTGTTTTGCGACCCAAGAGTTAATTCTGTAGATTTTTTCAACTTCTCTAAATATCTCTTCTTTATTTCTATTCAAAATAACAGCAAGGTCATTTACCACAATCTCTGACAGGTCCTGCTGCATGTCCTCTTTTAGCCCCCTAATTCTTAAAGCATATTCCATTTCCCTATACTGAGACATAACAATGTCATCTTGTGAAATTTCCATCTTTTTTTCCATGCCTTCAAACTTGTCTTCCAGAATGTCAACCTTGTCTTCAACCTCTTCCACTCTAGAGTCTAGCTTCTCAACCACAGAAGCAAGTCCTGTTAATGCCATAACTATGTCTTGCCTCAGAATAGTATTGTTCTGCTCCAAAAGCTCCTTCATTTCCCCTTTAATTTGGATTTTATTCTGCTCTAAAAGCTCCTTCATTTCCCCTCTAATTTGAGATACAGCATTTCCCATTATATCATTCATATCTTGTACCGTTATTGTTGGCAAAGGAGGAGAGGGTGGTAGTATAGTTTTAGGTTGTGATGCCGGTAGAATCGCAGGAGAAGAAGCTACCTTTGGAACTGTGGAAGCTGCTTGTCTCTTTGAAGCCATTTTTAAAAAAAGAACAAAAGATCTTGTTTCTTCTTTCTTCCTTCTTAAAAAAAAGAAAAGCAATAAAAAATATCCTCAAAAAGAATAAAAAAAAACAAAGGAGAGTTTAAAAAATCTCAAATCCAGCTTTTTTAAAAAAGGAAAAAAGTTTAAAAGAAAGCTATATATTCCATAACGTTCCGTTTGACTCACTTTCTTCCGGAAGAGAAAAAAAAAAAACTTTCAAATCACCATTTTACTTTCACTCTCCAGCCAAACAAAAAAAAAGTCAACCTAAACTAAAAATCAAATAAAAACCAATAAGTTCAATCCTTTACCCAGCTCTGTCCATTTTAAAAATAACTCACCAAGTTTCTTTAAGCACGGAGGTGATAGCAGTGTTTTACTTTGTTCACAAAGGAACAAAGACAGCTGGGAGGCGGAGGCAGCCCAAACTCCGAGGGAGCTCTCTCTTCACCCCCCAAGAAAAAAATTCCTGGGGTGTTTGAGAGGCTCTACCTCTATTCGGGTGATTCTCTTCCCCCCCTTCGCCCGGGAGGGGGATTTCGAGCCGCGGGACAGCTGGTATCTGCTGCACTCCGCGGTTCTCACGCTCTCCCAGGAGGACGGCTACAAGGTAGTCGCCATCATCGAAGCTATCCACGGGAAGTCGAAAATCCTCTCCTTATTAAGATACTTTACTTGCAGTTTGCAAGATATTCTGCCAGACATCAGGATACAACATCCTCCAACTGGAAAATCCCAGATGTTCCCCTCCCAACTTTTTCTTCCAGGAAAGCAACTGCTAATTGCTTTTCTTACTTTGGATGGGCTTATTGTGTGTGTGTGTGTGTGTGTGTGTGTGTGTGTGTGTATGTGTATATATACACACACACACATATATACATACATATATACATATACATGCATTAGGTTCACATATAGTTAAAATTATACATACAAAATTAAAATATCAAAAAAACCAAATATATGCAGGCATAACAAGCAACTTTAATAATAATAATAATAACCCCCAGTGAGGCACTACCTTGACGTGGTTGTGGGGCTTGTGTACTCTGAGGAAGATGAGAGCTATTCCAGAGGTTCACCCATACTGGACAGGTCTCATCAGAGGAATCAGACAAAGAGTGTCTCTCCCATAAAAAATATGGTGAGACGTAAATTGCAGAATGCCATACTGGCTCGGACGTCGCCTGGGTTAACAAGGTCCACGCTAGATATTGGAGTTCCTGGATATCTGGTGAAAAATGGGTTACAGGACTCAGGACTGTTGGCTGAGCAACCAGGGCCAGCAGCTGCAGAACTACTGGAAGAAAAGGTGTTTACCCGTCGCAGATACACAGTGATGGAAAACAAAGAAATAATGATCTGTTACTACAGATCAAGTCCAACAAGACGAGGATATCTAAAACGAATGCACCAGTTCTGGAAAGAACAACATCCAGAATCAGAAATAACAGAACAGAGACTAGCAGATCAACGCCGATTTATAACACAAAATAAAGTATTCACAGAAACAGAATTGGACGAACTGCAAAGGTTTACCCAGGGCAAAGAAATCAAAGCCTTACCAGAAGTAATCCAGAATGTAGAGGCAAACCAGGGGGAGTTGGCAGTGAAGGAATCTAGCAGAGATATACAACTGTTCTCATTTGGAAACCAGGCACCTCTTCCTCAGGAAGAACAAAACCCTCTAACTAAAGAAATAAAAGAATTGAAACAAAGAATAACTGAGCATCTAGAACAGCACAAAAACAACAGAATAAGGCTACCTGCATTGAAGCTTGTTCCAAAGAAACAGCTAGCACAAGCATTAAAAGATGCAAATACTGCAATATCAAGTATAAGCACCAATTCACTGCAAGAAACAAACCAACTAATGTACAGCACAGCTGCAGTTATAACAGAATACCTGGGATGCAAAATCAACAAAAAGAAAAACAAACAAACAGTGCACCAGAAAAATGGAAGGTTAGACTAGAAAATAAGATCAGCAAGTTAAGATCACATGCAAGCAAGCTAGAACAGATGAAAGAAAAGAAGCTGAAGAACAAGAAGACCAAAGAATACCTAATCAAGAAATACCACTTAGAAACAAGGAAGATCAAGGAAGCACTGGAAATAATAAAGCAACAAATAACAGCTATAGCCAGGAAAATCAGTAGATATGAAGCTCGAATTGCAAACTATAGGCAGAACCTCCAATTTCAATCCAATCAGAAACGTTTCTACCAATCCATCAATGGAGAAACTGCAAGGAATCAGTCAGTACCTGACAAGGAAGAAACAGTGCAGTTCTGGAAGCAGATATGGGATAACCCAAAGAAATACAACAAGGATGCGGCTTGGTTAAAAGAGGTGGATGCAAATAAAACAGAAGTTGAAATGAAAGAACTAGTAATAACAACAAAAATGGTAGAAAAAAGAGCAAAGAAAATCAAAAATTGGTCAGCACCAGGTGAAGATGAACTGCATGGGTTTTGGTTGAAACATCTAACTGTTATACACCCACTCATTGCCAAACAGTTCAACAATATACTACAAGGAGGAGAAATTGAAAAGTGGCTAACAACTGGGAAAACCTACCTAATAATGAAAAATCCAGCAAAAGGGGCAACACCAGGTAACTACAGGCCAATTACCTGCTTACCAACAACTTTCAAATTACTAACTGGTGTGGTAGCTGATGCAGTACAACAGCATCTAGTTGAAAACAATCTCTTTCCACCTGAGCAGAAAGGAAACCGCCCCAATAGCAGAGGAACAAAAGATCAACTCCTAATAGACAAAATGATCTTGGAAAACTGCAAGAGAAGGAAGACCAACCTGAATGTGGCATGGATTGACTACAAAAAGGCATTTGACTCTCTGCCACATGATTGGATAATAAAGTGCCTAGAAATAACAGGAGTCAGTAGAAACATCAGAAAATTTGTGCAAAGATCGATGGCACAATGGAAGACACAGTTGCAGATCAATGGTGAGAGGCTGGGAGAGGTTAATATCAAGAGAGGAATATTTCAAGGAGATTCATTATCACCATTACTATTTGTTATTGCACTGTTTCCTCTGTCAACAATACTGAATAACTCAGGACATGGCTATCAAACATCAAAAACATCTGCCAGACTATCCCACCTCCTTTATATGGATGATCTGAAGCTGTATGGAAAAACATCATCTGAAATAGAATCGCTGCTCAACACTGTCCGTATATATAGCCAAGATATTGTAATGGAGTTTGGCTTGGACAAATGTGCCACACTTACTATCAAACAAGGAAAAATAATGAAAACTGAAGGAATCAAGATGCCCCACGAAAATAACATTAAGAGTCTGGATGAGGAAGGGTACTACAAATACTTGGGTATCCTTCAAGCTGACAACATCAAGCACACTGAAGTCAAGAAAGAGATTAGAGGTGAATACAAGAGAGTGAAGAAGATCTTAAAGTCCAAACTCAATGGAGGAAATACCATAAAGGCAATCAACATCTGGGCAATCCCAGTCATTAGGTACACAGCTGGAATAGTGGACTGGACTCAAGCAGAACTAAAAGCAATGGATAGGCAGACCAGAAAAATAATGACAATGAATCATGCCCTTCATCCACGCAGTGACATTGATAGACTTTATCTACCAAGGCAAATAGGTGGGCGTGGAATGCTACAAGTACATCAGATGGTTGAAGAAGAAAAAATGGCTTTGGAAGAATATCTGAAGAACAATGATGAAGATGCACTGAAATTAGTATATCAGGAAGGCTTACTAACTACTGGAGAGACCAAACTGGCCTACAAGAAAGACCAAATGAAGAACAGAATAGAGGCATGGGAAGACAAAGCACTACATGGCCAATACATGAAAAAAATAGCTGGGAAAGCAGATAATAATAAAACCTGGCAATGGCTAAGAGCAGGAAAATTGAAGAAAGAGACCGAGGGACTAATTCTGGCTGCACAAGACCAAGCCTTAAGGACAAATGCATACAAAGTCAAAATTGAGAAGACAGCAACAGACAGTAAGTGCCGCCTATGCAAAGAAGCTGAAGAAACAGTGGACCACTTGGTAAGCTGTTGCAAGAAGATTGCACAGACTGACTACAAGCAGCGGCATGACAAAGTAGCAACAATGGTGCATTGGAAGATCTGCAAAAAATATCATTTGCCTGTAAGCAAAAACTGGTGGGATCATAAAATAGAGAAAGTCATAGAAAATGATAAAATTAAACTGCTCTGGGACTTCAGAATTCAAACAGACAAGCACCTGCAACATAACACCCCAGACCTAACAATTGTCGATAAGAAAGACAAAAAAGTCTGGATAGTGGACGTGGCAGACCCTGGAGATAGCAGAATAGAAGAGAAAGAACTGGAGAAGATAACAAAATACAAAGACCTACAAATAGAAATGGAAAGACTCTGGCAAAAGCAAGCAAGGGTAGTACCAATAGTCATAGGCTCCTTGTGTGCAATCCCAAAACAACTGGAGCACCACTTGAAGACAATTGGCATTGACTAATTCGCTATTAGTCAATTTCAAAAGGCGGCCTTATTAGGAACTGCTTCCATCCTGCGACGATATCTGTAATACCATCAAACATCCACATCTGCCTATCCCAGGTCCTGGGTAAGGACTCGATAGGTAGACAAAATGCCAAATCCAGTCTGAACATCTGTCTGACTGTGCAATGATCAATAATAATAGTAATAGTAAAAAACAATCCTTTTCTTGTATTTTCTGGTTTTTCTAAATAATATCTGTAACATCTGGAACAGGTTTTCTTTACTTCTTTGGCATAATGTTTTTATAATTTGTATGAAATGCACAACAACCCTAATCTGAAACCCAGTAGAAATATTTTAATTACTATCTTTCTTTCCCCCTTTATGGATTACTGCCTTGTCGTGGCGAAGGGGCTTGCGTAACTCAATGAAGCTATAAGCTATGCCGTGCAGGGCCACCCAAGACGGACAGGTCATAGCAGAGAGTTCTGACAAAATGTGATCCACTGGAGAAGGAAATGGCAAACCACTCCAGTATCTTTGCCATGAAAACCCCATGGACAGTACTAAAAGGCAAAAAGATATGACGCTGGAAGATGAGCCCCTCAGGTTGGAAGGTGTCCAATATGCTACTGGGGAAGAGCAGAGGGCTAGTACTAGTAGCGCCAGAAAGAATGAAGCGACTGGGCCAAAGCCGAAAGGACGCTCAGCTGTGGATATATCTGGTGGTGAAAGGAAAGTCCAATGCTGTAAAGATTTTTTCTCCATAGGAACTTGGAATGTAAGATCCATGAATCAAGGCAAGCTAGACGTAGTCAAAAAAGAGATGACAAGACTGAACATCGACATCTTAGGAATCAGCGAACTAAAATGGACAGGAATGGGTGAATTTAACTCAGATGACCATCAGGTATACTACTGTGGGCAAGAATCCCTCAGAAGAAATGGAGTAGCCTTCATAGTCAATAAAAGAATAGGAAAAGCAATACTGGGATACAATCCTCAAAATGACAGAATGATCTCTATTCGAATCCAAGGCAAACCATTCAATATCACAGTAGTCCAAATCTATGTCCCAACCACTGCTGCTGAAGAGGATGAAATTGACCGGTTCTATGAAGCCCTACAGCACCTTATAGAATTAACACCAAAAAATGATGTCCTTATCATCATGGGGATTGGAATGCTAAGGTAGGAAGCCAAAAGATAACCGGAATAACAGGCAAGTTTGGCCTTGGAGTACAAAATGAAGCAGGGCACAGGCTAATAGAATTTTGTCAAGAGAATACGATGGTCATAACAAACACTCTTTTCCAACAACCCAAGAGACGGCTCTACACATGGACATCACCAGATGGTCAACATAGAAATCAGATTGACTATGTGCTCTGCAGCCAAAGATGGAGAAGCTCTATACAGTCAGTAAAAACAAGACCAGGAGCTGACTGTGGCTCAGATCATGAGCTTCTCGTTGCAAAATTTAGGCTTAAATTGAAAAAAGTAGGGAAAAGCACTAGGCCACTCAGGTATGAACTAAATCATATTCCTGATGAATATACAGTAGAGGTGACAAATAGATTTAAGGAACTGGATCTGACAGACAGAATGCCTGAAGAACTATGGATGGAAGTTCGCAACATTGTACAAGAGGTAGGAACTAAAACCATCCCAAAGAAAAAGAAATGCAAGAAAGCAAAATGGCTGTCTGAGGAAGCTTTGCAAATAGCTGAGGAAAGAAGGGAAGCGAAAGGCAAAGGAGAAAGAGAAAGATACACCCAATTGAATGCAGAATTCCAGAGAATAGCTAGAAGAGATAAGAATGCCTTCTTAAATGAACAGTGCAAAGAAATAGAAGAAAACAACAGAATAGGGAGGACCAGAGATCTCTTCAAGAAAATTGGAGATATGAAGGGAATGTTTCATGCAAAGATGGGCATGATAAAGGACCAAAATGGCAGAGACCTAACAGAGGCAGAAGAGATTAAGAAGAGATGGCAAAACTACACAGAAGAACTATACAAGAATGAGCTTAACATCCCAGATAACCACAATGAGATGGTCACTGACCTCGAACCAGACATCCTAGAATGTGAAGTGAAATGGGCCTTAGAAAATCTGAGCAACAACAAAGCTAGTGGAGGTGACAGTATTCCAGCTGAGCTATTCAAAATCTTAAAAGACGATGCAGTAAAAGTGCTACATTCAATTTGCCAGCAAATTTGGAAAACTCAACAGTGGCCACAGGATTGGAAAAGGTCAGTTTACATTCCAATTCCAAAGAAAGGCAATGCCAAAGAATGTTCAAACTATTGCACCATTGCACTCATTTCACATGCTAGTAAAGTTATGCTTAAAATCCTACAAGCTAGACTCCAGCAGTATGTGGATCGAGAACTACCAGAAGTACAGGCAGGATTTCGAAGAGGCAGAGGAACTAGAGATCAAATTGCCAACATACGCTGGATCATGGAGAAAGCTAGGGAGTTCCAGAAAAACATCTACTTCTGCTTCATTGACTATGCAAAAGCCTTTGATTGTGTGGATCACAACAAATTGTGGCAAGTCCTTAAAGAGATGGGAGTACCAGACCATCTCATTTGTCTCTTGAGAAACCTATATGCGGGTCAAGATGCAACAGTGAGAACCGAACACGGAACCACTGATTGGTTCAAAATTTGAAAAGGAGTCCAGCAAGGCTGTATACTGTCGCCCTGCCTATTTAACTTATATGCAGAGCACATCATGAGAAAGGCAGGGCTAAATGAATCAAAAGTTGGAATTAAGATTGCCGGGAGAAATATCAACAACCTAAGATATGCAGATGATACCACTCTGATGGCAGAAAGTGAAGAGGAACTAAAGAGCCTCTTGATGCGGGTGAAGAAGGAGAGTGCAAAAGTTGGCTTGAAACTCAACATTAAGAAAACCAAAATCATGGCATCCGGCCCTCTCAATTCCTGGCAAATAGATGGGGAAGAAATGGAGGTAGTGACAGATTTTATTTTTCTGGGCTCCAAGATCACCTCAGATGGGGACTGCAGCCAAGAAATTAAAAGACGCTTGCTCCTGGGGAGGAAAGCTATGGCAAATCTAGGCAGCATTCTAAAAAGCAGAGACATCACCCTGCCAACAAAAGTGCGTATAGTCCAGGCCATGGTTTTCCCAGTTGCAATGTATGGCTGTGAAAGTTGGACCATAAGAAAGGCTGAGCGCCAAAGAATTGAGGCCTTTGAACTATGGTGCTGGAGAAGACTCCTGCGAGTCCCTTGGACTGCAAGGCGTTCAAACCGGTCAGTCCTAGAAGAGATCAACCCCGACTGCTCTTTAGAAGGCCAGATCCTGAAGTTGAAACTCAAATACTTTGGCCACCTAATGAGAAGGAAGGACTCACTGGAGAAGGGCCTAATGCTGGGAAAGATTGAGGGCAATAGAAGAAGGGGACGACAGAGAATGAGATGGCTGGATGGAGTCACTGAAGCAGTAGGTGTGAATTTAAATGGACTCCAGAAGATGGTAGAGGACAGGAAGACCTGGAGGAACGTTGTCCATGGGGTCGCGATGGGTCGGACACGACTTCGCAATTAACAACAACAAATCTTTCTTTCCTTTCAACTTTTCTGTTTTTTCATAGGTTTTTTTTTTAAGCTCATTGATGCATCTTTTCATTTTCTTTGCCTTCACACTAGTCTTTGGGCTTCTGAACATGAAGTTCTAGGCTCTTTGAATGGTTATTTCTGTAAGCGATTAAACTTCCTCTGACATTCATCTACTGAGATTTCTCCTACACATCTAGCAAACTCTGTTTCTCTGTGTTCCTTGTCATGTTTTCATTTATGGCTGGTATAACGTTTTATATATATCACTCCCTCAGCCATAAGGAAAAAAAAAACAAGATTTAAATCTAATAATCAAAAGAAAGGAATGTTAAGCTGATTTTTTAACAAATGTGCTAAATACATTTATAATAATATTTTTTTAAATTATGCAATTTTTGGTCTGATGTTAGCTGTTCAGTAGTCAGAAGAGTAAGGTTTTAAACAAATATTTTTTTTCTTTTTTTTAAGATAACTATTAGGAAAACATGAGAACATGGACAAGGCTGTTCATACACAAGCAGAATTGAAAGAAGATTCAGCGAAGAATTGTGGTCTGCTAAGTTCTTTAGATGTACCCATTGACTATATCTTTACAGTTTCTTTGAAGCTGGTAGTTGCCGTGGATAACAGGAGATGTTTAGCTGTCCTCTTTGCTTTACTCGGTGATGCTTTTTTACCTCAGCTTATGAGGGTTGAACAGGAAAGTTTAATCTCCATGTCTGGCCAAAACCGAAAATGTTGAAGATTTATGTTCACTTTTTCAAACAACAACTATGGAGTATTTTCTGGTGACCAATTATGCCATGGATCCTAATCAAGATATACCGAAAATGTGTTAGTGTGGCAATGATGGAGAAAAGGCAGGAAGATCATTATTGCAGGAAGATTTTGTGGTGCCGCACAGCAAGAAGGAAGGGACATGCTGCCTTTCTCTTCTTTCACATTTGTTCTCTAAATTACATTTAAAATCTTTCACTCAATATACCATCTTCTATTCTCTTTATTATATAACTTTAACAGCTACAACAAAGCAACCAGAGGAATTTAAGCCAGATCCCATACCATTTGGAAACTCAGAGAGGAATGCTAAAATCACAGTTATTGGCTTTTCTGGCAGATACAATATCAAAGAGAATTGAGCTCTTTTATAGTAACCTCACTGGCTTTGGATGTAATCTTATTTTTCCTGTCTGTGAAGAATAAAAAAAGAATAAATACCTCTTGATTACCAGTATTAGTTCCTTCAGTGATCCTAAGCTTTATGCCTCCTTCTCACAACAGTTAATTGCCAAACGATTCAAGAAAATGTGTGATAAATGAGCCAAAAAGTTCTACTGAATCAAGTTTTGGATGTGTTTATAATTATTGATGGAGCTTTGAATAATAGTTATCTTCTACAGAGTTGAGTTAGAAATTAATTGCAGGAATATCCTAAGTAGAAAAATTCAGGATTTCTTTTTTCTTAGCCAGGTACACTGTGAAATATAAAGAACTGCAGGATCAACGCCATAACTAAAAATATTGTCTGAGTGTAACTAATCTTGAAGCAAGTTTAATAAATTAAGCTGGTTATTTATTAATCTATCATCTATCAATCAATTTATCCATCACTCTATCCAGTGGTTGAATTCAAATACCTGAACACCCAATTTTCTTATTTGATGCAGCCCTGGGTCTCCGAGGCCTAGAACAGACTTCCGGAAGTGGCATCCACACACTTCTGATAGGCC
Source organism: Crotalus tigris (assembly GCF_016545835.1). Taxonomy (NCBI): domain Eukaryota; kingdom Metazoa; phylum Chordata; class Lepidosauria; order Squamata; family Viperidae; genus Crotalus; species Crotalus tigris. The sequence goes on along the minus strand of NW_024100540.1, from coordinate 1,248,772 downwards.
ATTCTAGGCCTGGGAAGCCACCTCCGAGGCCTAGAATGGTCTTCCAGAAGTGGCATCCACACACTTCCTGCACACCGTTCTAAGCCTGGGAAGCCTCCTCTGGGCCTCTGAGGCCTAGTCTGAACTTCTGGAATCCAGCTAGTTCTCTGAATGCAGCAAAATTTAGCTACCAGTGCTACTGAACTGGTGCGAACTGGCTGAATCCCACCACTGACTCTATCCATCCATCATCCAATATTATTATTTTCTAGTTATATATGACCACTTTTCATCCTTCCATAGCTAGTCTAGTTATTGATGGTAGCTTAGAGCAGGGATCAGTAAAGTGTTCTCTTACAGGGGAATAAAATTTCCCCAGGGAAACTGATGTGTTAAGCCTCAGGTAATTTTGACATATATGAAAAACATTTTTAAAAGGTCTCCAACCCTGCTGGTGATGAGAGTATCATATTATAGTTGAAGCGGCTATTTGGCTATTCTGCTCAGAGCAAGAATCCCAAATTAAAGGAACTCTCAAATATGGCTCACCTCTTGATCTTTGGATGACCTTTCCTTGAACACATTCCACAAAAAGGAGCCAATTGCCTTTCCTTCTCATAGCCACACAGTCCTCTATGACATGCCAATTTAGGGTATCAAGAGTGCCTTAAGAAATGGAGAAACGAAAGGAAATAACTCTGTTGGAGCTAATGGAGAGTTTATTTCCTTTGTTCTATTTAGGAGATATATAGAGAGCAAACAAAGACCTAAGACTGTTTAAAGTCCTGGGGAAAACAGGAAGCATAGTGAGCTGAAATCAGCAAGCAAGTTATAAGCTTTTTAATTGCAAATGGTTGGGTTAGAAACTCATGTTAGTATTTGTTGGTAAAATTCTACAATTGTGATTTCTTATTTTCAGTATTGTATAAAAATTCAGTATTTCATTCTTTGTAGCCAGAGTCTGCAGGAGTAAATTCCCATAAACCTAAAATAGTGTATTTCTGATTCATAAATATGATTGCACTGTTAATGTGATCCAGCACAAGTCTATTCATAGGATGGCCAATATTGTCATCTAAGAAAGGAGGAAAATGGTGACAATTAAAAAAAAAAGGCTGAAACCATATCCAATTTTAAAACAGAGACAATGAAAAATAATATGACATATGCTTCATCAAACATGGAACCAATGTTTACATTTTTGTCCTTTCCTGGTACAGTTTGACAACTTTCTGTTGCCTAACAAAATTCTGTAGATGTTGTTTCATTCTTTCCAAAAGAGGATGTAGCTTTGGAATTCTTTTACCATGTCCTTTTCTAGTCTATCTCCATTCCAAGCAGTAGTCTATCCTGAGAAGACATTGGGTAAAACTTCTGGATGAGTTACATTATACAGAAGTGTTGGCATTACTTCATCTTCATGTTCTTTAATAGAGTCTGGACAACTCTGGTTAAAAGTTTCAGTTATCGTTTCTCTGGCAACTTATCAGTTCCATTTTCAACAATGCTACATTCTTATACAGTACACACAAATTCATTTCTTTCAGATGGCAAGCCTGTTCTGCATTGAAAAAAAAATCTAAAAGAAAAGGGAACAGCATTTGGAAGGACTGTTTTAAATTCTAAAATTGTATTGACCACTCTGGTATTTCTTGGCACTTATATAGAACACTATGAAGTTGCTTTTACGTTTCTGTGCAACATTTGGTATTAGTAGTTGCTTGAGCTTAACTGCTACTCAAGAAACTTCTTTACTTCTCAAGTTTTCTATAGGTATTAATGAAGAATTCACATACTAAGATGCTGCTGAGTGACATAGCAACCATTGCCCTTGTTGATTTTTTTTTTAACTCCAACTTTTATTGTTTTATCCAAGTATAAAATATAAAGAAAAATAGAAATAGGAAATTAGGGTAAGGAAAAAGAAAGGGGGAAAGAAAATATGGGATACAAGGGGAAAAAAGAAGTGTTGACTTCCAACTTTTGTTAGCACAGTAAAATATAACATTACAGCCTCAACTTTTTACTTTTATACATTAGTATATACTAGCCATTTCTATAACAACAAATCTATGTAATCAGCAAAATCAAAGTCAAAGTCTCATTTTTTTATTCCAAGCACAAAATCCAGAAGTTATTTCCAAATAGAAAACATAATTAAATATATTCTCCTCTTTGAATAAAGCAATCAGTTTAACCATTCCTGCCGTTTCTTCCTTGCTGTGGAAATAATATATATTTCTGTTCGCACTTAATAATCTTTATAAACTATCACCGTTTATATTAAGAAAATTCACTGTATTCTTTCAGATTCTTTCACTTTAAATGTGAAAAAAATACTTTTTTTTAGCTATTTTAAAACACTAAACTTATCTTTAAAAACATTTCTAAGATCAAAGTTCTAATACATTTTTAAACTTTCTCTTTTAAAGATCACTTTCAGTTAGACCAATAAAGTTCCAACTAACTCCATTTAGCTCATTAAATTTAAATCACTCCCTCCAAGTTACTCTCATGAAATATTTTTTTTCTTCTTGTCTACATCCTTTATAAAACTCTAAACTTTTCTTTAATTTAATACATTCTCTTAAGATAGATACTTTCAAATGCACTTTCAGTAGTATTTTACAAGCTTTAAGAATTACTTAAGCATTATATATAAAGGAAAAACACATTTTCAGACTCACTTTACATTAAAAAATTCAATTACAAATACAAATACAAATTCAATTACAGCATCCATCCTAATGCCAATTGACTCATTAAGTTTAAGTCACTCCTCCTAGCTTATCTTCATGAAAAAAAATCTTTTTTCTTCTTTGGAATCTTTATCAAATAGTTATAAACTTCTCTTTTTCTCAAGGATTTCTCAACTTTGTTAATGTCCATGGAGAAAAAGTCCCATACTTGTCCTTTTGAAAGCTGCAGATTTTCGTGGAACTCTTATTTCAGTTGTGTTGGGAGGTTTATATTTAAACCATCATAATAAAGATTGGTGTCAGGTTTATATTCCAAAATTGCAATTGACTCCTCTGCATTGTCAACTACTTGTGAAATTGCCTCAGTGGTTTGGTAACTTTCTACATATATTTGCATCTCTGAAGCAGTTTGAGTAGTCTTTTTAACATTTTTGGAGCATAGCTGGACTATGATTTTTTGGATTTTATTTCAGGATTTTTCAAATACATCTCTAATAGTTTGCTCCTCCATCTTCTTAATGCCCTCTTGAGTCAAAGAGTAGTTACTACTCTTTTAGTCAAAGAGTAGTAGTCACTGAAGAATTACTGGCCAATCAGGAATGGAATCATAAACATCAGAAAACTTTAGCCACCCATAGCAAAGCAGACGAAGCTACAAATGACTAAAAATAATAAACTAGAATTTCTCCATCATTTTTTTTAAAAATACTCCACACTATCTTATTTTAGCTTGCCTTAGCAGCCTTCTTCCTTATTGTTTAACAATGAAGAAATCCCCAAAATGGCACCGATCTTCAAAAAGAAATAACATTTGTTGCAAAAGAGAACCTCTCTTAGTTTAAGAAAGATTAATTAAATGATTAAGAAATGAAAGGCACAACTTACTGTCCATTTGGAAAATAAATTTTAAAATGGCTGCTAGTTCAACAACGAACTGATTGCAGCCCTGCCCCCTCAGCTATTGGCATGCAGACTGTTTCAAAGCACAGCTCCTGAAACTACTTGCAGACCCCTTGTTGTACAAAGGATCTTGTGGAATGATTCTAGGACTTTCCCTAACCCAGAAAAGTCATATAAACTACAGTAATGCCAGTTCCTTCTGTTCATAAGTTGAAAAAGTGATAGCCAGAAAAAAAAAATCCTTCAGGGATCTTTCCCTGGGTGTGTCATTTAGTTAACCATCTTCACCCGAAGTCCCATTGCCCTTGTTGCTTAAATAAAGAGTAGAAGCAGTTGCACAAGGAAAGGCAAAGATAAAAGTTCTGACTGCATTTTCCTCAATATTCTTATATTTCCCTAATATCCCAGGGCATTTGTCCTCAGTTAAACTTCAAAATAACTTGTCAAGAGCACCAGGATTTTAACAGTACATAGTCTGAAGCAGAGATAGCCATCTTGTCAAAACATGCCATCCTGGATTGCAGTCATTTACTTTAATGTAATTACAGAAGTCCTTCAGCTCTACTGGTCTGTCAAAAATGTTGAAATAGCCATACATCTTGATAACATAAAATTTGGGGGCATAAAAAATGCATTTTCCCTGCTGCGCAGCAGAAAACATGCAGTAAATTGTTTGCAACTACCAAACTTTTTTGAACTTTTTTTGTAGTTTTTGATAGACATTGTTATGTTTTCAATAACCTATGCCACCAGTGTCAGATAATGTAACCTATAAGTTTATTTAGTTCCAACCTGGAAGTTACAATTATAGTTGCTTGAGATCTCTTGATTGTTACTATCAAAATCCAAAAGCGTACATTGAATTCCCTTCTCAAAATGAAAAAGAAAAAATGAAAGATATGGGGAAACACTCGATTTTAAATGCTGAGTTCATATTCCCCACCTCTTTTTGAGCAAATAAATATATGTCATTACAGAGAAAAAGAGAGTTCAGAGAAGGGTAAGAGAGAATAGACTGGACAGTTCCTAACTGCACAACTATGCAATTATTTCAAAGAAATGGTTTTGCTGATTTGAAGATGCCCATTTTTATGGATTTTGCTTTAAAAAACAATTTAGAACTGAAACTAATGCTGAAGCATTGCCCAATGTTGATTGAAGTAAGCCTTTGCACTGTTATAAATCAGTGTGAAATGTGCTTAAATGCAAGTCCACTCAAACTACCAATTTATGATTAATATCTCAATTGTAGCTATTGAAAATTCAGGATACAAAATCTTAACCTATATTTAACCTGTTAACATTAATTGGTGAATGACACATAACTTTTATATAAATTAAGAAATCACTTTCTTATATTGGAATTTGTTAAGCTTCCACATCAATATTCTTTTGTTCCTCCACCACAGCAAAAGGCAAATGGATTAAATCTTTTTCCCATTTTATCCTTCCCCTCCACCCCCTGACAAAGGTTACATGACTTTATCTTTCCCAGCTATTTAAAATGTTGCTTTCTTACAATGAGCAAAAGGCAATAAAATCCTGCAAATTTTTGCAAAATTTCTCTGGGCCAAGTTCACATAAACAGAAAAATAAACTATGATTGTTCCTTCAATGTTGCTAACAGAACAGGGAACAGTCTCATCCATACTTAAACAGTGCTTTCTTGATCTATATCCCCTCTCCATGGCATTTTCTTTCCAGTTTATCCTATTTTATCTTTCCAGTTTATCTCCTCTGAAGAAATATCAGTAAGCATTGCAGTTTAGGAGTATATAAAGTAAAATAAGACTCCAAAAATCTGACTGGTGGAGACTTTGCCTGACCGTGGCTAAAACTTTTTTTTTATTGATTCTAGCTGTTATTGTTGAGGAATACATGTTGCCATGTTTTTGCCCTACCCCATTTTAAAAAAGTTGATCATGTCAATTATTTTTATGGTTGAAATTTGTTTTAAACATAAGTTGTAGGTTTAAAATGCAAACTGATCTTCAACATGTAGACAATAGTGACCTTGATCATTCCTATCAATACCATCCTATCCCTTGTTGATTTCAGCAATATTTGCCACCCATAATCCATCTTGGGCAAATCAAAATAATTGTGACTAAATGAACCTGGGAGAAAAACAGCCATATTAAAACATGTTTCTTGAAAAGAATTTGCTTCTATGAACTAGATTCTGGATCTAGGGCTCTGCTTTTCTATGCTTTCAGATTTAGATGAGTTTTTTTATACAGCCAGCAATCTTTTTAAAAAGGTTACTGTTAAGTCCTTCGTTTGATGGCGAATGAAGATCACACATGATTGAATCAACAGCTTTTTATTTCTCCTTCTGCTCACTACAACAACAGTGAGACTCGCAGGTCTCTGCTTTTGTGTCTGGATTCCTGGGCAAAAAAGCTACAGTTACTGGCGCACTTTTGCGCGTTGCGCATGTGCGCAAGGCTGGCGCCTCTCACTCTGGTCCCGGGCAGCTTGCAGCAACCCCGGGACCATAGCAATGTCCCAAGCCTGCTTTTGCAGGCTCAGGACATAACACCCCTTCCCCCCAGATGAAGCTTTCTCCGCACACATGTGTGACCTCTATGAAGGGACATGGTATAAGATTTTGTTAATCAAATGCATGGACTGTGGAACATAGATGTTACTCTAACACCACATTTTTGTGTGATACCATGCTATCGTTTTGGGAATAATTGTATCTGATTTCCAAAACAAAACCAAATAACTGCTCCATTCACTTATGGCATTTCTGCCTTGTTTCTCCGGAACTTGACAGCAACGTCACAAATTCCCTAAGATGTTTGGGTGGGTATTTAACCCGTTGCGACCTCCTCGGATCCAGGGAACACCCTTGGCTTCCCTGCTTCCCTACCGGGTTAGGTGTGCCCACTCTTTGCTCCTCTGGTGCCCAGGTGACCCTGGTTCTGTTGCCTGGCCTGCTTGCTCATCCACCAGGCTCGGCAGGCCAGGACTGTGCTCATTTCCATACCCAGTTGACCTGCCCATCTGTTGGTTGGCAGGAACCTCTAAGTCCCAACCAGTGTCCCTTGGACTTGTGGTATTCTCCAGGTCCACAATGGACCTCCCTTGGGAACACAGCCCCTTATCCCCTATCCCGGCAGATGGATTGTCCAGGGTAGTTTCTGTGTCCCAATGCCTTGTGGCCCCCCAGTCAGTGCCAGAGGTGCCAGAATCAGGATTTGCCTCTCTGTATACTCCCCTTCCAATTGACTTCCTTCTGGGAGCAGTTGCGGAATTGGGCCAGTTCCCTTGAGTTGATCCCAGTTCTCTTGTATTTCTTGATTTGTTTGGATACCCCCGGTCAGTCTCCCTGTCTGGAGTGCTGTATGATGAGTGTGAGTAGTGTGGGTACCCCCTGTGTGACTCCCTGGCTGGAGTAAGTGATGGTGTGGGGAATGTTCCCAGTTCCAATGAATTCCTGTTGGGAACACTTGCGGAAACTTGAGAAGGGCCTTCTCTGGCCTCTTCAGTGGCCAGTGACTGCTGATAGTGATCCCCAAAATGCACAATATAACCCTCCCCCCCAGAGCAGAGTCAGGAATGGAAGAGGACGAGTCCAGTATGATATGCAGCTGGTCAATGTGCCGCCAGAGGACGCAGCCATCGTCCAAGGACACCTTGTAGGACAACGGTCCCGAGACCTTGCAGACCACAACTGGAATCCAAAGATGACCAGGCCCATAGTTCCAAGTCCAGATTGGAGCACCCACTTGCAAGCTCCTTGGTGCCCATGGCTGTGATGCCTGAGACACCACCCGATCAGGGTGCAGTCTGTCTAGTTTAGTTATGAGCCTGTGGCCCCAACGTAGTTCAGCTGGGCTCTTTCCAGTAGAAGTACAAGGTGTGGTGTGATGTGCAAGAAGAAAGTCTGCTAACCTGTGATGCCAATTACCATAAGTCAGCTTCTTGAAGGCATCCTTGGTGATGCGCACCATACGCTCAGCCATATTGTTAGTGGAGGGGTGGAAAGGAGCCGAAGTCATGTGTCAGATCAGGTTAGCCTGAAGAAAAGCCTGGAATTCAGAAGAAGTGAATTGAGGACCGTTATCTGAAACCAGAACATCTGGGAGGCCATGTGCAGCAAAAATGCCTCTCAATTCCTGGATTGTTCTGGCAGTAGTAGTGGAGGAAACAGGAACAACCTCTAGCCACTTGGAATGGCTATCAACAACAACCAAGAAGAATTGTCCCTGAAAGGGCCCAGCATAATCTATATGCACCCTGGACCATGGTGTTTGAGTTTCCTCCCACCTATGAACCGGGGCCTGAGGCATTTCTGGTTGTGACTGCTGGCACAACTGACACCCATGCACCTGAGCCTCGATAGCTTTATCTAGCCCAGGCCACCAAAGATGGCTGTGCACAGGTGCTTTCCTCCTGACAATGCCAGGATGTCCCTCAGGAAGAGAGACCAAGATTCTAGGCCTCAATGAGTCCGGGATAACTACCCTGCTACCCCATAACAGGCAACCCTTAAAAGTGGATAACTCATGCTTCTTGAGCCAGAAGCTTTGGAACTCAGTACCTGGACTCCTGTCAGGCCAACCTGACAGTACCCATGACAACACACATGTAAGAGTGTGGTCGGTGGCGGTTTCTGCAACCACATCCCTGGCATTAAGAGGAGATTCAGGCAACTCCTGAATAGAGAGAATATTGATGGCAGGAGCAGGATCAGGTTCTACCAGTTTGAGAGGTAGCCTACTTAGGCCATCAGCGTGGCCCATTTCCTTACCCGGCTTGTGAACTAAAGTATAATCATATGCAGACAGGAAAATTGACCACCTCAGCATTCTAGGAGATATAATATGAGGGGTTTGTTTGTTAGTTGTAAACAACCCCAACAAAGGCTTATGGCCAGTGTAGACTATAAAATGGCAGCCATATAAGAAATCATGAAATTTCTTAATGCCAGCCACTATGGCCAGTGCTTCCCTGTCTATTTGAGCATAATTGCGCTCAGCAGAAGACAGAGTCCTAGAGTGATATGCCACAGGAACCTGTGTCCCATCAGCCCTCAAGTGACTAAGTACAGCTCCCACCCCATAAGGAGATGCATCGCAGGCAATGCAGACAGGCAATTGTTCATTGAAATGTGCAAGCACAGCATTAGACGTTAGCAAGGCCTTGACCTCATTGAAGCTCTTTTCGTGGACTTTTGTCCACTGCCAAGATGCCTTCATGTCTAAAAGCTATGTAGTGGTTCAGCTACTGCAGCTTTGTGAGGGAGAAAAGCATTGTAAAAATTCAAGAGACCCAGAAAAGCCTGCAGCTCGCTTTTAGACTTGAGGCTTGGAGCCTGCTGTATAGCCTTCAACTTAGATTCAGCAGGGTGAATACCTTGAGCATCTATCCTGAATCCTAAAAAATCAGTAGATGTGACTCCAATCTTACACTTATCCTTCTTCAACTTAAGGCCTGCTCTTTGAAAACAGATCAAGACAGCCCTTAACCTCTCTGCTAAGTTCTGAGATGACTCTCCAGCAATAAGGACATCATCAAAATAGGGGAAGACTCCAGGGATTCCCCTAAGTGTGCTCTCCATGACACTTTGGAATATGCCAGGGGCTACATTTACCCCAAATTGCAGTCTCTTGACCTTGAATGCACCCCTATGCATTACAATGATCTGTGCCTCAGCAGCTGCTTCATCAACAGGTAATTGTTGATATGCCTGTGCCAGATCTAGCTTTGCAAAAACTCGCCCCCCTTTGAGGGAGGCCAAGATATGGCTGATTACTGGTACTGGGTACGTGTGCTGTTGCAGCACCTTGTTTAGTGTGCACTTGTAGTCTGCACATATGCGTATGTCCTTGTTAGCCTTGAGAGGTGTTACTATGGGGGTTTCCCATGGACTTGAATCTACAAGTTCTAAAATGCCTTGCTGGATCAATTTATCCAGCTCAGCATCAATCTTGCCCTTAAGTGCGAAGAGTACTCTTCTAGCCTTAACTCTGATGGGTGTGATGGTTGGATCTAACCTCAATGAAACTGGAGGCCCCTTGTAGGACTCAAGCTGTGGGCTAAACACATCTGCAAATTCTTCACAGACTTCTGCTAGACTCAGCGTTTGCAAATGTTGTATCCCAGTATCCTGGATTCCCAAGGCCTCAAACCAATTGAGCCCTATAAGACTTGTTCGTTCACCCACAACAACCAACACATCTAATGGACCCTCAAACTCCTGTGTTGCATTGTAAGGGTGGCCTCCCCCTTTACACACACCTTGGAATTTTGAAAATCTGTTAGTATTATGTTGGATGGTCTGAGTTTGGCTTGAAAACCACTGCTGTTGCAAATCTTTCTAAATGTATGAATGGAAATAATGGAAAGAGCGGACCCAGTGTCCAGCTCCATGGCTACAGGAACCCCTTGCAACCTAAACTTAAGTGACAGTTTTTCTTGAGGGGTTTGTGGGTACCTGTTCTGCAAATACTTCTGTGTGATGTGCAGAAACCCACCCTATTTTGGCTGGGGACCCTGGTACCTTTCAGACGCAATTCTTCTCGAGGTTGTACCTTCTGGCGACCCAAACAGATGGATGGTATGTGGCCTTGCCTGCCACACACTCTGCAGATGGCGGAACAGAACCTGCAGTCGGCTCTCTTATGGCGACCTCCACACCCAAAGTATTTGAGTGCTGCTGGGGCCTTCTCTTTATCTTCCTTCTGCTGACAGGTAAAGCCGATCCACCTCTTCTTCAGGATCTTTCTCCAATCCTTCTTGGACACCCTCATGGTGAATGGTGACTGCCTCCAGATTGTTTCTGATGGGCCGCATTATTATTATTGGTTTTATAGTTTTAACAAAAAGTATTTAAGACACACCGTGATGTTTGGGTAAACAAAGATTCCAACATAAAATCACACAATAACAGCTCAACTTAACAGATTCACTATCATCTCTCTATTTTCCTCAAGTAATGTAGTAAATTTAATATATTTCATTTCTATCCTAAATTTCTATTACTACTAAACTTTTTGTTTATTAAAACTTTAAATCAATTTCAATTACCATGATCAGATAGTGTTTTACATCAACATATTTTTTTTTTTATTGAAATTTTTCAAAAGTTTTACAAATAAGAATCCACCCCCCCCTCCCCAACCACCCCACCCCCCCCCGACTTCCCAGAACTGAATATAGGATTATTTAACAAATATTTTAAAAATAACATTTGCAATTTATAAAATAATTAATAATAATAATAAAAATCACAGTAATAATATATATAATAATAATATACATAACATAAACTTTAAAATGAATAATATATACTAAAAAAGAAAAAAAAAATAAAAAAAGAAGAGAGAGAGAGAAAGAAGAAAGAAGAAAGTAGACGAAGAATAAAGCATATATATATTAAAAAAAAAATATGAATAATAATACGTAAAAAATGTATATATATAAAAAAGAAAAAGAAGAAAGAAAGAAAGAAAAAACAATCATTACAAATTATAAAAAGGCTAAATAATATTTTTCCATATCCAGATTATATTGTATAAAATTTATCCATTTTTTGCAGCTTGATCAGCCATCAGCATGTTAAATTGTGTTTTTAACAATTTTAAAGCTCCTTTAACCTTTTCATCTAAGGGATTTAAAATTAAAAGTTTCTCTTTTAATTTAATCTCCTCTTCCAAGTCTTTCCGTTTCTGAGTCTGTTTCTGTCTATGCAAATTATTCATTTTTATCAAAATACCACGCATGAAAGCTTTACTTGCATCCCAGACCAGTTTTACATCAACATATTATCACTTCAAATACCTCTTGCAAATATATTCAAGTTCTTAATCCCTCTCATCCCTTTTTTTATCACCAATCTTATTTATTTCTTCTTCCAATAATAACTAGTTTAATTAAAAAAACAATATTATCATATCTTATCAAATCATATTATTATACACAAACATCTCTTAAGTAATTAAACATTACACATGTATATAGTTATAGTTTTCTTACTTCTAAATCTAAATCATTATCCTTAATCTTTTAGCCAATAAGTCCATTTTTGTTACTTATAGTTGACTTAATTCATTTCCATTCATTAAAGAAACCAAATTCCATCCAATTAATTATCATACCATATCAAGACGTATTATTATACACAAAAACCTCCTAATTAATTAAGCATTTCAAAATTCCAGTCTAAATCAATCTATTATTCCAAGGAATGCATTCTTAGTCTCTATAAAGCCAAGTTTCTTTTTTCACTACACATTTAAGTTTCATATTTCCATATCAAATTTCCATAAAACAAAAAAGTCATCAAACTAAATTAAACACACATAAATATAATTGTAGATTTCTTACTTCTAAATCTAAATCATTATCCTTAAAACAATCCATAGAAGCAACATTGCTTTTTAATCCATTAAACAGTTTTTACTAATTTAAACACACATGTATATAATTGCATTTTTCCATTCTAAATCATTATCCTTAAAACAATCCATGAAGTCAACATTGCCTTTTACTCCATTAAAGATTTTTAAATTTGTTTTTCAGTCTAATTCTGGGTTTCTTTCTATGCCACACAGGCTTCCATAAAATGCTTCCCTTTCAACCAATAAGTCCATTCTCAATGCTTGTAATAATCTTTGAGCAAACATACGTCTCTTTCTCTGCAGTAAACATCTTTTTTCTCTTTCAGCCAATAGATCAGTTCTTATTGCTTGTAGTAGTCTTTGAGAGTATAAATCTCTTCCTCTGCAGTAAACGTCTTTTTCTATTCTCTTTACAATATAGTTGCTTTGTATTTTGTATTTTGAAGTCTTAGTCTTTGCTTGTTCTTTGCCGCATGTTCTTGACTGCCCCACCTGCTACTTCCTCAGCCATCACCTCTTGTAGAGCATCTTGGAACGAGATATCTTCCTTTGCAAAGATCCTCTGTTGTAAGTCCCTGTTCCTTAGACCGCATACAAAACGGTCTCTCAGCCTTTCTTCAAGATCTTTGAACTCACATGGTTTGGCTGCTCTTCTCAAGATCGCAATAAACTCCTTGGCTGATTCTCCTGCCCTCTAATCCCTCTGTTCAAACGTGTGTCTCCACGCAATAACAGACATCTTGGGCTGGAAATGTTCTTTCAATAGCTTCTTTAAGTCTGTGTACATTACAGACTCCAGAGACTGCCAGATTTTCCGCAATTTCAAATGCGTCCTGACCATAGACACACAACAGCGTTGCAGCCTTCAGGCCGTCTTCTCTGACCTGGTTTACTCTGAAATAGTTTTCTACTCTTGCAACATAAGACTCCCATCTCTCTGGGTGTGAAACATCAAATTCAGATAAGCACCTATCTTTGCCATCCTTGCTTCTTCTTCTCAGGAAGGAGTCAATCAGCCGAGCTTACCTCCAGCGACGCTGTACTGGCAGACTAGAATGCTGAATTTAACGCCATGTTTCCTTCTCCTTGGATAAGTCTTACAGCTTTTCTTCTTTCAAGCTTGCAAATATCCCACCTTCGTCGCCAGTGTTAAGTCCTTCATTTGATGGCGAATGAAGATCACACATGGTTGAATCAACAGCTCTTTATTTCTTCTTCTGCTCACTACAACAACAATAGTGAGACTCACAGGTCTCTGCTTTTGTGTCCGGATTCCCAGGCAAAAAGGCTACAGTTACTGGCGCGCTTTCACGCCTCATGCATGCGCACAAGGTTGGCACCTCTCAGTCTGGTCCCGGGCAGCTTGCAGCAATCCCGGGACCATAGCAATGTCCCAAGCCTGCTTTTGCAGGCTCAGGACACAACAGTTACTACTTGTACAAAGAAAAAAAATCTGCGGAAGGGTCTGGAAGTTGTAATTAAGAGGGAAAACAATATTTGAAAAGGAAATAACATTTCCTTTTTAAAAATCATTCACTTTAGATGTTTTACTTTGTTTGTTTGTTGGTTGGTTAGTTTACACCTTCAAGTCAGTATTGACTCCTGGTGACTGCCTGAACCAGTTCCTGCAGTTTTCTTGGCAAAATTCCAGAAGTGATTTGCCATTGCCTCTTTCCTGGGACTGAGACAGAATTAATTGTCCAATACTTAACTATAAAACTTAATGTCAAAGAGAAAAATATACAATACAGCGTATCCAAAAATTAGAAATGCTACTTTTGTTACTGTTAACTGATCAATTAGCTAGACAGTACTCATATTGTAGTTCAATTTTACTTCTTAATGTATATATAAGAACATAAGAACCTCCCAGTATTTTTAGAAGAAATAGCTTACCAAAATTCTTTAAAATCCACTTTGGTCCTTTTTTTATTTATGATAACCAAGTATTCCCTTGATTCTTGGCTTTATTCTCTCTCTCTCTCTCTCTCTCTCTCTCTCTCTCTCTCTCTCTCTCTCTCTCTCTCTCTCCACAAATTAACTCAGTGCTCTTTCTCTGTCAAAGAGGAATAATGTAAAGGATCCCCACCATTCCCTCATAGTCTGCTTCCTCTGGAACAGAGGTGTCAAACTCGCAATGTTACATGATGTGTTGTGACGTATCATGACTTTTTCTATTGCCAGCAATGGGGTGCCGGCAACCATGACACATCTGGCCTGCAGGCCGGCAGTTTGACACCCCTGTTCTAGAACATCAGGATAATTGGGAGCCATATGTAGAATCAAAGTTTCTGAATTGTTGAATCTTAGGTAAAGAACTTGTTCAGAACAATAGAACGTGGCAATCAATATAGGATAGAAATGGTGGAGGAAGTGGAGGCTACTGACATATTCTATGCTCTTATTAGAAGCATACTAAGAAAGGCATTAGGATTGAAGCATGTGTGCTATGAGGTTTAAATCACCATCCCTTTCTTGGACTATCTTACATCTATTTCAAGAGGAAAATAATGTCTGCCCATCTCTCTCCATATTATAAATTTCAGCCATGTTTCACTAACATTGAGGATGGATAGGCACATTTGGCACTTTGAAAAGCACTACATGGCTGTATTTTAGGGTGATGGTGGAAGTGGTTATCTGAAAATAGCATATTGTGGATATTGTCACATTCTCTCCAAAACACTGTATTCTGATCTTGCTTTAAGATGTCACCCTAAAAGTCTGAATCAGGAACACTCTACCTAAAGGTAGATGATCACTGAGGATTGTGTTAACACAGCAGCAAACAACTCCTCAACTGTAATCTGTATTTATTTACCTATGCCCGAAATCTTACCCGATAACCCACACAGCTAGTGCAGCAGAAGTGTAACATAAGCATACTGAAGTATAACTATAAGTGTTCATGCTACTGTGTTCTGGACCAACAGCAGCTACTGAATGATCTTTCACGGCAGTTCACTGTAATTTTACATGCAAAATAAGAGGGTCACATATTCTAGAATGAAATTAGTATAAACATAATTGCTTGTTTAATTCCATCTCTACTGCAAATATGTCTTTTCTCATGTACTGGAAGCAACTATTGTCCATTACTTGAAGGTTTAATAGTATACATTACATACAATGTGTATGTACCAATTCGGCAGAACTGGAAGCTAATTTTTTGTTGCCCAGGCCCAGAATGGACTTCTAGAAGTGGAATCCACACAGAGAACTGGTTGTTCACATATTTGAATCCCACCACTGATTACATATATCAGTGGTGGTGAACCTATGGCATGCATGCCAGAGGTGGCACTCAGAGCCCTATCTGTGGGCATGCATGCCATGCCCCGGAGATGGCAACTGTCCCTCTTCAACCAGCTGCCCACTAACTTGCGGAGATCCCACATGGCTGGATGCATCCCAGCACCCATGCGCTCGCTGGCCTCTGTGTGCAGGGGCCGATGGTGTCAGGCAGCAGCTGCCCTGGCCCCTGCCTCACCTTGCCCTGTGACAATGGCACCCCCACCCTGCCTCGCCTTGCCTCATCTCTCCCCTCAGGACGAGCCACCTGCCAGAGACCCCCTGGATCTCCTCCAACCTTGCCCGCCCCCACAGGCGTCCCTCCCCACGAGCAACATTGAGGTGATCATGCCCACCTTGGCCACACCCACCCAATCTGCCATGACCACCACAGCCATGTCCATCCAGTGGGCCACGCCCACCTGGCACCCAGCCATAAATAAGTGGGTTTTGGGTTGCAGTTTGGGCACTCGGTCTCTAAAAGGTTCGCCATCACTGACATATATGGTCTTTCAGAACATATAGTACTTACGACTTTTTTTCTCTGTCTGCATCCTATTGATATTAATGGGAAAAGATTTGGGTAATCGGTTACTTAGAGCAGTGTTTCCTAACCATTACTGGGTTTATGGATGTCAACTCCCAGAATTCCACTGCTAGTATGGCCATTGATAAGAATTCTGTCAATTGAAGTACATACCCCTGACCTAGAGGGATAAAATATCACAGGGTTCCCTAAGTAGGGTGTAAAAGATAAAAGCTTTAATGTAGCAAGATCTAGAGAGAAACACTTTTTTTTTCTTTTAAGAGAACATGTAGGGCAAGGGATCTGTACTCTTTTGCCACATAACATCATTGCTATACAAAGTTCCATATTTGATTTCAGGATTCGATCCTCAACTGCAATTTCATATGTGTGAGAGACTTTCTGAAACACTGGTTTGATTTTTGAATGTGCTGATTTTGTTTCTACTTGAATGTTCTAGTTCTTATGGGTAAACCCATCAGCAATCCATAAAATATACTTTGCTGTATGAAAATTGTGGGAAAGGCTTCATCTGACCAGATTATAGAAATAGAAAATAGTAAACAGCATATTTTTACATGGCTACCAAAATAATATACATACATACATACATACATACATGTATGTGTGTGTGTGTGTGTGTGCATTATGCACTATGAAGACAAAAAGCTAACAATCATTTGTCTAAAGATGGATTTTAAAAAGAAGATACTGAAATGGGAATATATAAGTATATATATAAGTACCTTAATGGGCCTGTTTTTCTTTTCCACTGCTGGCTGAAATACTTAAATTTAATGTTGACTTTTACAATTACAGCTTAACTGTGTACTTAGTAAGGCTGTGTAAATCAAGTTGTATAACTGTAGCAATGTCTGTAGTCTGTAGTCCAGATTTTTTCATCAGTTTTGTAGAATAAAAAGGCCTTGCTAGATTCTAGAAATATTCAAGGGGTTTTGAAATATTTTATTTTTAATAGAGAATAAGCTTATTTTTTAAAAAAAACAACCTGTAATTTTGTTAAGTTGTAAATGTATATTTGATAAACACCCAGATGATGAGCATGTAATATGGAAGTTTTCAAGTTGAAATTAATAAACAAGTGAAATAAAGTTTACAAAAAAGTTGTGTTGTGTGTCTGTAAAATTAAGAGAAATAGAAAGAATGTAATAATTCTGAATGAAGGTGGTTGATTCTGTAAAGTGAAGTGGGAAGCAAAGCATAGATTTAATACTGAAAGAACATATATGTGAGCTAATATGAATTTGTCTTATTAATATTGTTATGGGAATGTATGAAAGTAAGAATGTTATATGATAGTTGTATGCAATGCTCTAGTGTGTGTATTAATGAAAGAAAAATAGGTGACTTTTGTGAAAAATTGTAAAATGTTGTGAATCTAGAGGAAAAAAATATTCTTCTGGGTTATCTGAATGGATGGGTGAGATCAAGGTAAGAAATAAAATATGGTTGGACTACTTATAGACTAAAGAATAAACAAAAATTGTGATTGGTGAGTATCTGTTTAGCAAAATGTTTTTTGTTTTTTTTTGCTTCAAATATACAATATAGTGTAATTCCTGGGTATGTATAACAGAAAGAATGTGTAAAAGACATAATTAATTTGATTGTCTCTCATAAAGATTCAAGGAGTCAGTGAAGGTTATGAGAACAATTTAAAAATTCTGAATGAATGACAGACCATAATTTGGTAATATCAAGACTTGATCTTAGGAAACAATGGAACAGAAGAAAAGATAAAGGTGATAGAAACTTGAATGAAATGAGAATGACTGCAGGAAGATTACATATGATTAAAAGACAGATGTCTGCACACGATAAATGGAAAATAAAAGTGCTATGGAAATTGCTTGAAAATGAATAAAAATAATTAAGTTACAAAGCACTTTTTTGGAAGTAGCAGAATTTCGACTGAAAGTAATCAAGCAAGGAGAATGAAGAAAATTTGTGAGGAGAAGTGTGGTTTTATCATGCTCAGTCAGGAACACTCAGGCCACTTTTTTTTATTTTAGAGCAAGAAATATAAGAATGGTTGTGAAAAAGCTTATTTCCTCAGATGAAAATGATGTATTCAGAGAGTAGGAATCTAGTCTGAGAAAGAACCAATGAAGTAGCTCTTTGCAACTTCAGCAGAGGTTCAGTTACAGGGATTCTAGGTTGGTCAAAGTCTTACTCCTAGTAGCTACTTCCTGTCTGGCAGATGATCAAAAAGAAAGTGATGCTAGAAAATACTGGGAAGACTGGAGCAGGAAAGAATCCCCTCAGATTCTCACATAATTCCAAGTTAAGTGTAAGATGAAGAACCATTTAATACATTTATGGATAGGTGGCTAGGGCTAGGGACAGGCTAGGGACTGAGATAGAGACAGGAACAGAGGCAGATGGAATGCTTGTGTGGTACTAGAGGTTGAGGATATGAATGTGAATACAGTTTTGTATGCAGATGATTTCAGGTGCCTTGTTGGTATAATTTAGACTTGGATTTTCTTTTTACTCTTTTTTCTGTATGTTCTGTAGATTGCCTCAAAATGAAATATCTTGATGGGAATGTATATAGTTGAAGAGTGCTTTGAAGGTAGTTTACTTGGACTGTGGCCACCGAAAGATCTCTGCCAAGAGAAATAAAAAAAATTATGCAAATGAACATTTTCCTCTTTCTGAATACTATTGGACAGAAAGATGAAAACCTTTGTTGTTGTTGTTGTTGTTGTTGTTCATTCACTAAGATGTGTCTGATTCTTCATAACCCCAATATTATCAAATAATAATTAGTAGATTTGAATAAAGAACAACCTTGTCTTTGACCAAGAGGTTATCACAAATATGTTCAAACATAGTTTGTTTCTATTTCCATATAATTTATGCATATTGTGCATGTTCCCTTCCAGTATAGCGATTTCCTTTCTTTGTAATAGCTTCCACTTTAAATTCTTTCTGGAGAAGTCCCCAAGAGCTGTGGTGGTGCAGTGGTTAGAATGCTGTATTGCAGCTAACTCTGCCAACAGCTAGCTGTTCGATTCTGAACAGCTCAGGTTGACTCATCCTTCCATCCTTCCGAGATCAGTAAAATGAGGATCCAGATTGTTGGGGGTAATACACTGACTGCTTAGAGAAGGATGTAAAGCACTATGGGGGTGGTATATAAGTCTAAGTGCTATTGCTAAAAATGTTTCTAGCTATGTCTGCTGATTCTGAGCCACCGTATGTATTAATATACTGCATCACAGAAGCAATATGTCATAGAAATACAATTTGTTGAAAGAAACTCCTCATAAATATGTGTATGTTTGCATGTGATCAGACTTAAACACTATGCAAATGTTACAAGAAATGCTGAACTCATCACCAAAGTCTCCACCCACCATCATATCTTTGAATATACAGCAAGGTCTTCTGAAGTGAGCTCACATTTTGGAGCTATTTCCTATGATTCAGAAAAAACAGGTATCTGTTAGTACAATTTTTACTAACATTTATTGAAAAGCATAAGCTTCAGTGACCTATAGCTCACTTCATCATATTCATAGAGTGAGTAGGTTGATTTAGTGTTTAAATTGGGCTGAGGTGGGGGGAAATGGGAGGAGCAAAAATGTTGGGAAAGGGAGATTAAGATAAATTGGTTATTAAGATGCAGCTCATTGAAAAATGCCTTTTAATAAAATTTGTTAGTCAGAAAAGGTGCTATTAGAATTTTGCTACCACAGACTAATATGGCTCTACTTCTACAATGTTCAAAATTCATACAGTGAGTTTCTTCATCTTCCTTCTCCTCCTCTTCCTCCCACTGTATGTAATTTAAGGGTAATGCTCCAAAACCAGATGCAAGAAGCTACTATGTTTTTCATATACACACCTGCCTTCAAATAATTTGAGTATTGTGGTTTGAGCAATCTCTGTAACATCCAAATAAAAGTTTCTTTGGCACTTTGGAACTTTAAGGACAGATTCAAACTATCCTTCTCCTTAACAAGAGGTAATTTGGGCTACTGCCTTTGCAAACATTGGGCAGGCCTGCAGCAAAATTCAAACTGGAGAAATTTTAAATTTTTAATAAACTGTGGGATGATTCATAGGAGAAGTATCTAAACATTTTGATTTTATAGGAAAATGAACAGTTCACCATGTCTAATCCCATATTTACACATATATTAGACATTTCCAACTTATATTACAACTTACGTTTTATCAAAGCGGTTGTGTTGCTGTAAGATAATAATGAGCAAATTTCTGCCTAGATTATTCTTCAAGACAATGTATATCCCTCTTCTCAGGAAAAGCATCTGGGAACTATTGAGAGGAACTGATATGCTCTGTAATAAAGCTGGAAACAAGCATCCTCCTGGCAACTTTAAGTTAGTGGTATTAATATTTCTTCTCAGCAGGAATTGTCTTGCACTTGACAGTTGTAGTACAAACTGACAGAGAGTATTTCCAAGTGTGTAGTGATATGTGTCTCTCAGTAGGAAGTGCTAAGTTCACTGTTGCAAACCCAAATCCTGCCCGTAAAGCATGAAGCCCAATTATTCCCCATTACACAGATGATTGAAGGATTTGATCTTGCTGAACAAGTATCAAATGAGCTGACCCACAGTTGCTGAACTGACATGAACATCAAAATTAAGACATCAACCAAATTATCCACTTAATGTTCTGATCTAGTTTCCAGGCCTTTAAATGCAGTAAAATATGCAATAATTGTGTAAAAAATTATTTTAATCAATTGAAATGTTTTAAATGACTTTTAAAAGCAAGTCTACGTTTTAAAACAAACAAAAATAAGTATATGGTAAAAAAAATCCTGGCAATACAATTTCACTGAGATTTCAGTAGATGTAAAACAGTATGCTTGGCAATGTCAGCTGCAATGAACACAATTTGCCAGAGATTTTTTTTTTTTTTTTTTTGCTAAAAATGATGCACAAAACAGCATACATTGAGGACGTATTTAATTACCTGTGCTGTGCTGATGACAACACCTTGATAGCTGAAAATGCAAAGGATATGCAAGGCCTAATACTGAAAGTCAAAGACTCCTGTGAAAAAACCATGAGACTAAAATTAAATTTAAAGAAGACCAAATTTTATGGTCTTAATGACAACAGATAGAACAACGAGGCTTAGAGTGGGTAATGAAGATATCAAAGTGAATAGTTTCTGCCTTTTAGGATCAACTATAAATGGACAAGCAGTCAAGAAGTACAGCACATCACAGATTAACATGCCGCAGATCAGCTGTGAAGGCCTTGGGAACAACAATATTCAAACGACATGTCTATACCTACAGAGATAGAATCATGAAAGCCACGGTACTCCCTGCAACATAATGTAGGCATTTATTTTGCATGCAGTTTCCACAAAAGTTAATTCCATTTGGTAGATCTATGAGAAACCATTTCCTCTGCAAGTGTTTGATAATGTGTAGTGAATCTTGATTAAAAGAAGGGCTTTCTGCTTCATGTTGGTCACTGAGGAGCAGAGCTGACAGACAAAAAAGATTTATGAGAAGTGCAGCCCAACTTGCCACTACATTTGCCAAACATATTATTTAATTCATTTAAAGCAGCATTCAAGCTGTTTCAGAATAAAGAACTTAAGAGCTGTCAGGTTTAATAGAACAAGGGACTTTAGGGGCTAATAAAAAAATATAAATCACTGGTTCTGCATTTTGGGGTTTTTTGCTTGTCTCATGAGGAACATGTATTTTCTTGGTATGTATTTATAACTGAAAATATGGCTTTTGTATGATAGTTGTTTCTACATGAGACTTTTATACTAATGACTTTTATTGATAATATTATCAAAAGAGTTTTTCCATGATCCATCTTGTTAAGACTGATGTTTTTATTTATTAATTTACCAGGGCAGTAAATTACTGCAAATATATATACAGTATTGGAAGATACAAGTTTACTTCCATTTAAAGGTATGATTGTTTGTTTTTAAATCTCTTTTTGGCCATTATAATAACACAAATGTTCATCTGCCCCATCACTTATATAAAATGCATTAAAAATATGTCCATGATAGACCTGAAAATCAAAGAGAAGACATGGTTGCAGCTTGAAAAGCAGCCAGGCATTATTATAATGGACATAAAGAGATTTAAAAACAATCATATCTTTAAATGGAAGCAAACTTGTATCTTCCAATACTATAAAACAAAATGTATGCATGTGTGTGCACTTGCATATAACCACACATTTGTGTTTTCAAAATATGGATGAAGCAGCTTAATGCAAATTAAGACACTTTACAAAAATACCTCCTTATTAGACATCAGATTATTTTTCTTCTTTTAATACTTGCCAGTGTTGCTGATGAATTATCAAAATGAAAACTTTATCTTACTGAGATAACTTAAAAATTCTCATAATATTCCTAATATATTTTATCTAACCAAGATCTCCAAATTTGAGTCTTATGTACAGGTAGTCATTGCTTACCAATTGTTTCATTCAGCAATAATTTGAACGGGAAAAAGGACTGTTTGAAGGGGGGAGAATAATATAAGCATTGTCTCTAAGCCAGTAGTGGCGAACCTATGACATGCATGCCAGAGGTGGCACTCGGAGCCCTCTCTGTGGGCACATGTGCCATTGCCCCAGCCTCGCCTCCCCCCGTGACCCCCTCCTCACCAGCAGCCGCCCTGGAGGAGAGTCACCCCCGAGAGTGGCCCATGCAGAGCAGCACAGCCAAGGACATGGCAGCCAGGCAATGTAGACAAGACTCTGCCTTCATGCCCCATCGTGCACAGTTGATGCTGTGGGGCATGGGCAGAGGGTGTGGCCACCATGGCACTGCTGGGCTGCCTGGGCGATCTGTGGCAGGCCGTGGAGGTGGTGAGTAGCCCTGCGGGCAGGCAGGGCGGGGGCCAGGGTGGGGGAGGAACGGGGGTGGGGCAGGGGGTGAAGCAGAGGTGGGACCAGTTTTGGGGCACTCGGTCTCTAAAAGGTTCGCCATCACTGCTCTAGGCAATCTCTCCTCTGCCTGATCCATTCCCCCATAGAGCAGAGAGATTGGAGAAAAAGGAATTACAAGAGAATAAGCAGGCACACAATGGGGAATATACCAGGCTGTTTTGCATAAGATGCTAGTGACTGTCAGCCTCAGTACATCACTTTTGTTGTGTATTCCCATTGTCTGCCAGCTTACTCTTTTGTAACTCCTTCCTCTTCAATGAATGGAAATACAGATTAATCTCTTTTTGTGCAAGGAGAGTTGTTCGAAGTCTAACAAAATCCAAAGGTGTGAAACTGAATAATCTTGCTAGTTTCAAGCCAGAAAACACAATCATGGTCACATGATTTCTCACTTAGCAACTGCTTTGCTTAGCAGTGGAATTGCTAGTCTCCATTGTGACAGCCTAGCAAAGGCTACCTTTATATTTAAGTTAATTTCAAGGGCAACAAATTATTTATAAATTTTGATACCATTCAGTCATAAGAAATAATAGTAGCATCAAAACTCCATCCCCAAATAAATCCATTATATCAAATTTAAAATCTGTAATATAAAGGAAAATCCAACACAAATCAGGAGGTCAAATTCAACTGCATTGAAGTGACAGGATGAGGCAACAAATGGATGAAATTTAGTTAGAAAAGCTGATCCTGAATGTAAGTAGAAGCAAGCCACATGAAGGGATCTTCCTAAAATATTGCACTAATCTGACTATGATTCCTTTTTTTTTTAGCTTCCTTCAATTTTCCTTCTTGTCTCCAAAGATAATGAAACCCTCAGATGTACTTTAACTTAAAGAAATATGAGTAGCATCAAAATTATAGCATTTCTGGGTAGCATCAAACTGATATTGCTGTGCTGAAAGAACTCAGTTACTTGCCATATGTGGAAGGAGGAGTTAGGATAATCCATATTTTCCACAGAGGGCTGGTGTATTTTTTATTGTTTTATTTTATAATTTTGTGGAAAATGGCATAGACAAGAAATATCACTAAAAATATCTCTTTTCCAGTTCTCCTAATAGTGGTAAATACATTTTGTGTAAATGCAGTCTATTTTTTTTTTAAAGTTATCCCCTAATTTTGATAACTTGATTGGGAAGTTTGTTCCTTTGGGTATTTTTTTTAAGAGATATGTAATATTTTAGAGAGAGAGATTGTTTATTGCTCCTTGTATAGAATTATTTGCCCATGACACTAATAAATAAGTAGTTTTTTCTAGTTTTGAGAAACAATATTTTCTGCTGTGCAATTCTGGTTTAAATATCGTCCTTCTCACAAATGGTGGAAAAAAGCTAAGTGAAACTATTTTTGATTTGTTTTTAATCTCAATGGAACTCTGATTCTTTGGTCTTTATGAAACATCAATGTGTAGCCCATTTATCTCATTCAAAATAATCTAAGCTGTACATTGTTTCCAGCACAGACTGCCAAATATTTCTCAAGAAAGAGTGAATTAGAAGTTCGAATGCTATAGACTTTTGCTCAATATACTTCCAAATCAATTTTGCCTGAAATACCTAATATTGGCCAGTATCAGTGAAAGCTATGTAGACAATTAAGTTTATGTTGGTTTGACAGCTGTTTGGAGAATGCCTTGGATTTTATAAGTTTAACTTAGATACATGGCTAAATGTAAGAGTGTGCATTGAGAGAGGTAAACTCTTTTTCTTTTTATTCAGACTAAATAAATCATTTCCCTATGATTGTGGCACCTGACAGTTTTGCAACAGTTCTTTTTTTTCTGTTACAAATGAACTCTCATATTTTTAGGAAACATGCATAATATTAAAAACTTCATATTGGATATTTTTTTCTAGAATGGAAAGAGAAACAAGACTTTAGAACTCAAACCATAAACAACTTCTTCTTCTTCTTCTTCTTCTTCTTCTTCTTCTTCTTCTTCTTCTTCTTCTTCTTCTTCTTCTTCTTCTTCTTCTTCTTCTTCTTCTTCTTCTTCTTCTTCTTCTTCTTCTTCTTCTTCTTCTTCTTCCTGTTTTTCTTCTTCTTCTTCTGAAAATTATTTCCAGTTTATTTCAATACAAGAGAATT
Source organism: Crotalus tigris (assembly GCF_016545835.1). NCBI lineage: Eukaryota > Metazoa > Chordata > Lepidosauria > Squamata > Viperidae > Crotalus > Crotalus tigris. The sequence goes on along the minus strand of NW_024100540.1, from coordinate 1,223,991 downwards.
AATTAACAATCACTTGTTCACCAACTGCTCAAACTTACAATGTAACTAAATGGGTGGTACTTCAGTTCCAATTACCATAGCTACCTGAGTATTATCTGTAGCAAAATGGAAACTGGAAGAAAAAAGTAAACATGGAACCAAACATTTGAACTGAATAAGGGAAGGAGTGTGAGAATGAATAAGGAGAATTAATCAAGATGTATTAATTTATTCAGTTTCTTGCCTAATTTCAAAGGACCATGGTTAACTTGACAATTAGAAAAATGATTAAATCAGCTTCACGAGGTAAAAAACTGATAGTATTACCAGAGGAAATACTGGTAGCAGTCAAACATGTTCTCTCTCTCTCTCTCTCTCTCTCTCTCTCTCTCTCTCTCTCTCTCTCTCACACACACACACACACACACACACACACAGATTGTATGTGCGTGTAATTTACCCACCATGTGGATAATGTAGACTTAAAAATAACTTTTCATCATAATCTCACTGGAATTCAAGGTCACCCAAAGTGATTAGCAAAAGGTGCAGGCCAATGAGAAAAGAACAAGAGATAATTCATGGAATTTATTTGTTACAGACTGTGATAATGGCTTTAATTTGAATGACTTTAGAGATGCATTAGATAATTTTTTGAATACTAGCAGTCATATTGATCACATGAAAGCTACACAACAAAATCACAGTTGTTGGGGGAAAATAATGAGATTAATTTTGTTTTCAAACCTTTTTTTGTACCTTTCTGAAGTATACTATTTTGGCCACTTTAGGCACAGACTTTTAATATATGTAGACTTTCACTCTGATCCACCACAATACACACCTTTGAGGAATGAACTAATCAATATAGACCTACTAATATTTTATAGTTGGTTATTCAATTCTGAATTCCAACTTGATTTTTTCATGGTCAGAATCTTAAAAATCAAAAGTGCACTTAAATGGTTTTTACCAGGAATAGAGTAGAAACAATCCTTAATGCAGTATCAAATAGTTGGTAACCAGATCAATATGTCCCTCAGTGAAAGACTTGTTTTATATGCTGTTTCCATAAGTTTCAATTATATTTATAAGCGGCTCCTAAAAGAAGTGGAACCTTATGCATTATGAGGCTGAATAAATTGGAATTTCAAATTATATGTGGGTGTAATCGCTGCCAATTCAGGAACTGTTTTGACCTACTGTATAATGTTTTGATATTTTAAATAATTACATTGCAAAATGCATTATAGAAGGAAACTGTATTAATATCATATATTAGAACTAAACATGATGGATAAAAGATGTCTATGGCTATTATTTGTTGATCAGTGTAGTTTTTGAGATCCATGCATATGAATTATTCATAATCTAGAAAGATAAATAAAGAGAAAAAATATGTTAAAGAAGCAACCAGATATTAGAGAATGTCTAACACTGGAAAATTGCTAAGATTTTTTTGTCTACATCTTTGTCCCCTGCAAAAATCATTATGCATTATTTTCCACTTCACAAAGTATGGGATCTTTGTGTCTTGCGATAATGATGATGATAACAACAACAACAACAATAACAATAATCACAATAATCACAATAATCACAATCACAATCATAATAATAATACTGTTGGAAGGTACTTTGAAGAGTCTTCTAGCCCAACCCCCTGCTCAGGCAGGAAACCCTATACCATTTCAGACAAATGATTGTTCAGTCTCTTCTTAAAAACTTGCAGTGTTGGAGGCAGGTTGTTCCACTGATTAATTGTTCTAACTGTCAGGAAATTTCTCCTTAATTTAGGTTGCTTCTCTCTTTGATTAGTTTCCATCCATTGCTTCTTGTCCTGCCTTCAGGTGCTCTGGAGAATAGCTTGACTCCCTCTTCTTTGTGGCAACTCCTGAGATATTGGAACACTGCTATCCTGTCCCTCTCATTTTTCTCTTCATTAAACTAGACATACCCAATTCCAGTAACTGTTATTTATATGTTTTAGCCTCCAGTCTTTAAGCAAGTAGACAAAATGGAGCATTCTGTGGGCCATTCTGTATATTGATACCCATCACTCATTCTATCTAAGATAATAGATATGATAATGGAATTGATATTTCAGGTCTTGTAGGATGGCTATTCTGTGGGATTTCAGTATTCGAGTTACTATTTCACTGGGTGGTTTTAGAAGTTAGGTCAGTGGACCCAGGGATAATTATCCATGAGACATCCTAAATAAACCCCACATGTTACAGGACAATTCTTAAATAGATACTTTCTGCTGAGCAGGTAGTGAAGATTTATGTAGCTCCTTTCTTATTTTTTATTGAAATGCTGACCTTTAATGCCTATTTTCATTTTTAGTGGTCTGTTCCTGAAGGTGAAGACAAATGTTGATTTGTCCCAGAAGTTCTAGAGGATTTTCCGGTTACTGTGGCTAGGATCATATCAAACCCTCCTTGATCTCAGCACGCTGACATGGTTAAATGCATACCACTTCCATCCCTTGCTTCTGGAAGCAATTTCTAACTATAAATAATAATTAAAATATTATAGTTTCCCTAATAAATGACTTAATCATGGATGAGAGGGCTGCCCTTGCTTGCATTACAGAAATGCTAAGAAGGATGGGTCCTGCTCAGAAATGCTCCCTTTTGGGTTTTATGTAACTAGAGTCCATTGGATTGAGATTGGTGGCTATAGAAACTGAATAGTTAAAAAGTAAATAATACATATGGCACCAGGGGTTGGGCAGCAATGAAGCTATTGTTATCCAAGAGTCTTTGATGGCTTCCAGAGATGCTGCTCTACAAATAACTGGTTGTGAGAGCTCTAAGCATCAAAGTAAACTATTACAGTGTATTAGTGTCCCTTCTACATAGCAGCCTCTCTATCTGAGCTGCTAAAGTTCATGGTGGCTGGTAGTGGATTTCTCCAGCCTTATAGTACTAATGGATTTTAATTTACTATCATTCAGTGCAGACTCAGAGGCTAGTCAAGAATTCAGAGCCATCTCAACAACTTGGACCTGATTGAAGTTGTGATTGCTTCAATTTATTTGGGGGGAGGGAGGGAGGATACCCACAAGGATAACATGGGGTAGACTATTCTTATCAAGGAAACAAAAGTAGCTGAGAATCTGACTGAAGTTGGTTAGATAGTGGTCTTACTATGATAGCAGTGCCAGTTTAATACTGGGATCCAAGGTGTCAATTTTTAGTTTTGACACAATTATTCCTGATGACATCTCCTGGCAGGTCCTAGACAATTCTTAGACATATACCTGGATTGAAAGCAATGAAGTAAACAGATTTTCAAAATGCTGGTGGCAAAAATACTTGTAATAAATTTAGTTTAGCATTCAGAAAAGTGACTGATCCCATTTTGTCCAACAAAATGTGAATCCATCAGATCAATATTATGCTTCATTTCACAGTTGATAGGGAGCTTTTTTTTAAGGATTTCTATTAAATCTTACATGTATTTTTCATGCTTGAATATCTCTATCATAACAATTAATACTTGTGGATGTCTCTAACCGAGAATTAAATGCATTACTGCTGCAAAACTGGTTATTCAAGTCATTGGTTCATTCTTTCTCTGTGTTTCTGACTAAAGTGTAAAATGTCTCACTCTGTGTGAAGTGAAGTCATATTTTTTTTTAAATAGAACAGTGGAAAATAGACACCTGAATCAGCCACGCTGCCCCACATCCAGCTTTGCTTTTTTTTATAATGTACAAAATGTTTCTGGACCCATTTGAATGGTTTGGGAATTCACACTGCTGATAGCTAGATGATGTTTATATGGATGTGCTATTTCTATAAATTGATGCTTTACATGAAAGTGACCTCTGCCACTGTTGAGGTCTTTGAAATTGCAATGGCTCAGGAATTTCACAGACAATGCATGCTCTGAGATGTAGACTAAGGCCAAAGTCTAAGTGCATCCTGATGGGGATCTTTCCCCTCACCTTAGGGCTGACATGTGTTCCCAACAGTTTACATTTGGCAAAGGGTGTGTGTGTTACTTTGTGAGAGTGGTTAAGTCTTTAGAAATTGAAGGAAAAAAAATAGGGTGATTGAAAGAAAAATGATTAGCAAGAAAAAAAAAAGTGAAAGCTAAAAACTGTACAGTATCAGATGATGTGATTTAACTTAGAGAAGGTTTGCACAGTAGTATTTTCCACTTTTTTATGACAATGATGATGAGGAGGAGGAGGAGAAAGAGGAAGAGGAAGATTTGTTCCGGAATTGAACAATTGTATTTTCAAAGATATTCTTACTGCATAATTTGTTCACACCATTCACAAAATAAGTGTTTCAAATTGCCATTATAACCAGGTGCAATTTGAATCAATTTAATCAATCTCTCATGATAACAATTCAACTTGAAATATAAGTTTCATCTGCTAAGGTCATTAATGAGGTGAGTCTCATCACTGCTCATTAGAAGGCACTTCCCCCCTCCCCTGTATATGGAAATAACCTTTTAACATGAAATGGACGATTAGACTTCAGTGGAAGATATTATCCGATGAAGAGTGATAATGATTCATTTCTCTTCCCAACTCATCATTATGCCTTCTGTCCACTAATACCAGAGAGGTTACTTTTCTGATTAGTTCTTTTTTTCTGTCGTAAAGAGCCCACAGAATATTAAGGGCAAAAGCAGTCATTAAGGGCAATGAAAAGATAATGGGAGGCCCTTCTCTATTACCTTAGGTAGAAAGCAATTGCCCATCCATTGCAAGCCCAGTCAGACATTGGATATTAATGAAGAGGATTATCAGACCATCACACACACGTGGGGCTGTGGAAAAGGCAGGCGGAGACTTTTCTTCTTTCCTCACAACTATTTTTCTGATGGTACAGCTTCTCAAAGGTCTCATGTCAATCCAACTACAAGGCCCTGAAAGAATGCAATAATCATTCAGATTCATGATTACCTTCACAGCTCTGAGCAACATGAAAGAGGGGGGAAAATACTACCCTCAAATCTGAAATAATCTCTTTCACTGCTGCTGATTGGACCACTGACAAATGAGAATCACTTCCAGCAGCTACTTCCACTTTGCCCTTGCTACTAAAGTATAGCTCTAAAAGTGAGTAAAGGCAATATTGTGCTTTGAAGGTTGAAGCGGGTAGTGACAGGTATTAATTTTACACAATTGTGAATATCCAAAAATATCCCCAAAGTTATCTGGCTCAGTAAATCTGCCTCAATTAGAACATGGACAGCTGCTTCATATACGTCCACCCTCATCCATTGTATCAATAATTCTGATCACTTGTTTCTATTGTGTGGCTAGTAATCTAGAGGTAGCATTCATTCATTCATTCATTCATTCATTCATTCATTCATTTTGTGTATGTGTGTGTGTATGTATGTATGTGTATATATGAGGAAGGCAAAGAATCCCTCTGGGTTATGGCCATACGAGGAGGGGGGAATGAGCAGTAACACACACACAGGCAGGAAAAGTAAGGAAAATGCAGGTAATGACATACAAACCATGACTAAAGTTCAGATTGGCTGGTTGGGACCCATGACACGAACTAGGAGCCTGGCGCAAATGGTGTCTCACCTATAAAAGAGCTTCCCCATCGAATGTACCTTGACGATGTTGGCAGTTGCCAATGAAAGCTTGGAGTTTTATTGAATTAAAACTTTTGTAGTTTTGTAAAATTTCCTGGTGCTCATGCTTTTTAACTGTTTAATATGTATGTATGTATGTATGTATGTATGTATGTATGTAGGTCTGGTTGTTCGGGTTTTCTCCCGCATAAAATTGGAAGTGTCTTGGCGACGTTTCGACGAAGTCCCATTCGTCATCTTCAGGCTGATGTTTTCAGCTTCGTGCTTCGAGGAACAATGTGTGGTCTTAGCTGTTTCTTCCTTTTAACTGCCAGTGGGGGTATGAAATGATTGGGTGGGAGCTTGGCTGTGTTCTGATTGGGTGGAGGCGTGTTCTGATTGGTTAGGGGCTTGGCTGTGCTCTGATTGGCTGGGGGGTTGGGTGTGCTCTGATTGGCTGGGGGGTTGGCTGTGCTCTGATTGGCTGGGGGAGTGTTCTGTTTGGGTGGGGGCTTTGTTGTGCTCAGGTTAGTCTGAGTTGCAGGGGGATTTAAGAAGGTGGGCTGCCTTGCTATTTTTTGGTTTTGCGTTCGTGGTCGTACCTCATCTTCATGGAGGGTGTCAGTTGATCTGTGCTGGGTGGTTGTGTGAGAGAGCATGCAGATAGCAGTTTGTGTGTATTTTCTTCTGGTAGATGGTGTGTCCTAGGCACGGGGGTGCCCCTGGAGTGTCGAGAGTTCCATCATCTGTTCTATCAATTGCAAGAACTGTGATGGCAATTATGTGGGTGAAACAGCTAAGCGTTTAAGATCTCGCCTGCATGAACATCAGTTAGCTATAAGAAGGGGCGAACAGCATTCTCAATTGTGGATGCATATGGCACAACATGGCCACCAATTTGACTTTGTGAATGTTCGCGTTATGTCTGAGGATGCCACTAAGGGAGGCCGGCTACTGAAAGAGGCGTGGTATTCCAACAAAGACGCGGTTAATCGTCACATTGACTTACATCCAGCGCAACAAGCATTGAGGAAATGGGATTTTAAACACCATGCCAATCGTTATAAGCGGTCTGAACAATGCTTGTATAGCTGTAAATGTGACGGGATACCTGGCTTCCATCTTAAACAGATAGATGGAACTTTGGCTAACCCTCGACACTCCAGGGGCACCCCCGTTTCGCCCGATCAACACCAATACCATTCTAATGAATGTCTGGGGAGGCAACCACTGATAAACACATGTAATCATCCACCGATGGAAGACTTCCCCCTTCCCAAAATATCACCACGATAAGCCCCCACTCCTGGAACTTAACAACAACTATGGAGAGTATAGAAGATCCTGCATGAGGAGTTTACAGCCTGACACTGTGGAGAACGTCGATGGAGATCAAAAGAAAAAAAGGGGGGAGGAGAAGAATGAAAGTATGGTTCGATCACCCAGGCATACGTTGAAAGGGAGAGAGATGGTGTTCTGCCTAGACCTTCCGCAGACAAGGAATACCCTCCCCCCATGTTTTTCTCAATCCCTGCTCCACACCCTCTCTTCTCGCCCCTCCACTGTCATGAGAAACCTTCATACGGGTGTTGCATGTTTGGGGGTCTATGCCCTCCTCCTCCGTCCTGGCAATCTCCGTGTTGACAGTTCTCCACCGTTCCATTTGTTTGCTGCATGATTGGGTGCTTACTCTGCCTCTCAATTCATCATCCCCTCTCCTCCCTATCACACGCTCTTCCCCATTGCTAGTAGGAGCGGCATTCAGGCGGACGCCAGGTTTCCGGATCTCTGCATTCTGATTCTCTGCATTCTCATGCTCCTCTCTTATGCTCATTTTTGGGGTGATTTCAAAGTGTTCGTCCCGGGGGGGGGCTGGTTCATTGCTGGGAATATTCCTTGTCTGCGGAGGGTCTAGGCAGAACACCATCTCTCTCCCTTTCACCGTATGCCTGGCTGTGAGGGAGGAGGGGTTTGTTTCTGGCGTTCTTGTAGTTTTTGGAGTTTGTTGGTGTGTGTGTCTATCTTGAGGATGTTCTGTGTTTTGGCTCTCCAGATGGCAAGTTGTTTGGATTTGTCCCAAAGTGTGGGGTGGATCTTGTTGCTGAGTTTGAGGTGAAGTGTGAGGAGCTCTTTTTTGATTTGGTCTAGGAGGAATCTTTTTGTGTGAAGTTCATTTCTGATTAGGGCCAGTTCTATTCTTTTCAGGATGCGTTTGGTGGCTGCAGAGTTGGAGTGGAATTTCAATTGGAAGCATGTGGGGATTAAATTTTGATCTTGGCAGTTGTGTAGGAATGCGAGGTCACATAAAATGGAAGCTCTTTGGACTTTGAATTTTTCATAGGTCCTGGTCAGATGGTGGATTTTCTCCCCATAGAGGTATAATATTTGTTTTCTGAGGTTTTTGCGGGTGTTTGTATATAGGTCTTTGGTTATTTGGGTTTTCTCCCGTATAAAATTGGAAATGTCTTGGCGACATTTCGATGAAGTCCCATTCGTCATCTTCAGGCTGGTGCTTTCAGCTTCTTGCTGCTAGGAGCAATGTGTGGTCATAGCTGTTTCTTCCTTTTAACTGCCAGTGGGGGTATGAACTGATTAGATGGGAGCTTGGCTGTGTTCTGATTGGGTGGAGGTGTGCTCTGATTGGCTAGGGGCTTGGCTGTTCTCTGATTGGCTGGGAGGTTGGCTGTGCTCTGATTGGATGGGAAGTGTTCTGTTTGGGTGGGGGCTTTGTTGTGCTCAGGTTAGTCTTACTTGCAGGGGGATTAGAGATGGTGAACTGCATTACTGTTGTTTGGCTTCACGTTCGTGGTCGTGCCTCATCTTCATGGTGGGTGTCAGTTTGTTTCATGTATGGATTGGAGGGGTTTAAAGTGGCTAATGATGCAACTGTGGTCTGGCTTCTGGTTTGTGGTCGGGCCTCATCATTGGTGTGGGTTTCGGTTTGCTTTTTGCGTGGATGTGTGGTGGTGACAACCTGTGTGGTTTTCGTGAGTATGGGTCTGGTGTCATTCTTTGTGTTAGGGACTCGTTTGTCAATGAGGGTGGGTTTCCAAATGGCTGGTAGGTGGGAGGTATCATCTCACTTATTCATGCTGTGTGGGCGTTTTTCTATCTTGATGGCTTCTCTGATTATTCTGTTATTAAAGTGTTCAGTTTTGGCGATAGTTCTGGTCTTTTAAAAGTCAATTTCATGTCCTGTGGCTTTAAGGTGTTGGACCAGGGAAGAAGTTGGTTCCTCTTTTTTGACTGAGTTCTTATGTTCTTCAATACGTGCACTTATTCTTCTGTTGGTTTTTCCACTGTGTGTGGTGGGACAAGCGGTGTATGGGATTTCATATACTCCTTGATTTTCTAACTCAGTTTTGTCTTTCTTAGGGGTTTCTTAGGATGGTGGATATTTTTCTGTTTGTGCAGTATGCTGTCTTGATGTTTTGTTTGTTGAGGATTTTGCTGATTCTGTCTGTGGTGCCTTTTATGTATGGGAGGAGGGTTTTGCCATTTTCTTGTTCTCTGTCTTGGATTCTAGTGGGGGTTTGTTTTTGGATTAGTTTGCTAATCTTATTTCTTTGGAATCCATTGGATGTTAGTACATTAGTGAGAGTGTGTAGTTCGGTTTTTAGGTGTTGTTCATCAGCTAAGCATTTTGTCCTGGAGATGAGTGTCTTGGCTACAGAGTTGATCTGTGCTGGGTGGTGGTGTGAGAGAGCATGCAGATAGCAGTTTGTGTGTGTTTTCTTCTGTTAGATGGTGTGTCCTAGGGACCCATTGGATTTCTTGTAAACTAAGACATCCAGAAAGGGAAGTTGGTTATTAGCTTCTGTTTCCATGGTGAACTGTATTTTGGGGTGTAGGCTGTTGAGGTGTGTGAGGAAGTTGTCCAGTTTTTCTTTCCCATACACACACACACACACACACACACACACACATACATACAAGCTTTCAAAACTGCCAGTTGTTTGGTTCAAACCATGTCATTCTCACAAGGGTATGTACTGTATTTCTAGATGGAGAACTAAGTATCTGCTGTATGCTGGGAACTAATCTGTGGCACCATTTTTTCCCTTTTTTATGACATTGTAGTCCCTTAATTCAGGGTAGAGTCAGGATGACTGAATGGAGCTGAGCATTTACTAACCAGATAACCTTCCCGATGTCTACATGGAATTCACAGATTTATTTTTTTTTGCACCCTAGGAGAGAAACATTTTTCATTACCTGGAATTGAACTCTCAATCTTCCCAGTGGGAGGCGAGTATCTTCATCACTAGGCCTTGAGGCCGCTAATCTGAGGCACCAAATATTTTCATTTAAATATTGAAAAAAATAGAGTCTGGATTTCTATTTCCCATTAAGAGTAATTCTGATGCAATTGCTTTGAGCCTGGCATTCACCTTTTTAAAACAAACAAACAAACAAACAAAAATGATAGGTGGATAGATATGAGAGAGTCAAAACCATCTGATGGTTTTGTGATTAGTGTATGATTCAAATTAGTGTTCTTGTTTAGTATTTGCTGCCACAATGCATCTCCCATCTTAAGGTCCATAAGCAGCTGAAGCTGAGAGAAGATGGAATAGAAATAATGACAAATTTCTGCAAAAGTGAAAGTGCAACCAGTGGAAATGTGTTGTCACTGCAGAGGACAAGTTGGAATGCTTGAGGCATCTGTCAGAAGTGTCACTGTAAAACTGCCACAAGTATGGAGCCACATTGACAATTCCAGAAAAGGGGGGGGGAAGCATTTACTACATCACGAAGAAAGAAACCAAATTTCCACTGTATACTTAAGTATGATTTTTAATATTGTTGAGTAATGCTGGAGGTACTAAATAGAATAATTCGGAAGGATGAATATATTAAAGGTTTAGAGATTAAGAGAGAAATTTTTAAATTGCAAGCTTTTGCTGACGATCTTGTTTTCATACTCGAAAAACCTTTACAATCAGGGACAAGGCTAATGGAAGTACTGGGTGAATATGGTGAAATGGCAGGCCTAAAGATAAATAAGGAAAAAACCAAAATACTTGTGAAGAATATGATTAGATCACAGAAAAATGAATTAGCTGATAAATTAGGTATTCAGATCACAAAGAAAATAAGATACTTAGGGATACATCTAACAGCTAGGTGTGTAACAATTAAAAGAGACAATTATGATAAATTAATGGATCAGATTAAAACAGACTTGGACACCTGGACAAATCTCCAGCTTTCTTTCATGGGTAGAATTGCCGTAATTAAAATGAACATATTACCTAAAATATTATTTCTATTTCAATGTATACCAATTAGATTAGAAAAATAATTATTTCAAAATTTCAACCAAACTATACTTAAATTCATTTGGCAAGGGAAAAAAACCAAGGATTAAATTAAAATTATTACAGGATGTTAAAGGAAAGGGGAGGTCTCGGCCTCCCTGATCTGGAAAAATACTATCAATCTACAATTCTACTGTGGGTGCAGGATTGGATTTGACTGGAAAATCGGAGATTATTAAAACTGGAAGGTCATGACATGCAGATGGGATGGCATGCCATGTTGTGGGATGAGAAGCATAAAGTTCACCAGTACTTCCAGAGGCACTACATCAGAAGGGCACTAATAGATGTATGGATCAAAATTCGATGACAGAGCTACAGGCAGGTCCCCAATTGGATCTCAACATTAGAAATGTACTTACACCCAAGGTTTATTCAGTTGGGGAAAGTAATAACCTATAAAAACTTACTAGACGAGAGAAGAGAATTAAAATCGAGGAAGAATCTCCAAGATGCAGGGATAGAATTAGAATGGTGGGCATACCTCCAACTACAAGCAAGATATAGGCAAGATAAAAAAGAGTGGGGTATAAAGATAGAACCGACAGAACTAGATAAAATTTTATTAGGTCCCGAGGATAAAATGATTAAAAAAATATATCATTTTCTTTTAGATCAGACAATGTATGAAGAACAGGTTAAGGAGACCATGTTAATTTGGAGTAGGGATTTTGGTTTTAGTATCGACCTACATATTTGGCAAGAACTGTGGGAAAGGAATAGGAAACTCACTTTAGCTACCTCATATAAGGAAAATCTTTACAAGATGTTCTATAGATGGCATTTCCCACCCGTAAGGTTAGCCAAAATGGGTTCAAACATTTCACCCCTATGCTGGAAATGTAAAACAGCATTAGGTTCATACTACTATATGTGGTGGGAATGCTCAAAGATCCGTGAGTATTGGAACAGGACACGAAACTGGTTGAGGATTATATTAACACTGGACTTAGAGTTAAAACCTGAACTCTTCTTGTTGGGAATACTGACAGAAAAATATGACAAGGGAACAATCTACCTGCTGCTACACATCCTGACTGCAGCTAGGCTTGCTTTAGTGCAAAAATGGAAGAGCAAGGAAATTCCCACAGAGGAAGAGTTAATACATAAAATATTAGCATGTGCGGAAATGGACAGGCTCACAATGATATTAAAAGATAATTGTGGATCAGTTTATTATGAAACCTGGGATAAATTTTACCACTGGAGGAATTTGAAGAGGACAGTTGGGATTAAAGATGAATGTTAAGATAGAAATATATGTTATTTTAGAACAAGTATTGTATATAAAACTTAGATGTATATGTAGAGATGAAGAATTGATTGTAAAAAGTGGAATAATCTGATAAGAATGTATATACTGGAATGTCACATCAAATCCAATGTTTGTTTGTTTTTAATTGTATTATAAATAAAATTTGTTTTAAAAAAAGTATGGAGCCACAGTGACAGTTCCAGAAAGTGGGGGGGGGGGAAGCATTTACTGCACCACGAAGAAAGAAACCAAATTTTCACTGTATACTTAAGTATGATTTTTAATATTGTTGAGTAATGCACATACACACACACTTACATACAGCCACTCAATACCATTTGCCAGTTGATTTCATGCAGGTATTTAATGATGCAAAAGTTCAGTAGTTAAGGTTCCATATGAGAATCATAAGCCCCATGATTTGAGACTGCTACTGAAATGGGAGGTTTCTCATTAGCTGGAATTTTCAAATAAACATTACACATTTGGAGGTCACTAAAAGTCAGTAAGAATCACTGTAACAAAGCCTTATGCCTTGACATAGTTCAACAGTGCCCCTTAGAGCACCTATATGCTAGCACTTTGACTGTAGATCTATACGAGTAACTTTTTGACTACGAATATTAATTGGAGTTTTGAACTTTCAGTATAAAAAATTCAGCTGCTAAGCAATTATACCTAGCTTCTATATTATTTTTGACTAGCTGATTATATCACTGACATTGGAGATACCATGTATCTTACTGTTGGATAAATAATATATAAATATATATATATATATTCATTGAAGCATTAGATAATATCAATTGTTCTTTCCTATCATTTAGTCAATTGCTATACATAGGAACTTTCATATATTATACTTTGCAAAAATACTCCACATTTCTCTAAAAATTATTCAAGATCCTACTAAATAGAAAATGTGTAAATGCAAAGTTAAATATACAGCCATTTAATTTGTTACCAGAATTGCTTGGTTACTTTGATTTTGTTGTTGTTATTGTTGTTTTTCTGCCAAAGCCTTTGCCTCTGGACATGTGGCCAAACTATTCAAAACTATCTATGCAGACAAAATAGCCAATTTTTACAACTTTTTTTGTTAAATTGTTAAATTTCTCTATTTCTTCTTCCTCTTCCTCCTCCTCCTCCTCCTCCTCCTCCTCCTCCTCCTCCATAGAAAGTCTTTAACAGACTAATATAAAGTTTCCTGAACTAATCAAAATTAGAGCATTTCAGGTGAATCACTGTAACAGATGTCATAATTGTAATGATGTATTCTTTGCATCATGCTGATCACTCACAGCATCATATTCTAAAAAAAAATCCTTTTATATTTTCTGCTTCAAGCTGAATTGGACTTATTTCATTGAAATTCTTGCTATTTGATAATTTGTGAGCTTTTTGATTGATTGATTGACTATGTGTAACCATTATTTTTGATTCCTAATGATCACATAGTTACATTTTCTTTCTCATGATCCATCCCTAACTTTTTCTTTCAAATATTTGCACAGTGTATTCCACATGAGGACAAATTATGCATTGTAAAGATCGCTTGGAGGTGGGAGATACTTTCAATGTAATCTGCCAGATCTCCTGCCTGGATTGCCTAGGGACTATGTAGGACAAACGGGGAAGAAGCTAACTACCAGATTGCAAGAACACAAGCAAGTGATCAGACAAGGAGACCCAAACTCATTGGTAGCCTCACATTGCAATGAATTAGGATATACATTCAATTTCACAGTTACTAAGATTGTTGTATGAGCAGGCACACAAAACAGCCAGGGAAGTGAGTGAAGTCTGGGGAACAGCCCCCTTATCAGTCAACAAGAATGCTGATTTACTACCAGCTTATCAAGTACTTAGGAGGTAAGGGCTTGGCAGCACAAGGAAACAACAGCCAACAATTTAATAGCTAGCCATCAACACCCAATCAACTACTAAAAAAACACACACAACCAGGCACCATATAAATACCACATACAGAATAGCCAAAACCTTACCTTCTGCCTAGAGAAGAATTCCCTGAGGATGAGCTCCAGAATGAAAGCCTAGAAGATTAAACTTATGATCCAAGTGACCGAATCAGATTGGATCCTGCAGTATATTCCTTGCGATGGTATCTGAGTCCATCGACCTTGCAGCTGGTCATCCTCATCTCGTTCCTTTCACTTGTTCAGCATTACATTCTTTTCCAGACAGAGTGGATAATAATAAAACTGAAGTGGGATAATTTAAGCACAGTCATTTGTATGAATAAGACCTCTGGGTTAATTGTTCAATGATCTAACAGTTTGTTTCCTTGTCCGTCTGCAGTATTTTTAGGAATCTTCTCCAGACCAAAGATCAAAAGTGTAATACTCTCCCTATCTTCTTCAAAGACTAACTTTCATTTCCATAGAGTGTCACAGAGAATATCATAGTTTATACAATTCGGATCTTTCTAGGTATACACATATCACGGCATTTTCATATTTTTTTCCAAGAGCTTTATACCTGAGCTATTGAATGCTACTCTGCAATGTATTTCTTGTTTGATCCTTTACTGTTGATAAAAGGCTACCCACCATTCAATATCTTAATTAATAATCCTAAGGCTGGTTGCTCTACTAGATGTCATTAGTTTGGTTTTCTTTGTATTTAAATTGTTCTTGGGCTTGCACATCCTTTGCATTTTCAGTTATCAGGGTAATTTATCATCATAGCACAGGTTACTGATGTTTCTTCCCCCACACTTATTTTGATACTTATCATAAAGTTTCCCTTAATATATTTTTAGCATATTGGTTGAATAAATAAGCAGAACAGTGTGCAGCCAGGTCATACTCCTTTACCAATCTGGACCTATGTTCTTCCATAGTATGGCTTCCTGACCAGTTTATAAGTTTCTTACGAGGGCAAGGAGATGTACTAACATTTCCATTTTTCTGAGCACTTCCCACAACTTGACATGATTGACATAACTGGAGGCTTTTCTATAATTAACACAGAATTCGAACCTTCAGATTTACCTATATTAGATACGTTAGCAAGATATGATTCTTTTCATTTTAACATGATATTGTATATTGATTTTCATTAAAAACTGAACTGAACAACCAATCTGGCTTTATATTTATAGTTTAGCTTTGAATCTGAAAATCTGTAGTTGCCCTTTCATTTAACTTTACAAAATACTTTGGGATTTAAAGAATTTAAACTTTCCAGCTTTCCAATTGCCGTTGCAATCAATTTTCTCTTTGTGTGTATGTGTGTTTTCTTTCCTTTCTTTTTTAGTGTATTCATTTCATTTATTGATTCTTTCATGCTTTTACCTTCTTTTACTACTTACCACAATGATTGTCATGTCTGGAAATGATTAATTTGGCTATGGATATCCTTTCACACAGAAAGCTAATGATGAGCACATTTGTGATCTGGTCTCTTATTCTATGTATATTTCTCATTCAATTTTTCTTTTTCTTTTTCAAAATTTAAAGCATGCCTTCAGCCAGATGCTCCTACAATTCTGTCCTGTTAATTTACCTCTTCTTTCAAATGTCTAGTCCCAGTGGAAACCTGTATTGTTTAATTTGCTGATCCCTAGGTTTTGTTTTAATTAGCAGACAGTTTTATTCAAAATCATGACATGAAGGAACTGTAGAATTATGGATCTATATGCCTTTGAATAGCTTAATCAGACAGTTGCATACTATTCACCTCTACATGCTTTTTGTGACAAAAATGTTCTCTAACAACTGGGTAGTTGATCAGTAGGCATCTTTAAAGCTTATTGTATTAATTATGTAAAGGTACATGTAACTTTTGGGGGAAAACCTATTGACTCCAGTTAGAATCTGATTAGAATCTGTTCAGAGAATCAGAGGCATCCAATTTAGTCCAAACATTCTGCCAAATTATTTTATTCAGAAAATCAGTTTGGTTCAGAAATTCAATCAAATAGTCTTTTTGTTATGGTTACAAACTGTTCAACTTTAGTAATTATATATTCTACCTAAGCATTCTGAAATCACATATCAGGAATGATGTTTTTTTTTCCTCTGGCCATTACTTTATGCATTTTGTTTACCCTAGTAAACAAATCAGCATGGAGTTGCTGATGAAAATTGCAGTTGTCAAACCATACAAAAATGTCTGTATGCTGTGTCATGCTGTTGTTTAATTTCAGAAATAGGCTTTGCAAATGAGCCTTTTCACAAAGAGTAATTGAATGAGATAGAGTAAAATCATTCCCTACAGGAGCTTTACATGTCCTTTTCTGAACAGCCAAGAATATGTAAAATATAGTGGAAATCAGCCAATTAGCCATGTTACACATGCAGTTCACACAGGTGCAGAATATATAAATGAACTTTAATTCATCTTAGTTTGATTGAAATCGGGGCTTAGTGTGTGTGTTTGTGTGTGTGTGTGTGTGTGTGTGTGTGTGTATCCTTTAAAATACTAAAAATGCAAATCTTGGGCATCATATTAACCAAGTTAGAAAGAAAAACGAACACCAGGATATAATGAACCAGACTGTTTAATGTAAACAAGCCTGTGGTTAAAAAGAGTCACTAAGCTTTCATCGGCCAAACTGCTGACGTCGTCAGAGTTGGAGTAAAAGGAGATCTGGGACCCAGCTCATATAACTTCCTGTCTCTGCGCCCGGCTCCTTGAGCGCGTCATCCATACGGTGCTGAGTTGTTCCGCATCTGTCAACCTGTCATCAACCTACTAAAATCAATATGATATGATTAATTTCAATTTCCAGTAGCATCATGAGGTGTGTTTAACTGATAATCAGAAATGCTGATAATGAGAAATGTTGTGTATGAAAATGTGCTTGAAAATAGGAGAGGTGGTTGTGTGTATCTCCAATCACTCTTTGTCTTAACTGTTGAGCAGAAATTTTTAATAACTATAATATTTCACTATTTGTCACAGTAGTTAGACTTACTACGTGGCAATATATAACTGAATTTAGCTGATCTTAGAAACTAAACAAGATTGGTCCTAGTTAGTACTTTGATACACTAAGAATGTCAAACCTGTTTTACTACCCTGGGAAGGTAAAAATAAAAATAAAAAATTACAGAAAAATGTAGTAGCAAACCACTTCCATAACATTTCTAAGAAAATTATAGTAACCAATGGTGGGATTCAGCCACTTCGCACCACTTTGGCAGAACCGGTAGCTAATTTTTTGTTGCCCAAGCCCAGAATGGACTTCCGGAAACAGCATCCACACAGAGAACTGGTTGTTCACATATTTGAATCCCACCACTGATAGTAACTAATTATTATGAATTGAATTCAGTTCCAGACAATAGTAATAGCAATAGTACTTAGAGTTATATACCACTTCACAGTACTTTATAGCCCTCTCTAAGCAGTTTGCAGAATTGGCATATTGCCCCTAACAATCTGAGTCCTCATTTTACTGACCTTGGAAGGATGGAAGGTTGAGTCAACCTTGAACCAGTCAGAACTGAACTGCTGGCAGTTGGTAGAATTAGCCTGCAATGCTGCATTTGAACCACTGTGCCACCACACTGCTTGTGATGTTGGTAGAATTGCTGCTGCTCCTAACTCTTCCTTTCTTGTCCAGCAGAGGTACTGAACAGTCTACCTTCTACATTCTACATTCTGTGGATAGTTACAATATGTCTACTAATATCTTCTAATGCAGAATAAAGCACCTACAAAATTAGTAAAAGAAAAAGAAAGTATGACTTAATGGAGAAGGTAGGAGGAAGTGGACTGGGTTAAGGAGGTAAAAATTAATGGAAAATAGAAAACTTTTAGATTTTTAAAATATTATTATTATCAGAGTAGGTAGATAGGAGGAAAATTATATGTGAATTGAAATTCTGACTGGAGAAGATGAAAGAATCTAGATGGGAAGAAAAGCAACATTTAAAAAGTTTAAAGTGCTGCTATTACAGGAGAAGGTGGGGGAACATGGATATGGGGAAGCAAATTATAAGCAAAGGAAGCTTTTTGATGGCGATGGAGAGAAAAAAAGTGGTGCTAGAAGAGGGAGAAAGTAAAATAAAGGGAGAAAATATGCTTATTTTTAATTGCCATTATAAAAATATGCTAGGATGTGATATGAATGAGAGCATATTAATTAATATGGTGCCATAAATGAAAAAAAAAGTTAACATTCTTGATAGGTCTTCAAACACAGTAGGTTTACCATTCTTTTAATTGGATCCATCTCTTTTCCCTCTGGATTCTGATCTTCAACATGTTTCTCTTGCAAGATTGCACAACTATGAACATATTTCTAAATGTGATCTTCACAATGTCTTATTGGAAAGTTCCTCAGTGACCCTTTCATTCTTGGTTGGTTCTAATGTGTATGTTAATCTTTAACTTAATTCACCAGGGCTTATAACATCTCCACAATGCTACTACTCCTATGCATTTCTTCATTTCTCTATATGATTTATATGCCATCATCTATTAATGAATCTAGATGAGACTGCAAATTTCAGAATAGCTGCAAAGACTGACAATAAAGAGTGAATTGCAGGAATCCAATACCCAAGGATTTGAATGTGGTGAAGCTGATAAAAGGCCTTCTCAGACAATGACATTTGGGGCTTTACAGCATCAGTACTGACTCTTGGAGTCTTCTGAGACAGGAAAGCTGAAGAAGAGAGGTATGCATATGTAATTAGTATCTGATTCATTCTTCATTGTCACCCAGATTCTCTTTGTATTGATTTATAACTTAGAATTTATAACTTAGAATTCCAGAAATGCCCCAAAGTAAGAAAATAAAAACAACACCCCAATACCAAGAATCCCACCCCCTGCAAAAAAATGAGGAAATAGATATAAACTAATCACTTGTTGAAAATAATATCCATACAGTACAAACTGAATGAATGAATAAATGAATTAATGAATACTTATAAGTAAATATGCAAAATCATATTCCTGAAAATAGGAAAAGAAGCAGCTGCATAAAACATCTAGATCAGGGGTATTAAATTGCCGGCCCATGGGCCAGTTTCATCATACTGAAGCCATGCCCACCCCATTGCCGGCAATGCAAAAAGAGTTGCGATACGTCGTGACACATTATGTGACTTGGCGAGTTTGACACCCATGATCTAGATAATTTAGGAATGCATTGGGAAAAAATGTAGAAAGCTGTAGAAAGTAGAGGAGTAGCTGGGTAATTATGTTGGGAAAGCCTGTACCTGGGGAGCTGATGTTACAAATGGTATCAAGAAAATTTGCTTTTAAAAAATGGTTTTTCAGTATATTTACTTTAACTATTCTCTGGGAGAAGTACATCAAGGAAATTGCTTTAAAAATTCATAACAGCTATATTTTTATGATTTTACATTCACTACATTCTGTAGCATTATGTATTATATTTCAAATATATTGGAAATTAAGGCAGGCTTTTACTGTGCTAAAGAAACCATTCAAAGAAAATAATAACAAACAGAAGCAGTTCACTTTCAAAAGAGAGACTTATTTCCAGCCTAGTCTCATTGTTGAGAAGTTAAACATGCATTTCTCCAAGAGGAAGCTTTAAGACATTTATTAGAGAACTAAGATTTGTATATTCCATGTATATCTCATACTTCTTTAGAAAGGATCCAGAAGGAATCAGTTCCTATTTGCAGTAAAACATGAGTAAAACCTTTTAGGAGGGACAGTTTAATCACAATTTCTGTACTTGAAATCCAATGAACAAATGTGCTACTTTTAGCAATCACAAACAAAATTGTATTAAAAAACTGGAATGGTTCTTCACCTGGACCAGCTAGCTATGTAGACAGTTTGCAAAGTTGTATACTTTGCAAAGTCATTCTATATTAAATATGTTAAATGTCTGGAGATGATGGTATTTGTAGTCTAATGTATCATAACTCATAGGCATCAGGTTGCCTTCTCTAATATAGGAACTTAGCTAAGGAGAAATGAACACAGAACATAGTGTAATAGACTTGGAAAGAACCTTGGAGGTCTTCTAGTCCAACCTCCTGCTCAAGCAAGAGACTATCATTTCAGACAAATGGTTGTCCAGTATCTTTTTGAAAACCTCCAGTGATGGAGCACCCACAACTTCTGAAGGCAAGCTATTCCACTGGTTGATTGCTCTAACTATTAGGAATGTTCTCCTTATTTCTAGGTTGCTTCTCTCTTTGATTAGTTTCCATCCATTGTTTCTTGTCTTGCCTTTTGGTGCTTTGGAAAATAGTTCAACCCCATTGTCTTTATAGGAGCCCCACAAATATTAGAACACTGCTATCATGTCTCCCCTAGTCCTTTTCATTATACTAGACAAGCTTGTCAAGAATAATTTTGTGGATGTTTCTAAGGTTTCACCTGCAGAGTAGAATTTGAGCATGGAAATTTAGCAAATGTGATTTCTACAATCACTCCTATGCTCCTATTAACCTGTGTAAGCCACTTGAAACCCAAATGCTTTCTAAGTAAAATTCCCAAGAAAACCAAGAATAATGTAAAATAAAAGACATTTCATTATCAAGACAACATTAAAGAACTACATTAAAAGTACCACTTGTCAGACATAATTGGAAGATGTATTTAAAAGGTAAGAAAAAGATGAAGTTCTTCACTGATCCTGAAATGACACCTATCAAAATAATAGATTTACCTGTTGCAGAATGGATGCTACTGCTAACAGGGCTCCTTCTTCCTATAGTTTCCCATCACAAAACTGTCAACTGGGACATTTTAAGAAAAGCACTAAAAGAAATGTTCTTATTCTACCAGGTCCAAAAGTTGCAGCTCCAACACCAAAATTACTAAAAGTTTAGAGAGCAGCGCATTAGTACTGAAAGACTGTTGTAATTCTTCCACCTTGTGGAGAATATAGAATATATATATATATATATATATATATATATATATATATATATATATATATATATGTATATATAGGTCTTTGGTTATTCGGGTTTTCTCCCACGTAAAATTGGAAGTGTCTTGGCGACGATTCAACGAAGTCTCATTCGTCATCTTCAGGCTGGTGCTTTCGGCTTCGTGCTTCTAGGAGCAAATTTGCTCCTTATTGACAAACAACTCCCTAACACAAAAAATGATTCCAGACCCACACTCATAAAAACTACACAGGATGTCACCATCACACATCCACGCAAAAAGCAAACCCAAAGCCACACCGATGATGGGGCACGGCCACAAACCAGAAGCCAGACCACAGCTGCATCATTAGCCACTTTAAACCCCTCCAATCCATACATGAAGCAAACTGACACCCTCCATGAAGATGAGGCACGACCACGAACGCGAAGCCAAAAAATAGCAAGGCATCCCAAAATCTTAAACCCCCTGCATCTCAGACTAACCTGAGCACAACCAAACAGAACACTCCCCCAGCCAATCAGAGCACAGCCAACCCCCCAGCCAATCAGAGCACAACCACGCCCCTAACCAATCAGAACACACCTCCACCCAATCAGAACACAGCCAAGCTCCCACCCAATCAGTTCATACCCTCACTGGCAGTTAAAAGGAAGAAACAGCTAAGACCACACACTGCTCCTCGAAGCAGGAAGCTGAAAGCACCAGCCTGAAGATGACGAATGGGACTTCGTCGAAACGTCACCAAGACACTTCCAATTTTACGTGGGAGAAAACCCGAACAACCAAAGACCTACATACAAACACCTGCAAAAACCTCAGAAAACAAATATCGAACCTCTAAGGGGAGGAAATCCACCATCTGATCAGGACCTATGAAAAACCTGAAGTCCAAAGAGCTTCCATTTTATGCGACCTCGCATTCCTACGCAACTGCCGAGATCAAAATCTAATCCCCACATGTTTCCAACTGAAATTCCACTCCAACTCTGCAGCCACCAAACGGATCCTGAAAAGAACAGAATTGGCCCTAATCAGAAATGAACTTCACACAAAAAGATTCCTCCTAGACCGAATTAACAAAGATCTCCTCACACTCCACCTCAAACTCAGCAACAAGATCCACCCTGCACTTTGGGACAAATCCAAACAACTCGCCGTCTGGAGAGCCAAAACACAGACCACCCTCAAGACAGATACACACACCAACAAACTCCGAAGACTACAAGAAGGCCAGAAACAAACCCCTCTTCCCTCACAGCCACGCATGAAACAAACAGTGCATAACATCTCAGATAGGATCCTCACCAAAGCCGAAACCGATGTCCTTTCCAAAGGACTCAAGTTTGCAGTCGCTCCCAAACACATCCCCACTGAAACCATTATATGTGGAGTTGAAACCAGCCTGACCAAAATCAACCCCGACGACGCTAATAGAATCAGACTCGAAATCACCAACATCCTCTGCACCAGCAAGCCACCCAAAAACAACTTACCCAAAGAGGAACAGACAGCACTACGTGACCTGAAAGAAGACACCAGCATAATAATCCTACCAGCAGACAAGGGCAACGCCACAGTGGTTATGAACACATCTGACTACCAAACCAAATTAACCAACCTACGTCCAAGACTCCACATACAAACCCCTAAATACCTGGAAAAAAACTACCAGATCCAAAATAAAAGCCTCCCCCATTAGCGAAGAGATCCAGCAAAGAATCATTCCCAGAGAGAAATCATCCAGATGCCCCAAACTCTATGGTCTCCCCAAGATATACAAAGAAGGAACCCCACTCAGACCTATAGTCAGCTCCATAGGCTCACCTCTACAAAACCTAGCCAAATTTCTCGCCAAACAACTACAGCCCTATGCAGAATCCATCACCTCACATGTAAAAAACTCATTCCAGTTTATAGAGATCATAAAGAAACAAAACTTACAGCCCAGCGACCTACTAGTGAGCTTCGATGTCATATCCCTCTTCACCCAAGTGCCTATCAAAGAAGCCTTGACAGCTATTCAAAACAAATATAACCCCCCCAAACACATCTTAGATCTGACCAACCACTGCCTATCCAACACATACTTCATCTATAATGGACAAAAATACAAACAAACAGAAGGAGCACCCATGGGATCACCCCTCTCACCTGTCATTGCCAACCTCTACATGGAACACTTTGAAACCCAAGCTCTAGAAAAATCGGATCACAAACCCAAACTCTGGCTCAGATACGTAGACGACACCTTCATAATCTGGCCACATGGGAAAGAAAAACTGGACAACTTCCTTACACACCTCAACAGCCTACACCCCAAAATACAGTTCACCATGGAAACAGAAGCTGACAACCAACTTCCCTTCCTGGATGTCTTAGTCTACAAGAAATCCAATGGGTCCCTTGGACACACCATCTACCATAAGAAAACACACACAAACCGCTATCTGCACGCTCTCTCACACCACCACCCAGCACAGATCAACTCCGTAGCCAAGACACTCATCTCCAGAACAAAACGCTTAGCTGACGAACAACACCTAAAAACCGAACTACACACTCTCACCAATGTACTAACATACAATGGATTCCAAAGAAAGAAGATTACAAACCTAATCCAAAAAGAAACCCCCACTAAAATCCAAGACAAAGAACAAGAAAATGGCAAAGCCCTCCTCCCATACATAAAAGGCACCACAGACAGAATCAGTAAGATCCTCCATAAACACAACATCAAAACAGCATTCTGCACAAACAGAAAAATATCCACCATCCTTAGAAACCCCAAAGATAAAATTGACTTAGAAAATCAAGGAGTATATGAAATCCCATGCACTGCTTGTCCCAACACATACATCGGACAAACCAACAGAAGAATAAGTGCACGCATTGAAGAACATAAGAACTCAGTCAAAAAAGAGGAACCAACATCTTCCCTGGTCCAACACCTTAAAGCCACAGGACATGAAATTGACTTTAAAAATACCAGAACCATTGCCAAAAGTGAACATTTTAATAACAGAATAATCAAAGAAGCCATTGAGATAGAAAAACGCCCACACAGCATGAACAAGCGAGATGATACCTCCCGCCTACCAGCCATTTGGAAACCTGCCCTTATTGACAAACAACTCCCTAACACAAAAAATTATACCAGACCCACACTCATAAAAACCACACAGGTTGTCACCACCACACGTCCACACAAAAAGCAAACCCAAAGCCACACTGATGATGAGGCACGACCACAAACCAGAAGCCAGACCACAGCTGCATCATTAGCCACTTTAAACCTCTCCAATGAAACATGAAGCAAACTGACACCCTCCATGAAGATGAGGCACGACCACGAACGCGAAGCCAAAAAATAGCAAGGCAGCCCAAAATCTTAAACCCCCCTGCATCTCAGACTAACCTGAGCACAACCAAACAGAACACTCCCCCAGCCAATCAGAGCACAGCCAACCCCCCAGCCAATCAGAGCACAGCCATGCCCCTAACCAATCAGAACACACCTCCACCCAATCAGAACACAGCCAAGCTCCCACCCAATCAGTTCATACCCCCACTGGCAGTTAAAAGGAAGAAACAGCTAAGACCACACACTGCTCCTCGAAGCACGAAACTGAAAGCACCAGCCTGAAGATGACGAATGGGACTTCGTCGAAACGTCGCCAAGACACTTCCAATTTTACGCAGGAGAAAACCCAAACAACCATATATATTTGTTTTCTGAGGTTTTCGCGGGTATTTGTATGTAGGTCTTTGGTTGTTCGGGTTTTCTCCCACATAAAATTAGAAGTGTCTTGGCAACATTTCGACGAAGTCTCATTCATCATCTTCAGGCTGGTGTTTTCAGCTTCGTGCTTTGAGCAGGAATGTTGAGCATTGCTGCTCAAAGCACGAAGCTGAAAACACCAGCCTGAAGATGACGAATGAGACTTCGTCGAAACATTGCCAAGACATTTCTAATTTTACGCAGGAGAAAACCCGAACAACCAAAGACCTATATATATATATATATATATATATATATATATATATATATATATATATATATATATATATATATATATGTATTTCATGAAGGGATACATGGTAAAAGAAAGGGAAAAGGTAGATAAGCAAAAGAAATATAGATAGGTTTTGAAGAAAGAATACAATTTATGAATATTCTCAATTTATGTGGTTGCTCACAGCATAGCAAGAACATTAGCTATTCAGTCATTTACTCTGTACTCTTTAGCATAGTATTGCTTTTAGCTGTGTTCAATGGTGGGATTCACATATGTGAACAACCAGTTCTCTGTGTGGATGGCAACAAAGAATTAGCTACCGGTTCTGCTGAACTGGTGTGACCTGGCTGAATCCCACCACTGGCTGTGTTCTTATAAACCCCAATGTTCTTATGGAATCTTAACATCCTCCCAAAATAACTTGCTGATCTGCTATTTTCTCCCACAAAGTTAAAAGATCAAATCAGTGAGTTATCATTTCTTAGAAACTGCAAGATACAGAAGCATTTAAGGGAAACCACTCAGTACATAAAGGGTATTAAGAGAAAGTGATTAGAAAGGTTTTTTTTTTAAATACAGTTAATCACCCAGGTTCTTATAAAATAAAAGACAATGATATAATAGTTGTTGAAAAGAAAATTAACCTTAAACTGTTCCTTTCTTGTGTGCTTTAATAAGCAGACATACTTCATATTGCTAGATCACATGCTAAGACCTTGCACTGCATAAGAAATTCTAAGGTTCACATGAGCTGTTAACTTAACCAAAAGAGTAGTATTTTTGTGAGAAAGCTGCCACTATAACATGAGGAAATTAAATACCCCAGCTATGTAAATGCTTTCATAATAAAGTTTTTATATGTAAAAAAATATTATAAATATAGTACTGTATATATTAGTGCTAGCAACCTCTGATATGGCCCTAATTTACACACTGAATTCTGATTGCAGTAATACACCAATAAGAAATTGAAATGTTTTATTTTTCTGGGTAAAAGTAGATTCTTGAAGTGAACACATTCAAAAACAGCAACTATATTTACTTTTCTAAAAGGATGGGTTTTCTAAGCAGCTATGGAAGAATGTGAACTTCTTAAAAGCTTGTGATGAATGTGTCATCTTAAAAGTATGCAAAGAAATTTAAGAATTGCTACCATTTTTTAAAAAAAAGGATGCACACATGCACATGTATATTCAGATCAAAGATTCAAGATTGTCATTCCTGGTTGAACTATTTTCTGATAGAAAGTGGTTTGACTAGTGAAGAACAATCATCTTCTTCTCCTTTTCTAAATTATATTGTGTATCAAATGCAGCTGTAATAATATTTCTAAGTCACTCAATAATTGAAGTTTTCCTGGTGCATTACCAAAGCATTAAAAACTTATAGTAATAAGTAACTCAGGAAAGATACAATAAAAATATAGAGACTGAAATATACTTTGAGCCCAACATTTTTTTTTTAAAAAAAGTGGCTAATGTTCGTGGCTTTCTTTTTATTTACAATGCATCATAGGTTTTGGTAAATCTTTTAAAGAAATACTGTTCAGCTTTTCCTGACAACAAGGATGTCTCACAATGAGTGGCATTTCCAGTTCTATGAAGAAGTAGAGTTGTTATCCTAAAAAGAAGAAGCAAGACAGATTTACATCTGTATGTTATCATGAAGCACTGTGTACCTTGTAAAGAAAAAAGCCCAAACATGACAGCTTGCCTTTCTATTTACTTTCTATTTTTCAGGAAGACTAACATCAGGTTTATGAAATACCCATGTGTGTTTTTTCCAGTCATCACTTCTCTCTCGTCTGAACACAACAGCTGCTTCCTTTTCCTGCTCATCTGCTGGGACTATCATCATTAATGCTCAGGTTGTCATGAGTCATTCTTCATTCTTCCTTTACTTCCTTGCCCCAATCACAATCCAAGTTGGTGAGTAGAAAAGGGAGATTGTCATGTGTCGCATATTCTCTGGTACCATAATGAACGAAAGTTGGCTTGCTTCACTTAGCTTTTCTCTCACGAAGAATGTTTATGCTCTGATGGTTACAAAGTCTTTTAATTTCTGATAGCAATTTCCATCTGGTTCATGCTAATTGCTAAGGACTCTATTTCAGCTTTAGTTTGAATAAAAGACGAGGCATTCTGAGCTACATCTGTAAAACAACTCCGTGCCTTTGTCTCTTTGAAAAAAAAACCTAACTCTGAACATTCAGGTCTTCTGCGTGAGCTCCAGAGAGCTTTTCTAAAACTAGGAGGCATTGGCTTAATTTTTAATGGAAACTGCTCTCAATTTAATAGAGATGCTGAGAAGCTCTGGCAACAATGGCCTGGAGATGCTGACTGAATTAGAGCTGTAATCTTTAAAAAAATGTAGACTTTTTAAAAAGCAAAACTTCCAATTAAATACCACATTTCTGAGAAATTGATAGCTCACCTTGTCATACCAAACTGCATGGCTAAATGTCTATTGAGATTCATAGAGATTCTTAAGATCATAGTTGTCTTTTTCAAGAGGCAACTGGACTTCCTTGTTTTTCTTTGAAGATGTTTCACTTCTCATCCAAGGAAAACAGGAAAGTCCAATTGCCTCTTGAAAAAGCACCTTTGGGTCACCTTGTCATACCTTGAACAAATAACTACAACAGCTGATAATCTGTTATCTCACAATCTATTCTACTGTTCAGGAATGAAGGCTCTTGTTATTATTAAAATTTTAATGATTGGAAGATTATCTTCCTAGTAGAATCTGCTGAAAACCCCAATCGGCTAAGATTCACTGGGGAGCATTTTTCTTTAAACAAAGTACTACTATGTTGCTTGGAGTGTTGGACATCGAGGTAGGCACTAGGTAAAAACCTGCTTAGTTTTAGCAAGGTGATTGCATCATGTGTTGTCAGCAAATACATATGGAATGGGAGAAGAGTTAGAATCAATCACTGAGTAAATCATTTTTGACAGAAAAAGAAGAAAACAGGTAAAAAGAATGGTCTCCAAATGTAGGGGACATCAAATGATGAAGGTTAAAACTAGAAGTGATCGTTTTCAGTCTCAGGATAGAACAGTCAGATGCTACATTTTTATGAGTTTCTCGGAAAAGTAATTTTGTGACTCAAACCTGCTTCTTAATGGAGAAGGAAAATCATTTCAGAAAAAAAAAAGATTTAATTTTTAATTGAGGTCTTTGTGCTTTGAGTCACCCTTTCAGGGAAACTCTTATTATTTTAATTTTAATGGACTGAAGAGTTTCATTTTTCTGTACCAAAGATACTAGTGAGGAATACTGTATTACTGTGAGTCCATTCTATGATAAATGTTCAGTAGCTAGGTGCCATATTTTTAAAGTCATGGCTATCAGGTCTAGCTGAAAAAAATCTGGACTCTAGTTCTTCGTTGCCTCCTAGTGATCATCCAAGACTTTTCAGCTCATATTTGGTAACCCTATCTTAATCTGCAAGTTACTGTAGCAGGGAGGAATTTATGACAGAATGCTATTTATTGCTTGTGAGCATAGGATTAATCTAACTTTTCATCAATAATTTTAGGAATAGGGTTACTTTAAAAAGAAAGCATCACAAAGCTTTTTTTTTTTTTTGCTAAAAGCAATGTCTAAATAATACATACATTTTTTCTTGTCCATCTTTGTTTTTTTTTTTCTGTGCTAACTCCCATTGTGTAGATCTGTGTAAACTATATATGGGGAAATGTTTTTCCTCTGGGTGTTTTGGACAACAACCATAATTCCTAGCTGTAAGCCAAGCTGGATAAAACTACTAAAGTTGAACTCAAAAATATCTTGAGAATCCCAGTTTCCTTAATCTGGATTTAAATAATGCAAAATATTGATGGTTGGCATTTATATTACATATACTTGTTTTGTGATATTTGAATTAAAAGTAGGAACAGAGATGAATGAAAGAGTATAGAAAAAGTTGTTGGTCTTGCTAGTTTTAATATGTTTATGTTACCATGGAACAGCAGTTTCTGTAATTACATGGCAAGTACATAGTAATTAAATATGTTTTTCTGCAGATTTATTAGCATTAACATTTGATGTTAAGCACTTTTGCAAAGTTTAATTGCATTTGTGACTTTCAGCTTCAGTACAATGCATTTTGGAAAGAAGAAACAACATGCTATTTGAGCAAAGAACTGATAATTGCTTTTTGTTTAGGAAGCATAAGAGTTTAGGAAAGCATTAAATGTGTTCTGATTTGAATAACGTGGACTGTTGTATGGAACTTTCAGTGGGAGGAGAGTTAACTATTGGGAAAAAGCAAATATCTATTTAATCATTATTTCCATTCAGTGTCAATGAATGCCTGACAATTTCATGTATTCACTTACTTAAGTTATACATTTGAACTACATCATGTCAACAAATAATCAAAGAAGCTTTTTATCTCTATGAGAATATTCATCTAAATATCAAAGTTTACAAGTCAATCAATCATAGAGATTGATGTTGCAGAAGCTTATACTTATGTGGCAATTAACAACATTGTTGATGGATTACCTGAACAGATTGGATGTTAAATCTTGGGAGGCAAAGGTGGAATCAGATATGAAATGCTATGAAATACTAGGAAACAAAGAAAACCTAGTTATTGAGTGTCCAGTTTTGCAGAATGTGAAAAGTTATAAGAAGTAACAGGAAAAACTTAGGAAAAAAATGTCCAGTTTGTAGATTATCAGATATCTTCTATTTCCCATTGTTCTATTCATATTGTGTTTAATAATATTTTAGAAGCACATCTCTTTGTTAATTTGGTTTTAAAGGAACTATGTGAAATATGCATTAAGATGTCTTTGGGGTGTGTGTGTGTGTGTGTGTGTGTGTGTGTGTACAATTTATTTTTGGACTATATCCCAAAGCAGATTTCAAAAAAATCAATCTTCTCTTCAATATAATGAAATATGAAAGGTGCTTCCTGTCCTACCATTTTTACATTATTATTATATTATTATTGTTATTGTGAAGTGGATATTTTCATTTTGTTACATACAAGCATTTCATTTTTGAAGGTGATAAGATTCAAAAGTCCCAGTACCTGCTTAGGTGGCAGATGGTTTTTTGTTTTTTTGTTTTTGCTGTTGAGAACCATAAGATGCTAACTATTTTTCCATTTTATTGAGTTGGAGTTGGGCCTAAAATCAAAGCTGAGAGCATTATAATTTCAACAGGTTCTTGTTCCCCATTAAGTTTCTGATTAAAGTCAATACAATGTGTGCCAAAAATAAACTTAGCTTTTATCCAAATAGAGTTAGAGAGAAGGTGCACATACTCAAGACAGGGAAGAAAGCAGTTGGATCAAGACTGATCCAGATCAGCTTCTTTTGTTTGCTTAGAGAACAGAGGAGATAAATTAAATGCTATAAGTTTCAATTACTTCAACTGATCACAGTGAACACAAAATAGGACATTCTTTCTGACACAAAGCAATGCACGTATATCATTCCATATATGATGTTGTTGAATATAAGGACCATTACTTCAAGATAGTGGATTACTTTGGACTTTGGAGTGGAAGCATCAGACCCTCCCAATTTTGGTCTTCAAAGAAATAAAATTAGCAATGTTGTTGTTGTTGTTAATTGCGAAGTCGTGTCCGACCCATCGCGACCCCATGGACAACGTTCCTCCAGGTCTTCTGTCCTCTACCATCTTCTGGAGTCCATTTAAGTTCACACCTACTGCTTCAGTGACTCCATCCAGCCATCTCATTCTCTGTCGTCCCCTTCTTCTATTGCCCTCAATCTTTCCCAGCATTAGCAATAGACAATCCCAAAGGGAGCAGTGTTTGGTTGTATCAACTTAACTGGTTGTGCTCTAAGGGCATCAAAATAGAGATGGAAATTAGTATGCTTGCAGATCTCTCCTCTATTCTGCTTCTCTACTCAAAAAACAATTTGATGTATTATTATAGTCGCCCAGATGTTTAGACTGAATTTTAGCATTTTACTCTACTTATTAAGTCCTGGAATAGGTAGATGTTGTTTGAGGGTGTCAAAAGTATCATCACGGGAAGTAAGCTATTCCAAGTAAGTTATCTTTTACAATTGACTGATGGTGATTTTGTCAATGCTAATGGTGGTCAAGTGGTACACTAGTTGTACCCAAAGCACCTATTAAAACTGAGACTATGCTTTCTTTTTCCACAGTCATTCTATTTCTATTCTCAGGTCTTTTCAATTTTGTCCAATTCTTTCTCTTCAATTCTGCTGCCCCCAGGTACCTCCACATCCACTATCCAGACTTATAAATATTTGTTAAGTCTGAGTTGTTGTGTGGCTAAATAGAAGGACAAAAAAAAAGAATTTTAAAAATTATTATTATTATATATACAAACATGTGAATTCCCAGCTGCCAGCTTTTAGGTGGTGTTGATCTTCATATGTATCAAATTGTTCCCACGAACCTATGATTTTGTAATGTATCAGAATAATATATGTATGGATTCAGTACATATGGATCCATATGTATGGATTCAAAATTATGGCATTTTGCAATTTACAGATGGAAATTTGATCAATGCATAGATTTTCTAAGTGCTGTCCAAGATTTTTTTGCTATGGCAACCAGTATACCAATAACCACTGGGACCACCACAGCTGATTTATGCCATAACCTTTCAATTTTGATTGTCAGATCTTGATACATTGTGATTTTCTCCAGTTCTTTGTCTTCTACCTTTTATCTGCTGGTAATCAATTATGCACACTTTTCTCTTTTCAACCAGTTATATCTAGTGTGTTATGAGCCAAGACTTAGTCTGTATTCAGGAATCCCACAGTATTTTAACCTGCTCATGTTTTACTACTTTTTGAACTCTATGTTCCCACAAATTTTTCATTACTGGAAAATTATAATTTTTACAGATGTTCCAATAATCATTTTGGTATCTATGCTATGCCATTGTTTATAACAAATTTGCATTATCTTCTTTCATGGGCTGAGTATATGATCTACAATTTATTCTGTTTCATTATGCAATCTGCACTTTGAATCACTTGATGATTTTTCAATTTTAGCCTTGATTGGATTAGTTTGAATAGCTTGCTTTTGAGCAGCCAAAATCAAGCTTTAACTTTCATTTTTAATGTTTCAGTGTTAAGCCATTGCCAGGTTTTATCTTTATCGACTTTCCCCTCAATCTTTTATAGAAATTAACTTTATAATGATGTATTATTATTTTATCCCACCTTTTTTGTATGTAAGTTGTGAACGTACATGATATTCCTACAATCTATTTTTCCTACAACAATCCTGTGAGGTAGATCTGTAAAGGATGACTAGCCCAAAGTCAGCGAGCCAGTCACTTTTTCTTAGGCCAACTCATCACACAAGATTGATGTTGTTGAGGAAAAGGTGGCAAGTGGGGTGTTACTGCTTTCTAGTAATTTTTTACTAACTGAGCTATGCTTGGAATTTTAAACATATATATAAGAGTAGAGGTTGGACAATATTTGTTTGTTACTCTTAAATCTGGTCATTTAAATTTCTTTGGAGTGATCTAAGTTAGCTTAGTCATATTTTATCCTATCAAAATCACAGCCAATTTATCCTGTTAATTTCAATAGGAGAATACTGTTGATTATATAGTTTATATTAACTACCCATGTATATAACAAGCATGGTGTCATGGTTCCGATAGATGAGACCAGTAAAAACAGAGCTCCAAGGCAAGAGGTTTCCTTAAAGAACATATTTATTGGCTGCAAAGTATCAGCACGATCAAAAGTGAAACCAAGACTGAAGTTCCTTCTCAAAGGTTACAATGTTGCAAAGTTGAACTTCCCACCCCAGCACTATGTCATAAATCACATTTCCCAATAAACTACTTTGGCAGGCTTTCTAACAGAAGGCTCAGCCTGCCAAAATCCAGGCAGCAATGACCTTGGTTCCCATGGGACAATTTATTGTTTTGTCTAATCTTAAAAACAAACATCCCCCTCCCATACTGTGGCAACCGAAAACAAAGTGGAAATGGCTTCACCCAAATTGGTTGCAGCATTGACATATTGCTGAAAAAGACTAAGCAGATGCCAAATATTTTTATTGGGGATTAAAATAAAAGTGTTTTGAGGGTTGATAACATAGATCTTTTGGTGGTCAGTTCTTATCAGTTGACTTTGAGAGAGGTCCAAATAAATCCTAACATCCCATTCATCTTGCTCATAACTTTTGGGCTATTTGCAATGCAGCAGGAATGATCTTATTTTATCCTCATGTTAACCCTTTGAGTCAACTGAGTATTTTTCTCAAGCCCACCCAATAAGCCTGATGGCTTTGATGGCAAGGATAATAAATTCATATAACACAACATAGCAGGAAAAAAAGAGTAAAGGAAATAATCTCTGCCTTGAGGTAAGTTGAAAAACTCTGTTATGTAAATTGTGAAAATGGTTTCACACCAGCTAGTTAAAGAACCTGCTGTGATTTCTGCTTTAATTGGGACTAAGAGTTAATGGGAATTTACAGCTTTCTAAACTTGCTTCTCTGGTTATAAATCTAAAACTCGGGGTGGTGATACTTTATGCATTCTTATCATCAAACCCAATACCCATTAGTTTAAAAGATTTCTCACATGTTGGTAATGGCTTGTAATTTTAATACCTTCTATTTCTGATTAATGACCTTAGCAGTTGACCAATTATTTGAAATGCACTTCACCCATTGTAACAGTAGTTACCCAGCTAAGCTGGCAGCAGATGGCCAATGTTGGATGGTGTAAGAAGGCTAAGCAAGACCCAACCAAATAAACACTTTCATGGGAGACCACTGGGAAATACCAGGGATGTAAATTAAACCTTTAATCCTGGAAGATGGCAATGACAAACTATTTCCATGTTATGGCCAAGAAAATTGCAGATATTTGAGTAATCATTTTTTATTAATGGTATTCTACTACTTTTTAATGGGGAGGATTGTATGAGTATTCTGTAGATGTTTGATTGTGTTAATCATATGTTTAATAATAATAATAATAGTAGTAAAGTTGGAAGGGACCTTGGAGGTCATCTAGTCCAACCCCCTGCTCGGGCAGGAAACCCTACACCATTTCGGACAAATGGCTGTCCAGTCTCTTCTTAAAAACTTCCAGTGTTGGAGCATTTACTGCTTCTGGAGGCAAGCTGTTCCACTGATTAATTGTTCTCACTGTCAGGAAGTTTCTCCTTAGTTCTAGGTTGCTTCTCTCCTTGATTAGTTTCCACCCGTTGCTTCTTGTCCTGCCTTCAGGTGCTTTGGAAAATAGCTTAATTCCCTCTTCTTTATGGCATATGTTCCCTAAAACTGGAAAAAAGTAGCATAAAAAGTCTTTAATATTGATATGCCCAGGCATCAGGTCTAACTCAATGAGCTCAATTTATTGTTACTTTTCAATGAAGAATGAAAACAGAATTACTGTATGAACACAGTGAATCATCTAAATAGAAAATCACAATGCTCACTGTGCAGTAATAAAGAAAAACATGTAACATTGCTGAAAAGAAACCATAATTTATTTTCAACAGCCTGGTTAAAGTGCAGTATTATGGGATGGTATATAAGTCTAATCTCAATGCTGCTAATATTGAATATATATTATATTGCTATAATGGAAAACATGGACACAAATATAAACAGAAAATAGGAGCAGTATTAGAGATCCTATAAAACAGGGGTGTCAAACAGCTGGGCCGGACATATCACCAGGAAACCACGCCCATCCCATTGCCGGCAATGGGAAAAAAGTTCTGATACATTGCACGACATCATGTGACGTCGCAAGTTTGACATGTCTGCTGTAAACAAAGCTTCAGCAGCACTTGACTTTTTCCCAGCTGTGAGTTCAGGTTGTACCAAGGGAAAGATTAGGTTCCTTATAAACACTAACAAAATGTACTTGAGTTTTCCTATTTCTTTTTTCTTTCTTGCTGCCTTTTTTTCCCCTGTCTATTTTTTTCTTTTTTAAAAAAATGGAACTGGAGCCTTCCTGGCAGAGTATATTTTTGTCATCTTTGATTGACCACTGCAGCTTTTAAAATTTCTGAATTGTCTAGGTCTATTTAGCCATGCCACAGATTGAACTCTGGACTTTGTATATACAAAGCATATGTCCAATTACTGAGCTACAGCCTTTGGCTAGTTTAGCTAAGGTTTTTTTTTTCACAGAAATATTTAACATTCATAGTATAATCAGCAGTTCTTGTTTTGAAAGAACCATTTAGTCTGTCAAAATGCCTACCAGCAATTTTTGTTTTTTTTAGATGTTCATTTGTTTCACTTTCAGCATCTGGGCATAGAAGCTGTTTCATACTACAAACTATATATCTTTAAATCTTTGCTGATCTCCCCATATGTTAAGGCCATCTGGAGCACGACCTCCCATTCTATATAAGCGAGAATAATGTATAAACATCATTCTGTTTAGTGTTCATATTTTATAAATAGGGACTATGTTAATCACCAAGAGGAAAGATTAAAATACTATATAGTGTTCATTAAAATGAAATTTTTAAGCATATATGATCAGCTTCTGCAATTTCAGCAATCAGCTGAACTGGAATTACAGAGCATTCTTCACCATAAGTTTACTTTGCTCCCAATTAATTGATTATTAAATAGCTTTTCAGTGCTTTATAAAAATGTTAGGCGATTGATCACAGTCCTGTTATAAACAGAGCATATCAATTAAAATCTTGTCTCTGTGCTCTTGGTATTAATAGCATAGCAGTCTGTTCTTTGTATAGGATTGTTTAATTATTTTTAAAAAAATTTGTAATATACTGTGACTGTTTTGTTTGCAATATTTCTTACTCTCCCTAGCCTTTGTACACCTTTTCCTTAATTCATGTGACCATTAAAATAAATTGCTTAAGAACCTTTTAAAATGCAAATTATCCCTTTTTTTGCTCTTTGATATGTAAATTTCCTTGCTGTAGTAATCTTTAATGTAAATTTCCTTAATGTAAGCTCTGTTTTTTTAAAAAAACACACCTTTTTATGTGACTTTTAGGAACATGCTTTCTTTTCAGGGGTAGTCTTGAGAAATTCATCAGTGAAAATGTGTGCTAGCTGGAATGTAGTATAATCAAGTCAGTTTGGATCTCTTTGGTCAAGTCTCTTCTCAGTGAAATCAAGTCCCTCATAAATGTCAACATAGCTCCAGCTTGTATTTTGTGGTCTGAAAAATATGCATTCTGGAGGCTGATAATATTCATTTTACAAATAAGCAACACAAACCAGTAACATTTGTGTTTGGATTTGAATCCAAGTATTTCCTGAATTCCTGGTCAGGAGTATCTCAAAGCCAACCTTGATCCACCTCTTGTCCCTCAATGATCAAAACCAAGCTCTTATGACAAGTTACAGGCTAACTACCTTTCTCTCTTAGACCTAGCAGGGCTTATGGAGATGCTGTAAACTGGTGAATGGGGCTAAGCATTTTCCTGGGGCAGGATAATTATTTTG
Organism: Crotalus tigris; assembly: GCF_016545835.1. Lineage (NCBI taxonomy): Eukaryota > Metazoa > Chordata > Lepidosauria > Squamata > Viperidae > Crotalus > Crotalus tigris. The sequence goes on along the minus strand of NW_024100540.1, from coordinate 1,187,545 downwards.
GTCAAGTTTCCAGTTCTCTGCAACATGGCTCATTTTCCTATAGGAAGAAAGAAATCTGACTGCAATGTAATTGACAGCTCAAGTCCTGCCAGATAATCTCAGTCTACCCATACTGGAGGTAAGATGAAGAAAAGTGAAAGGATCAGTAATTTGGGGTACATCAGTTCTTAGAGTAAACATTTGCAGCTATGTTTCATGAAAAATGCAGTGAGTCTGATGAAGATCAGGATGAGAGTGGTGGTGGTTATGATGACAATGATCATGGTGAAGATGTTGATGGCCCCCAAATTAAACTCAGCACATAGGAAAATTCTATAGTATTTTTTTAAAAAAACCTGCTGTATAACTAAAGCAATAATCTAAAAATTATGAATTATTTTCATGATTATGTCACAACCCTCAGTGTGCACATGTACAAACACATACACACACACAGTGAAATGGTTTCCATCTACTAACATGAGTGTTGGAAGTTTTCAATTAACATTAGCTAGACACAATTTCATTATGACTAGGCAACCAAGTGACCTGCAGTAATTATTCCATTTCCAGTTAGCAAAAAACTGAGTCATTTACACAGACAAAATAATACAATGAGGTGACCATCTCATCTTCCCTATGCTAGTTTCCTTGTGCAGAGGCAGATATTGGGAATTATTTAAATATATCAACCCCCACAACATTTTGACATTCAACCAAGAGAAACAAAAGGTCATTTTGTTCTTTTTTTTTTTTTTTTTGCTCATCTTTTCCTATTCTGCTTTACAGTTCTTTAGAGACTAGGAAACTACACATTGGACATCATCATTCATTGTACAGGTAGTCCTCAACTTACAACAGTACATTTAGTGACTGTTCAAAGTTACAACAGCACTGAAAAAAGTGACTGATGACAGTTTTTCACACTTACGACCGTTGCAGGATCCCCAGTGTCACGTGATCAGAATCCAGACCCTTGACAACTGATTCATATTGATGACTGTTGCTGTGTCCTGCATTCATGTGATCCCCTTTTGTGACCTTCCGACAAGCAAAGTCATTTAACAACCGTGTTCCTAACTTAACTACTGCAGTGATTCACTTAACAACATTGGCAAGTAAAGTGGGGCAAAATTCACTTAACAAACATTTCACTTAGCAACAGAAATGTTAGGCTCAGTTGTGGTCGTACATCGAGGACTACCTGTACAGAAAATCCTTGACTAGACAAACTTTTAAGCAATTGTTCCCTTTCAGGCATTCTTAGTTTGTAGTTCTAGCTATTGCTTAAACTGTCCGTGGAGCATCTTCCAAGAAAGAAACAGTAAGTTTACAAAGAGTATATTGCAATGTTTCCCTTAACTGGTCTTACCTTAACATTTAAGCAGCTGGGATTTGTATTTCCTTAATGTCTGCATTAAGATTAATCATCAATATGAATTTTTTTTTTCTAGGAGACGTATCTAAGTAACATTTAAATAGTGCTTAGAATCACAATGCAGAGCACACTATTAAACTTATTTAAACAACTTTTACTAAACCAAGTGAGGTGACATAAAGGCAAAAAACCCCAAAACAAATAAACCTTCAATAATGAGGTCAGTGATGGTAATTAAGGATGTTCATAAGGATATGTTTAAGTTTTTTTTTTCTTAATGGATTTCCTCCCCTCCCCCAAACCACTCCTTGCAACCTATCCTCAGAAGAATTACTCCAGATCAGCATTACTTTCAACATCTGTATTTCATGTTAACAAGCCCCCAAGCTGTCTCCTTTTCTCTGGGGAAGTTATATAAAATCCACAAGCTCAGGATTTCATTGATGTAATATATAGAGAAATCTAGGGAAGTAATCAACAGAAATGCAATATACCCAGAAACATAGCTTCTAGCATTTCTCATGACAAAATATTTCCAGGATGGGACTATTTCCTATAGAATTCTTACTGCTCTGTCACCATCTGCAATGAAATCAGGGGGAAAAAAATCAGAAATAATTGTTTGGGGAACAGTTTTGCAATGAATTCTTCAGTGCACTTTTTTCCCACATTAGAAGTACATGTACCGTGTTTCTCTGAAATTAAGAGAATGTCTTACCTTAGGACCACCACAGCCAGGCCTCCCACAACCTGACACCTGTTGCGCCAGTGCTTGATTTCTTCTGTGGCCACTTGCCACTTGTGGCCGGATGCCATGTGGTGCATTGTGCTATTGCCTGGCAGCACACTTCATGGTGCTTTGTGCCATTTCTGCTGCACACGGCAGGATGCTGTGTGGCTCTTTGGGATGTTTCCACAGCAGAAATGGCCCAAAGCACCACATGGCCTCCTGTTGTGAGCAATAGAAGTGGCCCGAAGTGCGTGAGTAACAGAAGTGGCCCAAAGCATGCGAGAAGCAGAAGTGGCACGAAGTGCTGCACAAGCAGTGGAAGTGGCCCGAAGGGCATAAGCAGTGGCAACAGCCTGAAGTGCCATTTGTGAAGTGATTGTCTTGTTTCTCCAATGTATAGATCTGTACATGTCTCATGGCATTGTACTGCATATATCAAATTGTTCAGCTTGTGTCTGAGTGTTTTATCCTTGGATTTATCCTTAGTGTATTTTTCGGTTTAATGTGTGTGTGTATATTGTGTTAGCTAAAAATACTGTTGAGTTTTTCAGATATTCCTGCAACATATCAAATGTCAACATTGCTTTATTTGTTGTTCTCTTCTTTGTCTATTATGCTGCTGAGTCATTTTGGGGATTTGATGAACCCCCCCCCCTCTCTCTCTCTCTCTCTCCTTTTTTTTTTGAATGAGGGCTCTCTCATCACTGACTTTACTTTTCATGTTGAAATGTAGTATCAGGAGGCAAATGTGTATAAAGTTGTATTTATTATACAACAGCAGCAGCACCATGTGCCACATGGTGTCCGGCCACAATTGGTGGCAAGCTACCACAGAAGAAGTCAAGTAGCGATGCGACAGGTGTTGGGGTATGGGAGGCCTGGCTGTGGTGGTCCTACCAGTAAAGTAAGCAGGTGTGGGGGTGTGGAGCAGCTTCAACCCCATACCCGTGCCCTAGCTTGATTTTTGGAGGTATGCCTCACCCCAAAACTAGGGCTTAGTTTTAGAGTAGGGCTTATATTAGGCCCACCCCCCCAAAATCAAGCTAGGGCTTACTATTGGGCTGGGTCTAACTTTCAGGGAAACATGGTAGGAGATGACCAGACTGAGCCCAAGGAAGGGGTCAAACGTCATCAGTTATGAGTCACTATGCGCCCACAAGAAATCTAATTCCCACCTTGAATTGCTTCCTATCCTTAACTCCCATGAATTTCCTTTGACCATTAATAGTTCAGATTCTTGTAGAATAAATAATAAATACAACTTTATACACATTTGCCTCCTGATACTACATTTCAACATGAAAAGTAAAGTCAGTGATGAGAGAGCCCTCATTCAAAAAAAAAGGAGAGAGAGAGAGAGAGAGAGAGAGAAAGAGAGAGAGAGAGAGAGAGAGAGAGAGAGAGAGAGGGATCATCAAATCCCCAAAATGACTCAGCAGCATAATAGACAAAGAAGAGAACAACAAATAAAGCAATGTTGACATTTGATATGTTGCAGGAATATCTGAAAAACTCAACAGTATTTTTAGCTAACACAATATACACACACACATTAAACCGAAAAATACACTAAGGATAAATCCAAGGATAAAACACTCAGACACAAGCTGAACAATTTGATATATGCAGTACAATGCCGTGAGACATGTACAGATCTATACATTGGAGAAACAAGACAATCACTTCACAAATGCATGGCACAACATAGAAGAACAAACCCATCAGGACAAGATTCAGCAGTCTATCTGCATTGGAAAAACAAAGGTCAGGGAAGACAGCAAAGTCCACATTCTGGACAGAGAGAGCCATTGGTTGGAAAGAGCAGTCAAAGAGGCCATCTACATTAACATTGAAGAGCCCTCTCTCAACAGAGGGGAAGGGATACAATCTATTTCCCATTTACAATACAGTCCTTTCAGCAGATCCAAGAAGTTCCATACCCATTTGCACTATTTGGGTGACCCTGAGAGCACAGATAAACCTCCAGGTGGTCTGAATTATTCTCAGACAGAGTGCTAATGACCCAATGACTGCAAGGAATGTAAATCATTCCATCCTCCACCATTCATTCAGAACTGAAGTGGCTTCTTAGATGAGAAGTGAAATGTCTTCAAGGAAAAACTAAGTCCAGTCCCCTGTTGAAAAAACTCGATAGGTAGACAAAAATGCCAAATCCAGTCTGAACATCTGGCTGACTGTGCATTAACCAATAATACCTAAAAAGGCAGAGTAAAGAAGTTAATAAGAAAGATATATACTATATAGCTACAGTTCATGGGTAAGTAATATAGACATTAGGCAACACTGAGAGAATTAGGTATTCAGAGTGTTCAGAGTGATGGCACAAGGGGTAAAAAAAATGGTTTCTGTGTTTTTGCATATAATGTTTTGGCATATAATGCCCTATAACAGAGCCCTCCAACCTTTTGGGCACCAGGGACCGGTTCTGTGGAGAAAGATGTTTCTGCGGACCAGAGGGAGCGTGGATTTATGTGCTGCCTACATCTAGTGGATAGGGCTTCAGTTGTTTGTGTGGCCTGGTTGTTGGTATGCTGCAGTCCAGTGCTGGTCCACAGACCAGGGGCTGGGGACCCCTGCCCTATAGCAACCTCCCAAGGGAAGGAGTTGAAGCAGTGTGAAGGGTCTGCAGGATATGAAGGCTCTGCAGATATTTTCTCAGCTCTCCTTCTGATCCATGCAATATACAGATCTTCTATGGAAGACAGACTGGTTGTAATTGTTTTTTTCTGCAGTCTTAACTATCCATTGGAGTCTGAACCTGTCCTGCTTGGTCGCTGTACCAAACTAGAAAGTTATAGAAGTACAAATGACAGACTCCATAATTCCTCTGTAAAACTATGTCAACAGCTCCTGGGACAGTCTGAACTTCCTGAGTTGACATAGGGAAAACATTATTTGTTTTAGTGATAGTTCTGATGTTAAGTATTCATTTCAGGTCCTGGGAGATTATAAAACCCTAAAACCTGAAGAACTCTATTGCTGATATCATGCTGTCAAATATAGTAGAGGAGGTAAAAAAGAAGGGCTCCTCCTACAATCCACTCTCATCTTAAGCATGTTCAACTCAGATTCTTATGGCTGCACCACAGCGCCGTAGTTCAACCACCCCTATGTATGCATCATCAGTGTCTCAAATGAGGCCAATGACCTCATTGTGTCATCTGCAAACTTCTTAACAATCATATAAATAAGAATGGATTTATTATATTTCTTATTATTTATGTATTTTTAAAATAAGGATTTAAAATCACTTTAAAAATCAATATGGTCATGTGTTCAGAAGAGGATCCATTGAACTTCCATCCTTTTGCTTTATTCATGTATTTATGTTGGGCAAAACAGAGGTAAATAAATAAATTGAAGATTGCTCAAACAAGCCCCTTTTTCACTTATTATTTTGCTTTACTTTCCATGCTTTTGTTTTTCACAATTTATTTTTCTCTTTTAATTTTTTTTAATAAGTGTACATGCACACACATGCACACGAACAACGCAGGTAGACCTCAACTTACAATCATTTGTTTAGTGACCATTTGAAGTTACAATGACACTGGAAAAAGTGATTTTTTCACATTTATGACCACTGCATCATCTCCATGATCATGTGATCAAAACTGGGATGCTTGGCAACTGGCACACTGTATATTTATGACAGTTGCAGTGTCCTGGGGAATGCCTCCCGTAGTGAAAGAAATACTCACTGCTGGAATCCTGATTTTTCTCAGTTCCAATACAAAGACAGGTACATTCTGCAGTTTGTCATCTCCCCAAAAGTCAGCAAGAAATAGGCAATACAACACACCACTCTCTCTCCTTGTGTGCAGAGCTCAAGCCCCAGGAAATAAAAAAGAAATAAAGCAGGACAGCCATTGAGAAGATCAGCTCCAGCTGTCTGTCTTTCTCTCTCTCTTTTTTCCCAGTAACATTGTTGAAAACATTCAGAATTGATAAAAGGCAAATACTTCTGAAAAGTGGTTGTCTACCTGTAGCCAGTGACTCCTGTGATCATTCATAGTTAAGTGTTACAAATCAGCAACACTTGGGCTTCAGGCAAAAGTGTCTTCACCTATCTAAGTCACAGCACCAATTAGGTCTTGCTATAAATTCAGTTTGAAGAAAACTTCAGAAGGTCATCTTCTTCTTGAAAGGTTTGATGTACTTTAGATGGAGGGTTTAAATATTACATGGCAAACCTGAGAAAACAGTTATTTGATTTGTCTAGTCCATCCATCATTTAGTCAGACCCTGGACAAAAGGAGAACGTTGTTAGGTGTCAAATTTACCACAAAGGTTACAGCAGAAGATCAGGGCAATTTTCCTATGGAAGCAACATTGCTTGACATGGGGTTCTGTTACGATACAGAATATCCTGTCAAAATGGAAAGCTATCAACCCTTTCCCCCCCTTAAAGAAGCAAACAAACCTCAAGCAGAATAGGATAATTGGTTGATTCCTTTTATTACATGTTTAGATTTTCAGAATAAAAGGGAAAGATAATAGCCTGCCACCGTATTTATTTTTCCTCATTATTCATATCCTGACTTGTGTTTTGTTTAGAAAATGTTGCTTTTATTCCCATTGAGTAATGAGAGGGAAAAAGCCAGTAATCATCAACTGCTAAAGGGCCATAAGCTGTCTAAAGCTTTGTGCAAGCCTAACTATAATCTAAAATAAATTTCCCATGACCAATAAGCATCGCCTCCAAATGCGCTTATATTCAAATGAGCAAACAAAAATTATTAACTAAAATAGAGCAATTTTAAGCTATTTTTGCATTTCTTTTAACTGATGCTACATTGCATGTATATGCATGCATGTATGTATATGCACACGTACACATACAGCTTTGTAATGTATAGACAGAAGAGTTAAGTATATTTACATATTAATAGTTTGTGGATATTTTCTTGTTAAATTACCAAGCCTCGCTAATATTGTACTAAATATAACATGGCACTCTGGAATAGTCAACATTTTTCTACCAGGTCTTTTATAAGGGGAGATTTTTCTTTAATAAATGAATAAAAGAATACCTTGAGCCAATTGCTACAGAAGGTTGAAAACTGCAACCTGCATTCCAGGTTCTGGCTCTTGCTATATGAATTAATTGTGTTGATTTTATTTTTAAAGAGAAGCATCTTGTCCAAGTGTAGCATAATGATTGGAGTGATCTATTTTGGGGTCCCTTAGACCAACTGACTTCATGGGATAGTTATTTCAGGGACAATTTGTATTTATCAATCCATTTTCCAAGATTTATGTGATTGAATGAAAGATCTGAAAAACTTAGTAAGATCTTATACAACACCTTGAGATTTTGGAAAACAGCACACAAGATTTTAGCACTTCTGCATGAGATTTTATGTGATTTCAGCATGCTCAGGGAAGTTTCTGGATCTCATGAACTTTAAGAGTTGTTAATTGAATTATAGAAAAGTCCTCCTGATATTGTATTAATCACATTACATTGCATCATGTTCTAAAGCAGTGGTTCTCAACCTGTGGGTCGGGACCCCATTTGGGGTCGAACGACCATTTCACGGGGGTCGCCAAACAATGCAGTCTGCCATTTTTTTCCCCTTTTCCTTAGCTGTGCTACTCCCTTTTATTCTATTGGCTTTTGAAAGCAATAGAATAGACTCTCTTGAATAGAGTCTAATTCTATTGGCTTTCAAAAGCCAATAGGAATTGTCCAGGCTGTCTCTGCCCTGCTGAGCCTGCCAAAAGTCCCATTCTGCAAATTGTGCTGCACCAGTTGAGTAGTCCTCGACTTACGACCGGTTGAGTAGTCCTTGACTTACGACCGGTTGGGGGGTCGCGGCATTAAAAAGGTTGAGAACCACTGTTCTAAAGAGTTACATCTTCAGTCATGTTTTCTATGCCCTCTTTTCTTGCATCTTTTAAAAGAATTGCAGATGTACAAAATCTAAATTGACCCTAAGTTAAAATGTTCATGAGAAAGTTCATGTGTAATGCAATGGGATCATTGTGCATTACCAATTTATTTCCAACCACACAGGAAGCAAAGCAAAGACCTCTGACATTCAGTTGATATGAAAGCACTAGGTGTAACAATAACTTTTGAACTTTTTCTGTTGTGGTACCAGCTAACTGTGGTTTTTAAAAGGTTGTCATGGCCTTCTGGAAGCAAATAACTTTTATGTTTTTATTGATGGAAAAAAATAGGATGAAGAATGTAATGAGTATTATATTGCAATCATATCATTAGAGTTCTTTTATAACAAACATGTTTTTGTTTTGTTTTGTTTGATGCAATTTTCCAGCATTGTATATTGTCTTTAGAATTCATATGCCAGGGCAGGAGTGCGATATTACCTTTAATATGGAAATAGTAAAATTCATATGTCTAATACTTACATACAGTTCTGCCTGGATTGAGACTCCCCTGACAATTGTGTCTAATGTGCTTCAAATCAATTTCCCTAGTGGCCCAGCCATTTCCATTAGTCTTAAACTTCTAATGCCTAATAGTCACATGCTAGGTTCATCATTAGACTCCTGACTTCTCTTATCCCCAACATCTAGTTGGAAGATCCTATATGCTTCTGTTTAAGAAGATTCCAGGGTCCTGGAAAATTGCATGTGTGAAGGCTTTTACAGTTTACTTCTCCATGCCTAATATATGGATTCAGCAGTGGGATCAGATTAGGGATAGAGCCAGTGGTGCAGACTCCAAATTCCATCAGTTTGGTTTGTAACTATATGGTCTATCTAGATGAAATGGAATATTTTCTAAAGTTGATCAAAATGTATCATAAATAGTGTGATGCTTCCTGACAGTTCATGTAAGGTTACATTGGCCTTAGGAACTATCTAATATCAATGTAATGTGTTTAAAAATGCAAAAAAAAAAAAGTTTCCTCAGAGACTAATATATATTACAGTGTGTGTCTTCCCCTGGATGAACCCAAGCTCATCAAAATACCAGTGCAATGTGGAAATGTGGTCAATGAATATTTTATAACTATCTGTACCTACCATGGAAGCCATTTTCTGAGAATACTCACAACATGCTTTCAATATCTGATCTGACAGGGACATACCTAGGTTTGTATCACCACCCTAGGCTACTTAATTAATACCGTGGACATCCTGTCTCAGTGTGTCAGCCCAAAAAAGATGAGTGACTTCTAATGCTTGGGCCTTCTGATTCCAAGAATTTTCCACCTCGAGGTAGCATTGACAAAGATGGACTCAGTGTACTATCTTTCAGAATCATGGCTCCTACTGAAAGAGCAGATGGTACTGTGGCCAGGAGGGTCTTTGCACACCTTTGGGCCTCATGTCAGTTGTGACCATTGCTGGACTGGGATGCTTTGATTAATATAACTCATGCCCTTGTGTCCTACTGCAAAGTGCTCTACATGGGACTGGCCTTAAGAAGCTGTTCAGTTGTTACAGAATGCTGTTGCTTGTGTTGTGAATGATGGAATAAAACAATGTGTATGTGATCTTTTGATTGATATATATACTTCCATTTTCCAGGGTGGTCTTGTGTTTCTATTGCAGTTACTTGTGAGTCTCATAACAGATGAATTGTGACTGTCTATTTTGGTAACTACAGTTTTGACATATTAAAATAGATTTATGAATATAACTATAGTAACTTGGCTCCCATTGATCTCTTCTTTACAAAATAGTCACCAAAATAGTCACCAATATATATTGACAACAATGTCAGTGGGCCACACCCAGACAATGGGCCACACCCACCTGGCACCCAATGATGCATAAGTCGATTTTGGGTTGCAGTTTGGGCACTCAGTCTCTAAAAGGTTCACCATCACTGCCTTAGGGAATTCCTTTCTTCATTTATAAAGAACAAAAAGAATAGTGCTATTAAGAAAAGAGCACAAAGAACACTGTTCTTGAATGTAATGCTATTTCTGGAAAATTAACACATTATATCACCATTCTGCCTGCTCTCCGATCATACTGGACAGATTCTTCTTTTCTAGCCCTTTTCTTCTTGTTAAGAAGAGTGGATGTTTCATCCAAAGGACTCCAAATATGATGGCTTAACTCAAACACTGTCATTCAGAGCCAAGTTTTCTTGGTTCCATCCAGCTCCTTCTTGCTAAATGGAGCTGTCTAATTTTCAAGGCAGGCCTTGGCCAGGCTTCATAACTGAGATAGTTGAAGATGCCTGCACCTTACCATCAATTTGTAGCTCCTTTGCACAAAGTAGCAAATTGGGGAGATGCAATGAGTCCTAGCATCCTGTTTTGTAAAGAGGATACTTTTTTCTCACCAGAGACACCTCATACAGTTCTTTTCCCCCTCTGCAACTGATTTATAAGCTTGAGTTTGAATGAGTCTCATCTGCCACCCAGAACACACCCTCAAACAATTACAAGGTGCAGCATGTTTTATTAACCTTTAATTGGGTCCTCAATATACCATGATATTAAGGACACAAACGATAATAAGTTAGTCATTAATGGTCAGTGTTGAGCTGAATGGAGGACTGCGCTCAGTAATGTTGTTCCATTCCCTCACTGCAGACTCTGTGCTTTGCTATTAAGCTGGGATTTCCTGGTTTGACATGTCAGTTCAAACTGAATTAATGGTCACACTGAACATTGCCCTTAAATTGTTTGTCCTAGTGCCAATCAGATAAATAATAAGGGCCAAATAACCTGCCACTAAAACTGTTCTTCAAATCTGAAGGACAGTCATTAGTGTAGTGAGTCCATGGGCTTTAAAACAAATTGAAAACTCCAGGGAAATATTACCATTTTTTTTAAGGCAAAGATGGGCTATCTGTTTTGGCCTGAATGGAAGCATATTTCATATTTTAGCCTTGAGTGGAAAGCACAATGGGAAGAGGTTGTGACATCATCAGAGTGGGGCCAAAATAAGAGATAAGATTTTTTAAAAGTATACCCATATATTTTCTGTTTTATTCTTCGATCTCAATGACAAATATTATCTGCAGTTTAGGGCTGAACTATAGTGTTCTTGGTGATCTCTGAGCATAGTTGTTTACTTATATTTTATTTCCTAATTAGACAAGATCATCAGTGCACTAGTTGGGTAATGAACTATCTGCAAGCAAGCTCAGAGACCACCAAGAACTCTATATTCTCAGATGCTGAACATGCACACTTTTTTTGAAAATTATAAAGAAAATTTGTGAATGTTTCAAAAAAAAATGCAAGCTTTCTCCCCCCCCCTCACTATTTTTTTTCCATTTCCTGGCTTAGATATTCCAGAACTTAATGTATGAAACACGTAATTTAGTTTTACTGTTTCTGCCATCATGGCAAACACAACTGATGTTTACCTCTTACATGCATACAAAACTACCCACAAGACTATAAATACAAACATAGCTCTTTGAGCCCAAACATTTTCTTTTCTTACAAATGGAAATAAGTGGATGGAAGACTTGGTTAAGGCTCTTTCTGGAAAAGGTGAATAAGTACTATGTCCAAGTGGCTTTGTGTTTTCAGTGGTTATGCTGAAATGATAGCCATTCTCTCCTAAGGGAATCCTGATCCTAGAGAAAATGATGATTAGCTATGCATGGGTTCTACCCATGTTGGAAACTCTGTCTTTCTGGGTGATGTGTGAACTCTGAAATTTGATTTTTTCTTCACGCTCTTTTCTTTGGAGGCACAAGAAAAGAATAAACATACAGATGCAAGATCCACCCACTCTTTGAGAATCTGAAGTTTCCTGAAAATATGTTTTACACATAAAACTTTAAAAGCAAAGACTATTGAAGGTCATAATTTCTAGATTCTATTCCAGGGTTTAACACTAAAGATTGTTAATGAGAAATACAGGTATTGGCAGACATGTATCACTTTAAGGTGCTTATAAACAGCAAGTTTTTTTCTTTCTTTTTTTTCTTTTCCAGAGGCAGAAGTAAGTGGATATTAAATCTGCTCCAAGGAAGCCAGATGGTTTCACAGTATGAATCTTGTGTCTCGGTGGAAGACTATGGTATAGTCTCTAATAGCTGACAACTATCCAGTGTGGTAAAATGGAGAAATGTATGGTAACTCTACGTTTAAAAATAAAATTCAGTGTTGTCTTCCCCTCACATTACTTTTCAAATATACACTAAACTTTTCTTTTAAGTTCCTTAATTCCTGGTAACAAAAGTTGTGTTAGCTTTTTCAGCATTGTTTTCCATATCCCAGGACAGATACAAAAGTAACACACTTTTCTGTAGTTCTGGACTGCAGGTTGAACTCTCCCTCATTCCTATCATCTAGGTCAGGGGATTCAAACTGTCGGCCTGCGGGCCAGATGCATCATGCCAAAACCGCATCCACCCCGTTGCCGGCAAATGGTAAAAAAGTTGTGATTCATCAGGACACATCACATGACATTGCGAGTTTGACACCCTGATTTAGGTAGCTTTTACAGCTGAGGTATAGTAGCCCTATAAAGAGGACTAGGGATAAATGATGTCATTCTTATCATTTGTAAGTGAAAACATTGGCTGTCTCAGGGATCTGGGTACTTACATCTTGGATATCGCTAACCCATTCTGAAATCCTTGCTGCCTATTGTAATTTGCTATTTTAATTGATGCATTAAAGGGAGATTTAATTAAGTTATGTGGTATGCACTGAACAATAATTAATAAGTGAAAAACAAGTCTGAATGAGCAAAAACCAAGGAGGTATTCAATGTGCTACTTTTATATTTCACATTTCAGTATTTAATGCATTGGAATGATGTGCAGATGACCAATTTGGCTTACTTTTAAGTGTACAGTAAACCACCGATGTAGCAATGGGATAGATGAGCCTAGAGATACTGAGACCTTACTTTTGAATATGCCTGGAACTTTACTATCAATTTACTTATAAGTTTTAAAATAAAAGTTTGTGGATTAAGAGCTGCTTTCTTTCAAGTTACACCATCTTGTTTGATTTATTATTGTTTGTGCTTGCTATTATTAAAAATCCATCTGGTATATTTAAAGCATTATGTATTTATTTTTAAATATAGGCACATTAACTTATGATTTTATAGTATAATTTTTAAATTATTATATAAAATCTCTTAATGTTGAAGATACAGTATTGGATATTAATAAGCAAAACAAGACTGTTTACAGAGTGTAATCATGTTCTTTCTCTCTGTCTACTCTTTACCTCTCTCTCTTTCTTTTTTTCTCTTTCTCATCTCTCTCTCTCACACACACACATACACACACTTACACACATGCAGGGGGGGGGAGAGGGAGAGAGAGAATAGAACAGGATCTGAGCTGATTCACTCAATCTGCTAAATTTGTTAAATAAACCAGAATTGGCTGAGTTATCAAACTTACACTAAATAAAAATCCATTATTTATAAACCATAAGTTGGAGAACAAAATGTTTAAAGGCTGGGAGGGGGAACATGTAAGGATATTAGTGTATATTAAAAATCAGTAAATGGAAACAAAATAAAAAACTATATTGACTGCTGTATAATTTAAACCTAAATCCAATTAATATGTAATGTAATGATTTGTATTACACTTAATAATTTATTTCCCCATCTTCATCTTAAGTGAAATACTAATGAAAGTTTTGAAATATTTAAACTATATCAATATGACTTTTTATCAAAAATGTGAAGAATTGTCATTTGGTGAGAAACCGCAAGAAATACTTAAAACATCTTTGGACCGTGACATCAATCATAATTATTAGACATGCTTATAGACAACAAAATTTGGTAGACATTTCATTGTAGTGATTTACAAAACATCAATTAGAATAAGAGGAAAATGAAATTGTGCTGGGGACTTCTCAATGCTGATTTTTAAAATCTGCAAAATTTGAGCCTTCAGAGATATCTTGCTTGCCAAATTTCATATAATTCAATTCAGGAGCTTTGCACATGCACAGTGATAACAACATGCTTCCTTTTCTCTGAAGCATTCAAGTTTTGGACATAAAATCACATATATCATTGAAAAGACTCTATGAAAATGTTTAGAATGATATGGACAGAGGAGAAATTTACAGTGAATGAAAAGAATGAAAAAATATGATACTGTAGATCAGGGGTGTCAAACTCACAACATCACGTGATGTGCTGTGACATATCGTGACTTTTTTTCCATTGCAGGCAATGGGGTGGGTCTGGTTTTGGCATGACATCCCTGCTGTAGTTGAAGAAGATGATGATTTAATCTGTCATAATGTAAATTAAGTTATAGGAGTATAGAGGTAGATAGTGTAGTATAGTAGTATAGTAGTATAGTACAGAAGAAACAATAATAGATACAGAAGGACTGAAATGTTTCAAGAACCCACTCAATGTTATGCTTTGTAAAGTCTTATAGATCAAGTATCATTTAACATTCCTATTTCTGTAGATATTGAAATAACTGAATGTACTTAGAGTTCTTCTCCAGAACATAATGATTAACAGAGCTGTAAGTAACAAGTTGACATCAATCCTTACCCCTTTTTTTCTGTTCATCACCTGGAGGTTCTATATTTAGAGAACTAGGAAAATATCAAATTTTGCAGGCACATTGTCTAATCTTTCTGATTTTGCAGATTACAAATCACTAATAAATTCAAATTCAGTTCTGGGCTAATTGGAAGAATTCACGTATGTCACAATTCTTTTTTTAAAAAATAATATTTTATTAATTTTTCAATTTTACATCTAAGTATTTAAAAAGCAATGTGGTGGCTGGATTAATCAATAGTTCAATAATTTACAAAAATCTTCAGTACCAATCTCAAGTTACAACATCAAATATTTCCTCTCTTTTTCCCTAAACATCTACGATCTCGTATTTAAGCTAATACAGTTCTTATTATATCAACTAAGTAAAAATATCATTATTATATATATCAATAAATTTTTAGCTTATACATATCTTAATTACTTTTACATTCAATCTTTATAGATAATCAATGTCCCGTTATTGATTTTTTCCCAATTTTTAGTTTCCCATCAATATTCAAATTTAACATTTGATATTTATAATTTCCAGGCTTTAGGTAACCAAAGTTACAATTGTCACAATTCTAATTCAGTCTCATTCAGTATGGAATTCCAAAGTTAAGTGGGAATATGAATCTATATTTTTGTTGGAGGAAATATACATAAATGACAATCAGTTTCTGGGTTAAACACTTTTGCATTTCCATTCTCTTGTGTTCTCAAATTGATAATACTGTAAGTAAAGTCCTCAGGAGATTCAAAAGATATTAGTAGGAAAGGATTTCATTGAGCATACCTTGATCAACTTGTTTTTTTTTCCTATCCTAATATACAATTATCCTTGGGATTTTCCATCTTCTGCCATACTCTTCTTGTAAAAGACGATGCACGCATTCATGAAGTAAGGATTTTCAATTTAGTGAAAAGGGCACCTTTCTTCACAAATTGCTTTCAAAAAAGGAAGTATTAGGAAAAAATGACAACTAGTGGGAATAGATTTTTGCGAAAATGCGAAGTGGAAATACAGTCATACCTAGGCACTTGACTGCTTCAAAAGTCATTGAATTCGGTATTATATGTGTTTTGAAGCAGAAATCTTGTCCCGGCACGCATCTTTCTCCCAGTAATTGATGTGCAAGGAAGAACTTACTGATGTCAACTCCCTCATGACTCACTATTTCTTCCAGCCAAAATAGTGGGTCATGTGGCTAAATCATGTGGTTTTCTCAGTACTCATCAATTTTAGTATTTGTCATGTCTTCCGGAATGAATTACTGAGAGGTACTGTAAATTGAAATAATTTGAGGTTTATAGGACACCTAAAGGGATAAATCTATTGATATTTATTTTATTTATATTTCATGTTTCTAAACTGTCATCTCCCACATATCAAAGTACATATGCTATTCATTATATATATTGAAGATGAACTCTTTCTAAAATATGACTCCTTCCCCCAATTTCCTAATCAGGACTGGGATTACAAAACTTTGGAAAATAATTAATTGATTTCTACTATACTATATTCTTCTACTATATAATCTAGGTGAAAACTCCCACTCTAGAAACAGTTATTTTAGTTATAACAAATTTTTTTTATTAGTTTTCCAGTTTTACAATTGAGTATTTGGAAAGTAATGTGTTGATTGGGTTAGTCAATAATTCAATAACAACATCTTTAGTACATATCTCAGGTTACATCATCTAAAATTCCTTCTCTATTTCCCTTAACATTTGGTATATCATATTTAAGCTAGTAAATTTCTAATTATACCAAACTCAGTTAAAACACTTATCAATATGTTTTTACTTATACATACACATATACATATCCTGTTTTTAAGTTTTACCTAATTTTAATATTGAATTGCAATAAAAACCTTTAAAATCCATAGTATTTAATTTTCGGGTAACCCAAATTTCCTTTATTTCACTACATAGAAGTTATACTATCTAAAATACACATATTACTTACATAAATATATTCTTATTTTATTTCATAAACATTTTCTATTTCTCATCCTAGTACATCACCACATAATGGAGTATCCTTTATTATCTCAAATCCATTATCTGCGTTATCTGAGCTAAACAATAATTCAAAGCTATTTCCTAATAATTAATTTTCATTTCCCTTATAAATCTAAGTCCTCAATAGTAATCCCTTTTTTATTATTTTCCAACATTATTTAAATCTAATAATCAAAATTCCCTTTATCTCAAAGTCTCCCTTTAGCCAATTAATTGAAATTTTAGGATCCTCTTTAATAAATCAAAAGACTCCATTTTTTAAATCTAACTTTAGCTTTCTTTTTATGCCAACCAGGCTTCCATACCAATGCTTATAGATCATAAGATAGATCTCCCTTCATTCTTGTACATGTTACTTGAAATAAAGGAGACCATCTAATTGTCAATTTTCTAGAGAAACTGGCCCATTTATAATCATTAAGTTGTCACCCTGGTGGTACAGATTCCCGTATTTGCTCTAGTATATTTGTGTTCCATTCAATCTGGTCTTCTTCTTCAAGTTTCATCTGGTTTAAGTAAAAAGTCATGTCCAATTTTGTAGTTGTTGTTTGATTGTCTAAGTTATCAATAGGCTGTACTTGTTGATCTTTAATGCCCTCCGTCTTCGTATTACTTTCTTCCGCTTCTGATATTTTTTAAATTGTAGATTCTTTCGTTGCAATCAGGGTTTCGCTTTGTAGATTTAAGCTGGCACCTTGGTCTTTCAATCTAAATTTGATTATCTCGGTGGCTTCAATAATTTTTTCAAGTATAAGTTTATAATTAGCCGAAATTTGTTGCTGGTCCTCCTCCATTCCTGGCATGGTTACAGATGGTCCTTTAGTGAAGGCTATTTATTAAGCCAAAGTCAGTAAGTATTCACCTCCACAGTTCTTAAAAAACAATTTCATTACCCAGCTGTTCTCTCAGCTTTTAATCTCTTTTAGATAATACCAAGGACAGATCTGGGCTATGAGTAAGTCTCTTTGTCAAGAATATTTACTTGATGTACCAAATTTCACCACAATATGTCCTCAAAAGCATTTAAAATCTTTTTCAAATCCCAGGCTAGGTTTTTATCCAATTTAAGTTCTTTTTCATCTTTTTTACGAGTAGATAGAGTAACAGGTCCCCATGAGAGTAGGAACTTTTTGGATCCCAAAATATCAAAAAGAAGCAAATCCAATTATTTAGTTGTTCTTTTCAAGGCTTTATTTCCCTAAGTAGTCAGATGTTCCCTTCCCTCTCTCCTCATAGGGGGAAGAAATTTCAAGAGGCTTTTTACAGGAAAATACTTGGGATGCAAATAAGATAAGATCTCATCCAATTCTTCCGCCATGCTTTGAAAAGGCTTGTTAGTACTTTTGGCCTCAGCTGGTAGCGGCTTAGTGATAGGCCATGTTAATGGCCGATCTTTTCCCTGTCAGTTTGAAGAGATGTCCGGGATCAAATGGGAGGGCTGCTGCCCTTCCACGATCACTCAGAGGTCCTCTTCATGCTCATTGCCCGTCCAGGGCGACTTCCAACCCTTTTCAGGATCCCCAGTGGGAGAAAACCAGATGGCAGAGAGAGCGATCGCCCTACACATCCACCAGTGCCGTGATCGCAAACTGGAAGCCCAGAGACAGTTATTTTGAAAGAACGTTCATTTTGGTCTAATATTAGATTGATTGGCAAAATTATGAGAAAAGACCAGGAACATTGTACTTCAAGGAACAATTCATGCAACTCTATATTGTTTTTAAATGAGACATATATGGTTCCCTAAACCAATCCTTACTATAATTCAAAAACAGTAAAATATAGTGTATAATGATTACAGTTTGGTTCAGCCATTTTACATTTTAAAAATACCTGTAAACCTTAAGCCTAGAATAGTGTTATTGTAAAGTTTAAGATATAGGTTAGAAGTGATCTCGCCTTTAACTTCACACTAATAAAGTTTATCTGTCTCATTACTTTATATATTTATTTGTTGTTTAATAGGTCATGTGAGACCCTTAAAACTGATAGAAATATTTTGGATGCTAACTGAGTTTTCTTCTCCCATGACAGAATGGTGTTAAGGTCAAAGAGAAAAAAGATCTATAAGCCAAATATTTTATCATGCAAACCAGCTGTAAATGGATAATTTATGGCATGTAGATTGACCTGCTCAGCTAATAATGATGATTGCTAAATGATTTAGTTAAAAGAACTCTTCCCATCTGCTCAGGCAACAGATGTAACTTGGGTGTGCTGGCACCTGGACTGAATGAATAATAGTTAGGCAACTCTCTCATTTGTACCAATAATAAGCAATGAGTGAATTGGTGACATTGAATGGGAAAAATCTGACCTATTCACATCTGCTTTGGATGTATTTTATAGAAGTTGGTATGTAGATTGTCCCACTCTTGACCAAAAAACATTTCTAGGTAGGATAAAATTAGAGTCTTAGGGTTCAAATCTTTCTAGCGCTGCACAAACTAACAGCACTTAAATGTGTAAAAGACAAGAAAGAGACTTGTTTTGCCAATATATACCTTGACTCAAGCAGTAGCTGGTGAAATTAACATTCCTGGGGTTTCACACTGCTGTGATAATTTTGTATATTATTTCATTGTTTTCTTCCCTCTGCCATTGCATATGTTAATGAACTACATGCTATTTATTCTTTAAAAAACAATAAAAACTTAGAGATAAAAGTTCAAGGTGACAATTTCACCTTTTTTGTGGCAGTATGATGTTATGGGTCAAAGGTACAAGAGAGTAATACTTGAAAACCAAATATTATGCCACACAAAATGGTTTTCCATTGGCTTCATTCATTACTAAGGCATTTCACCATTGCTACTGAAGCAGGGACATTTATTGTACAAACATTGGTGACAGTGCAATCCAACAAATATTGGCTTATAATTACATATCAATATGATAAATTAGATTTCCTAGAGAAATCAGCACAGGACTATAGTTTGGATTATTGTTATTGATTAGGGATGGGCACCTTTTGAACAAGATTCAGAAGTGTTTCAGGCTTCACCTGAAGAAAACAGTATTAATTTTAAAAACTACAAATTTGTTTTCAGGCTTTTTAAGATTATTTGTTTTTTTGTTTTAATTATGAATGTTCTGGAAATCATCACCAATTCTCATATGCTTCAAACATCCAATTCCCCCCCCCCCAGTTATCAACTTTAAACAGAAAAGTTCATTAGCATGGGGTGAAGTGGGCAGCCAAACCTAAACTGAATTGAACCCTGCCCGCTATGTGACTTGACAAAAAGATGAAAATATACTGTAATCATACTACCATCAGACAAAGACAACACATCACTAATTTTGTGATAAATACAGGTAGTCCTTGTTTAGTACCTGTCTTATTTGGCAACTGTTTGCAGTCACAGTAATAAAAGGTGATAAAAGGATAATTTATAACCAATCCTCTTATTTAGCAACTGGGTCCCTTAACAACTGCGCTGTCTGTCCCAATTGTGGTCACTAAATGAGAATTACCTGAACACCAAAATATTTCCATAATGTCATTGGTAATATTTAGCTGAATTTAGGCTCTTTTGGTGGAGGTAGGGGAAATGGTATTGCCCACAGATAAGGAGTGCAGGTTTTTTTTTCTCCTTTTGTTCTATAATAATTATACAAAAATAATCATTCTTTAAATTAATATCACTTAATTCTAATTAGTGTATCTATAACTAATTACCTATATTCTTATATTTATACTTGCTTATGCTTATTATATATCTAATTCTAACGTTACTTAGCTACAGTTTCCATAACCTACTTATTTTCTTTTACAGACAGACTTGAATTGAGTACACATGTGTAAATTACCAAACTTAGTTAATTCTGACCTTCGTTGCTTTGAATTATATAGGGAAAGGCATCTGTCCATATTCCAAACCTCTTTAATCACTGTAGGATTGGCTAGCTATGATATGTCTGGCATTTTTAGATTTTCTGGCCAGATACGTATATTTGTTTCGGTCCTGAGCTTCTCAAAGACTTTAATGTTTTTCAGTATATGGGAAGGGAAACATCTGTTACCAGAAAGCTGTTGTATAACTGGGGTAGAGTTGGCTATAAGGTTCTGCTGCTCTGCTCATGTAGGTCTATCTCTGCTATGTAGATGAAGAAGAAGACATTCAGAAGCCATTAGGACAACAACAAGTACAGAAGCCCAGCAGGGCAGAAACGTATTGGAGACAGTCTCAAACTGTCTTGCCTGAATCTCGGGGTATAAGATGATGGAGGAAGGAATTCTCAGCTGGGCTTGCAAAATTCTTTTATTAGTGTCTTTCTCAATAAAGTAGCATTCTGGTCATCCTGTTGTGGTAGTTTCCTGGTCTGACTACCTTGTAGAGCTTTCCTCTTCCCCAAAAATACAGACCATGAGTGCTTCAGGCAAAGTGAAAAACATTTTATTAATGGGGAGGGTCAGGTCTTTATGTAGGGTAGACAAATGGTATACTGTATACATTATATAAATCTCTCTCTCTCTCTCTCTCTTTCTCTCTCTCTCAGAGAGAGAGAGAGAGAGAGAAGTGAGAGAGAGAGAGAGATGTATCAGAAAACAATTAATCAAACAATAAAAGCATTGATTGGATGTGAGAAAAAGCTCAACACTTAAAATATGTTGCATCTTCTCCTTTCTCATAAAGGCTTGTTTCTTTATTATATGCAATTCTCAAGGGATTCAAAATGCTCTATGAATGCTGGATATGCAACAATACATCAAAAGAGATGTTTTGGCTAAAGAAAAAAGAGTTTTCAAAAAGAGCACAGGTGCTATGCTGAAATGCTAACACATATCTTTGTTAAAAAGAACTAATAATGAAGTCTAAAATTCCAGATAATAATATGATTAAGCTATGTAGATGGTATGTTTTTTGCTTTGGGATCAGATTGCAATACTTAAATAAACAAAATCCAGCCCTTCTAAAAATCATGATGAAAAAAGAATGGAACAAAATCCAATAGTTCCTAGATGTCATCATCAAAATAAACAGAATACTAATGTACACAATAAACCATCCCACATAGACTAATATCTCAACTACTGCTCAAACTACATAGAAAGACTCATGAACAAGATAATGAAAGGAATAAAGCTTAAGAACTGATACAATATATACCAAAATGAATGATAAGATATGAGAAAATAAAATCATAAATGGAGTCTTAAGTAATCATAACCACCCCAAAGGACAATTCAAGAGGGAGTAAAAATGCCAACCATTAAATAAATAAAGAAAATAATATATGTGACAGCCACTCTACCATATAATGGCATATATGTAGAAAATATCAGGAGAATTTCCCAAATGTGCAAGATTCATGCAGTAAGAATGAGTTAAGATGTAATGCAAAATTAGCTAAACACCCTAAGGATAAAAAGGATAGTTACCTTATACCATTGTTAAGATCCCATTGTCATCCTGCAAGAAAATATATTTAGGAGAAATGGGGTAGTGATGGTCTGAAAGCCAGATCAGAATGGAAGAATGCTTTGATTAGCCAAAGTAGCAGGAAAAATAAAAAGGGGTGGACTCATTGATTATTTATTACTGGATCTTATAAACCAGTGTTTCCCAACCTCAGAAACTTTAATATGTGTGCACTCCTAAAAGAAGCCCAAAAGCAAGCCCATTGACAGAAAATTCAGACCTTTATTCAGGACCCAACAAACACCAGGCAAATGTGGCATAGGAATCCAGGCCGTTACAGATTATAAGATGGCTCCATCGAGATGCAAGGATAACACAGACTTCCTAAACAAGCTGAATACATTTTTTGGAAGATTTGAGGCATCAAATAGTACTCCTGCTAGGAAAGCTATGCCCCATCATGACAAGCAAGTGCTTAGCTTTGATGTCACCTCTGTCTGGAAAATACTGCAGAAAATTAACATTTGGAAAGCAACAGGCCCAGATAATATCCCTGGACATGTTCTTAAGGAATGCACAGATGAGCTGGCTTGTGTTCTCACAGATATTTTCAATCTCTTATTGCAGCAGGCAATGGTCCCATTGTGTTTTAAGACGGCCATCATTTTGCCATTGCCAAAAAAAGTCCTCAATTACAAGCCTCAATGATTACTGTGCAGTTGCACTGACATCTATCATTATGAAATGCTTTGAGAAGCTGATAAAAAACATTATTGTGTCCAGCCTCCTGCCACCATTTAATACACTTCAGTTTGCTTACTGATCAAATTGCTCTACAGAAGATGCTATTTCTTCTGTTCTCCATCTGAGCTTGAAGTACTTAGAGGAAAGAAATACTCATGTTCATTTGTTGTTTATCGACTTTCAGCATTTAACACAATCATTCCCCAGCATCTAGTAGACAAACTGGACCTTTTAGGCTTAAACACTCCTTTGTGCAACTAGATTCTTGATTTTCTTACTAACAGGCCCCAATATGTGTGGCCATTTTCTTTAGTGCAGGTTCCCCTCAGGGCTGCATCCTAAGTCCGCTGCTGTTCACCCTGTTGACCCATGACTGTTGTGATAGGTTTGCCATCAACCATATTGTGAAGTTTGCAGATGATACAACAGTAATGGGCCTTATGTTGACAATGAGGGTGCTTACTACAAGGATGTTGAGGGTTTGGTGTACTGGTGTAATGAAAACAGCCTAGTTTTAAATACTGGAAAAACCAAAGAGATCATTGTCAATTTCAGAAAAGGCATTAATGATTCACCTATGGAGATAGATGGTTACTAGCAACAAATTCCTGGCTGTGCAGTTAACAAGTAGGCTGGCTTGGTCACTCAACAGAGAGACACTGGTGAAGCAGGCACAACAGCACCTGAATTTTCTGTGTCACATGAGAAAAGCACATCTTCCTTCCCCTATCCTTACCACTTTCTACAGAGGGATGATCGAGAGCATCCTGTCATACAGCATCACAATGTCATACAGTCTGGTTTAGAAGCATCACTGCTTCAGATGGGAAGGTGGTGCAGAGAATGGTAAGGATGGCTGAAAAGATTATTGGCAGTTCCCTCCCTTCCATCCAGGACATAGCAATAAGCATTGCTTGAGCAGAGTCTGTAAGATTGTCTGGGACACTACACATCCTCTTCACAACCTGTTTTCCTTGTTACCTTCTGGGACGAGGCTCCATGGTATCTGAAGCAGAACTTCCAGATTCAGTCCCAGTTTTGTTTCATACAATATTAACCTTGTGAACTTTCAAGCTTCCTCCTTCCGTTATGATTCAAGATGGACAGTGATTAATATTTATATGTTACTTATATGTAAGGATGTAGGTCTATACATATGTTGTATATAGTATGTTTTAATGTGTGTTATGTTTGTGTACACTTTGAAAGCAAGCAACTAAATTTCATTTTAAATGTGTGCCATTGTGCCCACAGTAAAAAAATGACGATAAAGGTTATCTGTCTATCTATCTATCTATCTATCTATCTATCTATCTATCTATCTATCTATCTATCTATCTATCTATCACCTACCTACCTACCTACCTACCTACTTAAGATCAGATAAAAATTGTTTCCTGTGAACTTTGTAAAGGAGACATGAAAAATAATAATGTTGAATGTTTGCACATAACATTACTGGGCGATGCTAAGGACTATATAATTTTAGAGGGCTAATTAACATATTGGAAAACTAAAAGCACAGTTGCTTTTAAAAAAACAATAAAAGTCCATTAGAGAAAAAGAAAATAGGTCTAGACATAATGTTTGAAGGCATTTAAGCGGACAGTTAAGTAATGAAGCACTGGTAATCCTCTCACTGATTCTTCTCCCCAGATTACCTAACTGCTATAGAAGTAGAGCACCAACTGGCTCTGTCTGTCTTTTTGCTATCAACACAGTATGTTTCTCATTATGATCTCAGTCTCATTTCTATGTAGCAGATGTCATAAAAAAAAAAAACAATGGAAACCTCTTTCCTCTCAATGGTCAGCTAAGCATCTATTTAGCCTTAGTGCTATATAAGATTTTAACAGGTTAAGTGTCACAGTCATAAATAATTTCTCAAATAGAGACAAGGGTTACATCTTGTTATTTCAACATTCAGGTAGAACTATCAATGTACATCAAAAGTCAAGAACTAATAGAGTTTCAGGATTAATGAAAGAAGACAGTGAGATAGTTGCACACATGCTGTTTAAAATCAAATACACAACAGGGAATGACAGCTGAAAATTTGGAAAAACAACTTGATATCTTACTGATTTTCATTGCAAGCAAATTAATTGTAAAAAAAAGACCAACAAAATCTGAATAGTGGACATTGTAATGGAGACAGCAGAACAGAAGAGAAAATCGCAAAATGTAAAGATCCACAAATAAAATTAGGATGACTGTGCCAAATGAAAGCAAAGATAATACTAATAGTAATAGGTGACTTGAGTGTAATCCCAGAATATATGAGGCACTACTTGAACACCATTGATGTTGATCACCATTGGTAAGTTGCAAAAGGCAGCTTTACTGGAACAGCTTACATCCTGTAACACAATCTTAAATATTAAATAGCAACATTTGCCTATCATGGGTCCTTTGGTGGATAAAAATGCCAGATGCAGTCTCAACATCTGGCTTACTTTGTGATCAACCATATAATAATAATTTTTGATTAAATATATCATCCTTCAGAAACCCAATGACAATGAATCATTCCCTTGAAGCTCTCAGTGGTGTTGACAGACTCTATTTACCAAGGAAAATCTATGGTAGGCATGGAATGTTGCAAGTACATTAGATGGCTGAAGAAGAAAAAAGGGCATTGGAAGAATAACAGAAGGACAGTGAAGAAGATGCAGTGAAGCTAGTATACCAAACTGAAAATATACCAAGAAAGATCAAGTATACTAAAGCTAGTATATCAGGAAAGACCAAATGAGGGCCTGAAAATAGGTATGGGAAGACAAAGCATGACATGGCCATATATTAAAAAAAATAGTAGAGAAAACAGATAATAACAAGACCTGCCAATGGCTAAGAGTGGGAAAATGAAGAAAGAGACAGAGAGGTTAATTCTGGCTGCAGAAAACCAAGTCTTAAGAACAAATGAATATAAAGCCAGAATTGAGAAGATAGTAACAGGTAGCAAGTGCCACCTCTGCAAAGAAGCTGAAGAAACAGTGGATCATCTGGTTAGCTGCTGCAAGAAGAACACATAGACTGACTACAAACAATGGCATGACAAATTAACAACAAAGGTTCAATGGAAGATCTGCACGAAATACCATTTGCTTGCAAGCAAGAACTGGTGGGATCATAAAATGGAGAAAGTTGGTATTTAGCATCAGATAGGTTATCAAGAATATAGAAAATTATTTCAAATGAATGTTGGAAATGCAAAAGTAAGAGGGACTTTTTATCATTTATTGTGGACATGTGATAAAGCAATATTGGAGTAGGATTCATATTCTAATACAGAACATTCTCAAAGTGAACATAAAGGTGAAAACCGAATTTTTTTTCTTGGGTTTGATGGAAAAAGACTTGGAAAAAAATGGAACTTTGATGTTATATATGTTGACAGCAGCAAGACTGCTTTATGCACAAAAATGGAAGGACACTTCAATCCCAACAATGGATGAATGGTTGCAAAAGCTGAAGGAGTTAGCAGAGATGGTTAAATTGACTACTTTAATAAAAGGAAAAAAAAACAAGTACTTTTGTTTCTACTTGGAAACCACTTCACCTCAAGGACTTTGTGCTTGAGGTGAAAAATATATATGAAACTTTGATTTTGGGTTTTCCTGATTAGATAGATCTGTTGTTACAGAAATGTCTAGTTTATACTATTATGTAAAAGTAAAAAGTTGAGGTTCAGTACTATTTCTTATTCTACTGCACCAGAGGGAGTCAGAAGTCAATGACTTTCTTTCTTTTCCCTTCTTCGCTACACTTTTCTCTTCCCCTTTCCTATTATTTGCTTTTGTATTTTATATTATAAACTAATAAAAAAGAACTTCATACTAAAAAAATAAATAAAAAATAAAATGAAGAAAGTGATAGAAAATGAAGAAACTAAAGTGCTCTGGGAATTTAGAATTCCGATAGACAGGCACCTGCTACATAATACATCATAGTTAATAATTCTTGATAAGAGAGGCAAAGTGTCTAGATAGTACTACAGAGTACCTGGAGACAGCAGAATAGAAGAGAAAGAACTGGAGAAGATAACAAAATACAAAGACCTGAAAATGAAAATAGAATCATAGTGATAAAAGAAAACAAAGGTAGTTCCAATGGTAATAGGAATCTGGGGTGGAATCTCAAAATAACTAGACTATCACTTGAACATTATTGACATTGTCAAAATCATTATCAGTCAATTGAAAAAGGCAGCTTTATTCAGAATAACTTACATCCTACAACAATACCTTTAGTACAATCTAATATCCATATCTGCCTGTCTCAGGACTTTGTGAATGATTTGATTGGTGGACAAAAATGTTAAATCCAGTATCAAGATCTTGGCTGACAGTACAACTAACTATAGTAAGAAAGAAGCTGAAGGCTTTATTTTACCATCTCATAAACACATTTAGCAAATTAACTGCATGAAAGCAAAAATTCAGCATGTAAAACAGCTGAATGAAACTATTGACCATTTCATCAGTGGTGCTTCAAAATTTCACAAACTGACTATAAGCAGCATCATGGCTTACCAAAATATTCATAGGAAATTTTGCCAGAGGTTTGGATTGAAATGTAGGAAAAACTACTGGGAAAATCAAGTTAAAAAGGTTTGGAAAATTAACAGTTTAAGATCTTAAACTTGTCCACAGTCTGCCTCATATAACAGTCACTTAAAAAAAAAAGTCTGGTTGATTGGTATTGCTAAACCAAATGATGCAAGACTTGAGGAAAAAAGCAAGTGGAAAAGTTTTAAATATTGGGTGTTATAAATCAAAATGGAATAATTATGAAAAAGAAATATATTGCTATACCAATCATGATTAGAGCCCTCAGAGTAATTTCTAAATGATTGTCTTTATATTTGGGTATTTTGAATTTATCGAATCTGAACACCTTAATTTTACAAAATCCTCTTGCTTGGAACTGCCTATATCCTTAGGTTCTACACTAATAATTCCTAATCTTTGATGAGGACTTGAATTAAGTTTTTACCAAAATTTTAGATTTTAACTGCACATTGCTATAACTACTACCAATAATAAATTCTAGTTTCCCTTTAGAAAAGACCAAAGTTAACCTAGAAAAAAACAGATACTAGTAATGTTTTAAAAACTTACAAGAATAGAAGCTGACCTAGTATCTGGAAGAATGTGTTTGCTGAAAAAAAGGGGCAACAACCGAGAAGGTCCTACTTTGTGGTCATTGAAGATTATAGTCCTTCAGATGTCCATGTGTAGATTCAGCATTTGGAAAGACTGTGCTTTTGTGACTTAAAAAAAAACATTATTGATTAACAACATAAATTGACTTGGACATGCCTAGGCATGCTATATGCATGTGAAATTTTACTCCATTTTAAATTATCAGCCAACAAGTATAGTAATTGTAATGTAATTGTAATTGAACAATGCAAATCTATTTTTCCATTTTTTGGAGCTTTTCGGACTCCAAAATTTATACATAAATTATGTTTTGGATATGGAGATCCTTCCTTTGAAAATAACTTGAAAATTTGAGAAATGGGGACTCTCTTCAATCAGGTTCAGGACTGGGTTAAGCTTTAACAATTTGATACATTTGTCTGTCTATTAACTTTATGTCTTCAGTTAATTACCATGTTTATTTTACTTTTAATTTTAGGTAATACTTATTATGAGATGGGACTGTGCAAACTTCAGAAATGTTTTGTAAAAATTGCTTTGGACCTTATATGAGCACATTACCTCTTTGCTATTCATGAGCCACTATTTGCAAGGTTCCATGTAAGCTAAAAAAGACACCACTGTTTTAACAGTAAGACTCAGCTTTTTAAAGCAGTAGCACTTTTTTGCACATGGAAGGTAGGAAAAGCCTTACAATTACTGTACATCTCATGGAGTGGATAGCAGAAAGTTACTTCACCGTAACTTTCAAAAGACTACATTGTGATATCTTTATGTCAACCAGCCTGAAAAAGAAGACGTCTAGATTATTCTCATCTTCATCTCCCAACCACTGGATTTTGCAGAACTCTATCACAATTTTTGATCAAACTAATATAGTACATAAAATAATTCTTCACAAAACAAAGGACATATATATATGTATACATACATACTTATTGGCTTATATATTGCCTGGGGGAAATGGCGAAGACCTGGCTTTTCCCCCAAAAAAACACCAGGACCAGGAAGCATTGGGATGTTGATGGAGCTGGCATTGGGTGGTTGGGAGATGAATGTGTTTTATTAGGGCCTCAACATTGTTTATTGTTTTCAATTATCATTTTACTGTATTGCATTTTTATTTTGTGCACTACCCAGTGTTTTTTTTTTTGTAGATGGGTGACTATGTAATTTT
The DNA here is from genome assembly GCF_016545835.1 of Crotalus tigris. Taxonomy (NCBI): domain Eukaryota; kingdom Metazoa; phylum Chordata; class Lepidosauria; order Squamata; family Viperidae; genus Crotalus; species Crotalus tigris. The sequence continues at coordinate 1,158,513 of NW_024100540.1, read as the reverse complement.
TTTTAAATTATTTTGTATGATGGAATGCATCCCCCCATTTATTTTTTTCAGATCAAACACTGCAATTATGAATGCATTTAAATTGCACTCGCCCTTACTGTTGGAATTCACAGAATGATAAGGAATTTATTTATCTAACAATACAATACATATGATATTGTCGCAAGCTAGAAATAACATAATCTGTATGTTTCTAATTGCTCTCACCATATCAGTTGGCAATCCTAAGAGTATTCTGTGAAGGTCCTTAATGCATCCCATAACTCAGGGGTATCAAGCTGCCAGCCCGTAGGCTGGTTTCATCATGTGGAGGCCACACCCACTCCAGCTCTGGCAATGTAAAAAAAAAGTCACAATACATCGCGACATGTCATGTGATGGGGTGAGTTTGACACCCATGCCTTAACTCATTCTCTTTAATTCCTTATTTGTATTTCTTTTAAAAGAAGAAAGTAGAAGGAGTAAATATGTGAACTATATACTTTCATTGACTGAACCATATACAGTCTGCCCAATTGTTTTGCTTGATTATTTCATGATGTTTCCTTTTTCATAAAGCAATGAATAATGTCCAAAACAATAGTTAGTGTCTTCCCATATGCAGTCATTTGTTTATTTTCAATTAGATAAAAATAATCAGGTAACAGTAATTAAAGGCAACTACATTGCACATGGACTTGAGTAAGTGTTATGTTAATTAAAGTGTTTCTTTTCTATTAAACAGGGCTGCTTGTTGTTGTTTATGGCAGACTGCCATTTAATTGTAGGCAATAAACAATAGCTAAGAATATTTAGTTATGTAATGTGGAAAAAAATGAAATTAGATTTCAGCAGCTCTTGATATTTGTGCCAGCAGACACAGTTGTAAAGTATTAAGACAGGAGGTTTCAGTTATTTTTTTTTCCTGTGAAAATTTATTGGACATCTAGACATAATATATAAATTCAGGATGTGCATATTTTTTTTTGCAGCTAAGGAACATACCTGATCTATCAGAGGCATGCTGAAAGCTTACTATGAAAGAGTACCTGCAGCAATGACAAAGAAATTGAATATAGCCAGGGTTTTAAAAAAAAGTCTATATTATTATTTTTTGCAATTTCTCAAAACAAGCTTTTTTTCCCCTGAGAAGCTTGAAAGATGGTATCCAAAGACTTATAACTCACTGTAGAGTTATAAGTTGGGCCCTCTGATATAATTATTGAAATATATATGTAAGGGCCAATCCCATTTTACTAAAAATACATGTTTCCCCCATCATGCTTATCATAAAAAAAACAGCATGTGTAAGAAATGATGCTTTCAAACAGACATGATTTCAGAACTGTGTGTGTGTGCATGTGTGTATCTTTAATGATATCACTTAAACAGATTGTGATTTAAGTATGTGTTTATTTCATAGGTTATTTAACTGTCTCTCTGCAGACCCTGTTGTTTACCAAGTGACAGAAAATTTGTCATAGTTGAGCAAATATGTTACTGATTCTCAAGGGTCATTTATCACATGCATTACATTTGTTTCTCAGTTATTGGGCAAAGGTTTCCATATGGTTTATGCTGAATTAGAAGTTGTGAGGGCTCTAATTGGATCATCCAATAAATGTTCATTGTAAAAGTTACCTGAACCATGAATAGGCAAACGGAACATATAAAAAAAATGTAAGCAAAGCTTATTATATATTTAGGTAACCCTAATCCTCATTTATTTGCATACTCATTTAGGCAGCAGACTTGAAAATCCACTTGAAAAGAAGGAAGAGACATGGCAGAGAAAAGTAGCTGCTACAGTCATTACCAGGATTGGAATTAGAAGCATTTGAAATGTGGATCTACAGGCGGCTGTCACGTATAAGCTGGGTTGACAAGATCAGAAATGAGGAGGTGATAAGCCACCTGGGAAAGCCAAGGGAAATCATCAAAACAATTAGAAAACAAAAATTAGAATATTTCGGACATGTGATGCGACACCCAGAAAAATATGGCATACTCCATTTAATCCTCCAGGGAAAGATTGAAGGCAAACGAGGTCCAGGCAGAAGAAGAACATCGTGGCTTCAAAATCTAAGGGACTGGTTTGGACAAAACTCAACACCACTTTTTCGTGCGGCTGCTGATAAAAACAGGATTGCCAACATGATTACCAACATCCGATAAGGGATATGGCACAAGAAGAAGAAGAAAAGAGACCCTAAAATATGAAAAGCTGTAAAGCTTCTGTTTGACAAGCAGTGGTGGGATTCAAATATGTGAACAACAGGTTCTCAGTGTGGATGCCACTTCCAGAAATCCATTCTGGGCTTGGAGAACAAAAAGTTAGCTACCGGTTCTGCCGAAATGGTGCAAACTGGCTGAATCCCACCACTGTTGACAAGTATTAATTAAGAACTATACAAACCATATCCTCTAGGTTTATTGTTTCAGAGATTTCCTTATCTAAACAGGGAAACAGAATGGGTGAGCAAGAAAACAGTGGGAGCTGGAAGAACTTCCAATTTCTTCTTGGCTTTCCCATTGAGTTTCTTTGTGACAGGGAGCATAAGAAACTCACTTCCTCCCTCCCTCCCTCCCTCCCTCCCTCCCTCCCTCCCTTCCTTCCTTCCTTCCTTCCTTCCTTCCTTCCTTCTTTCCTTCCTTCCTTCCTTTCTTGCAATAAAGGCACGAAAAAAAAATCACTCAGCAGACTTCATTGTCCTTACACTGATTATATTATCTAAATTGGTAATAAAATGTGTGTATGACAACAACATCAGAGAAAGCCAAAATCATAGACTAAAAGTCTCTATAACAGGGGTCTACAGCCCCTGGGCCACAGGCTACTACCGGGCCTTGACTTGTTCAGAACCAGGCAGCAAGTGTGTGCACATCCCCACTTGCATGAGCAGTAGGTGAGCATGTGCGCACCACTCCATTTGCATGAGCATCAGGTGTGTGTGCCCACAGCTTGCACAAATGGTGATGTGCTCACACATGCTTTCCTGTCACTCACACAGAACCATCCCCTCCCCCCCTCTGGTCCCCAAAGCTGGAAAAGTTGGAGAACTCTGCAATAGAAAATGTAGGAAAACATGGAAGAAATGTTGACAAGAGACAATCAGCAGCAAGCTGGATGGACTTGATTAGTGAGCTCACAATTTGGAATCCTGAAGGGGTAGGTAGGAGATAAATAATCTTGGAGAAAGTGGTCATTAAATGATTAAGAGTCAGCTCCAACTAGATGGCCCATAAATTGTGATTCTTAAAGAAAATGATCATGCAAAATATATGAGATATGTTTAGAAGGCTCCATTGCTGAGTGGACATATTTTATCCATTCTTTGTCTAAGGTTTTTATATTTGTTTTTATAATATTTAGCTTTTAATGTGGATCTTTATATCTGTTGATTTCATATTTGTGTATGTGTGTATAATAAATAAATTGTGTGTGTGTGTTTGTGTGTGTAATCATGATACCAATTTATTTATTATCATTACAATACATAGATAAGGATTATGCCAATATGATTTGGTATACAACATTATGACTAATCAATTGTATACCAAATCATATTGGTATATTCTGATCATGGATAGAACATCTAAGCAAAAATTCGTAGAGAATTCTTTTGTATGAATTTAGGTAACAAGATTTTTTTTCCTCATGTACTGAATGAAGGAGGAAAAAACTGAGCTCAAATATTTAAAAACCTTGGTTATTGGTGAGGATGGAGAAGCAGCATTTTATTCAAGGCAAAAAAATAAAATAAAATAAAAACAAAATAAGCTTTTACTTAAAACTTAAGCCAAACATACAACATAAGTAGAAGTAGTGTATACCTTTTTTTAATGAAAATTATCAGCACTTTTGATCAGTGACGCCATCAAAGTAAACAAACCCACGTGCTGATTACGTCAACAGGGCACAGCCCTAAAAGGAAGTGACGTGCTCAGCCCCCACCCTCCGGATGTGACGTTTTGGCCTAATCCCATCAAGATTGGCAGTCAATCCTCTGGGTACATGATTAGGTTAACCCTAGACTAATTCTATGGACATTCAAAACCAAAAAGAGCTAAGTAAAGTGAATAATTAGCAGAGGCCTGTGTTTTTGGGGAACAAGCCCTACTTTGGGGAGCTGTTAACCCTAGACTATTTCTATGGACATTCAAAACCCAAAAGAGCTAAGTGAATAATTAGCAGAGGCCTGTGTTTTTGGGAAACAAGCCCTACTTTGGGGAGCTGTGAAATAAAAAATAAAAAAAGGCTTTTTATTTCTAATCATTCTAGCCTAACGATGCTTTTAATTTTTGTGGAGTTTTAAAAATCAGTGCCTCAAAAGCTGGGGAAAAAGAAGCCCCTGAAAGGCAGCCAGAGCCTGCATTTAACCCCTTTTTTCTAAAAGATATTTTTTTCTAAAAGGTATTTATGTCTAGGTGGTTTTAAAAGCATTTCCTCGAATGCAGGGGGAAAAACAAACAAACACAGCCCCTTTTAAAACCCACAGCTGGTTTTTACCTTTGTAAAAAATCTAAACACACATATTTTGCCATTTGTACCCCGAATAAAATTTATTCTGCCCGCCTTCCCACTATAGCAAAAGACAAGGAATATTAACAGGAATTAAAATGCTCACAAGAGGCAAGCAGCCAACCAGGCTCACAAGAGGCAAGCAGCAAGCAGCCATGCCTGTCTGTCTGCTAGTAAAAAAAAAGAAGGGGTAGGCCTTGTTTGGGATGTGCCCGGGCATGTCATGCTCCCCGTGATCTGGGCATGCGCTATGCTCAAGGGCGTGTCATTGCAAGGGGCAGGGGAGTTTGCTCCCCCTGATCTGGGCATGCGCAATGCTCAAGGGCGTGTCATTGCAAGGGGCAGGGGAGTTTGTGCGGGCAGGGACATGCCCGGGCATGTCATGCTCCCCGTGATCTGGGCATGCGCAATGCTCAAGGGCGTGTCATTGCAAGGGGCAGGGGAGTTTGTGTGGGCAGGCCTGAACAGCTAGCGATTTAGTCCCAGCAGTCTTTTGAAGATGGCAGCCTCTGATTCCAAAGGTGTTTTTACACCAACAGCAAAAGATAGCTTCGGACACTCTGATACAAGGCCCCAGCCAACAGAATGCAACAAAATCTGTTGCAGGGGTTATGATAAAGAAAATTTTTTATTCAGACCTGTGTTACATGGCTGTAGCATGGTGTGTTGTAACTTTAACGATGAGATGCAGAGTACTTACCGGACAGCCTGTGAAATGGTGAATGATACTACATTATCTCCCAGCAATGGTAAGTAAATATGTTTTTATTTATGATAATGTAAATGATGCTGGAGCGGATACACTGCTAACAGAATGTGCTTTATATTTTGCAGACTCTGAATTAGTAATACCTAGACAGCAAACACTTCAAGACACCCCGCTTTTAGATTCCTGTGATAATCGCCGTGGTCAGAAAGCTTCTGCAGATTTTTCTGATCTAGACTGTAACAGGGATTATGAGTTATCCCAGAGACCACACTATCTACCTTGTGAGTTAAAGAGCTGCAATTTGTGTAAAGACTGGTTTGCTTGTGACTACGGACGTGATTTATGGGGCACAGGCGGGCCAGAGTATTATAAAATAGCGTGTTATAGGCCTTTATCTTCTGATTCTGATAGTGGTGATGAGGGATATTTTTCTGATGGCGGTGCTGTGCGCCCTCTGAATTCTGTATAACCAATAAAAGACTGCGTTAATGTCAACACTTGAACATTTGTCAGTGGTCTTTCAGTATAACGATGCATGAAAAGCTTTTAAGTCGTATTTATTATACTCCGGGGTGTGTAGGGAGTTATGGAGGTGTGAATGCCCTTTTTCAGGAAGCTAGAAAACATGATAAAAACCTGACCATGAAGCAAGTCAAGACATGGCTGTCAGGGGAAGACGCTTATACGCTTCATAAGCCTGCAAGAATTAATTTTCCTAGAAATAAAACAGTAGTGTCTGGCTTAGATCATCAATGGCAGGCTGACCTCATAGATGTCTCCAAATTTTCTAAAGAGAATCATGGAAAAAAGTACATCTTAGCAGTTATCGATGTGTTATCTAAATATGCCTGGGCCTCCCCTTTATCTGATAAAACAGGGAGGGAAGTTACATCCGCTTTCCAGAATATCTTTCAAACAGGACGTGCACCCCGAAAATTACAGACAGATGCAGGTAAAGAGTTCTTGAATATTCCACTGAAGAAACTTTTAGCACGTTACGGCATTCATCATTTTGTCACTCATAGCGAAACTAAAGCAGCCGTTATAGAGAGGTTTAATAGAACCCTAAAAAACAAACTCTGGAGATATTTCACAGCTAGAAATACCCACCGGTATGTGGACATTTTAGCAGATACTATTCAGGGGTACAATAGCTCTTACCATCGTAGCATCGGTACTGCTCCTAGCACCGTAAATTTGTCTAACGAAAGGGGTGTGTGGATGAGGCTTTATGGGGCAACTTTAAAAAGAAAAAGAAAGGAAAAATGTCTTAAGATGGGGGATCATGTCAGGGTATCCAGACTGAAGGGTAAGTTTGAAAAGGGCTATCAGCAAACCTATACGGATGAGATATTCATCGTCAAAGAACTGCAGACAAGGGGGGAAAGAGCGGTGTATAGATTAAATGATTACACTGGTGACCCTGTAAAGGGGGCTTTTTACTTTGAGGAGCTCCAAAAGGTTCCTGCTGACCAACAGCGCATATACAGAATAGAGAAAATTATCCAAAAAAGAGGGCGGGGGAGACACAGAGAATTTCTAGTCAAATGGACTGGATGGCCAGAGAAGTTCAACAGTTGGGTTAAGGAGACTGAAGGAGATCTTTGATATGGCAGAGTTTTACATCACCCTTCCCAGCAATGCGTCAGCAGCAATTTTCCCCCAAAACAGAAATTCTAATTTCACTATACAATTAGCAAGATCATTGGATCTTCCAGGGTCATGGGAAGTAGGGCTAGCAGAGATACAGTATCCGCATAGTTGGCACACATTAACTTCTCCTGGATATTTTGAAATTGCTAATGAGAGAAAGAGATGGCATTTTTCTTTGAGAAGCGGATACTATACTAGCATCCGACAACTGTTAGAAAATATGAACAAGCTTATATCAAGTGCCAAGGACGGCCCTAAGACAACCCTACAGTATGATGCAGTGGGTCGAAAAATTAACCTTAAAGGTGATGAACCGCATACCATTCTAGTTAGCGGAGAACTTGGACATCTGTTAAGTACGTTTCCTGGATTCAACACCTTATATGTTTACACAGACATTGTAGAGCTCCAGATAGTGGGTGACTACTATGTGCCATTACTGCGCTGTGTGCCTGTGCAAGGGCAAGACAACGATTTCATCACAATAACCTATGACCGTCCACATTATGTACCGGTCAGCAAACATCACATCGATACCGTTACTATAGAAATCAAAACCGACCAGGACAAAAACGTGCGTTTTTATAACGGGAAGGTGATTGTCAAGCTTCATTTTAGGCCTCGGAAAAGTGAAGGATGGTTGTAATCAAGGAGCACGGAACCCTCAAGACTATGTGGCTTACTACAGGGCACAAGCCGGTGGAGGCCTTCCAGGCTTCCGAGGAGCCCCCATTATGTACGGGACAGGGTTAGGGGGTCTGTTCCGTGGGCTTTTTCGAAAAGCAATGCCTTTTTTGAGGCGTGGGTTAGAAATCATTAAGCCGCATGTGAAATCTGCTGCCAAAAACATTGTCAGAGATGTTGCGGGGAATCTTGTATCCCAAGTTGTTGATAGGGGGCAGGCTGGATCAGGGTTGTTCATAGCCAGGAAGAATTATGCATCGGGCCCGCCTATTCCGCTTAAAAAGAAAAGACTTGTGAAAAAGGCCCGTCATACCAAGAGGAGACGTGCGCAGAAGAGGAAGCTCTGTGACAAGGAAGACATATTCTAATACAATATGTCATTTATTCATTCTGCTTCAGAGGAATGTGTTAAATCAGAACTGGATCTTTTTCAACTGGCGCCTACACAGACCAGTATTGAAAACAGTACCTATGTCGAGATCCCTCCTTTATCAGCGCTAACACCCAACGCACCCCTGGAATTTTTTATCACGGGGCATGGTGAGCATTACACGGATTTAAACAACACTCTGCTGTATGTGAGTTGCAAGATTGTAAAGGCGGATGGGACGGATATTGATGATGGGGCAAGGGTGGGCCTGACCAACTACCCTATAGCATCACTATTTAACCAGCTGGATGTTACTTTGGGAGATCGGCTCATTACACAGAGCCATCATTGCTATTCTTATCGGGCCATGATTGAACTGATTCTGAACTTTGGTAGTGATGCACTGGGTTCCCAATTTACAGCTGGGGGTTTTTACAAAGATGACTCAGAACTCATGGAGAGTACTCTACTGACAGCTGCTGGGAACTCCGGTTTCAAAGCGAGAGCAAGACACACGGCCGGTAGTCGTAAATGGGATTTGCTAGGACCACTGCATAGCGATCTGTTTTTTCAAGATAGACTGCTGATTAATGGCGTTGATGTGAAAGTCAAACTCACAAGAAGCAGAAATGAATTTTGTGTGATGAAGGATGGCAATGAGAATTATAAAGTGCAACTCCTGGCAGCTTCTCTCTTTGTAAAACGTGTAAAAATAGCCCCGGGAGTGCGCCTTGGCCATGCAGAAGCTTTGCTCACCTCCAATGCCAAATACCCCATTGATCGAGTGGGGATGAAGGTTTACAGCATTCCTGCAGGGAGCCTTGTGTGTAATCAGGAAAATCTATTTCTGGGGCAGCTACCTAAACAATTAGTTATTGGGTTTGTGGACAATGCATCTTTTAGTGGGGATTATGAAAGAAACCCATTCAATTTTCAACACTGCAATGTCAATTTTTGCGCCCTGTATTGTGATGGCGAGCAGATCCCCGCAAAGCCTCTTCAGCCTGATTATGAACACGGTCTTTTTGTGAGAGAGTACATGCAGATGGTGCAAGCCACAGGCAAAGGCATGAAAGACAGGCCACTGATAATCAGCCGGGAAGAGTTTAACCGAGGGTATACCTTGTATTGTTTTGACTTGAGTCCTGATCAGGGATGCTCTGAGCACTATTCTTTGATCAAGAATGGTAACCTCAGAGCCGAAATTAGATTTGCACAACCCCTCCCCAACACCGTCAACATGATTCTCTATGCAATTTTTGAAAACCTTATTGAAATAAGTCACACAAGGAATGTGCTTTTTGATTATATGTGAGTATGGACACACTGCAGCTCCTCCAATTGTTCTCTGGAAATACTGCCTTTCTAGGGGTCTACCCTTGTGATCTGCTACCCCAGAGACATATCTCCAAAAGACCTTTTGGATTAATTGTAAATACTCACCCTCACACTCTGCCTGGTGAACACTGGCTGGCCCTCTACTTCCCATCTCCTGGATATGGTGAATTTTTTGATTCTTATGGAAGACCGCCGGATAGCCCTGACTTTCCTGGCTCTATAGTGATGTTTCTAGAGCAGCAAGCTGAGAAATACACATTTCACCAACGTCAACTGCAACACCCCAGCGCTGTGACCTGCGGGCAACACTGTGCGTTTTTTCTACTGAACCGGACTAAAGGAGTGGACTATGAAAATATTTTAAAGATGTACTCCAATGCAGATATTAAAAATGATCAAATGGTAAAGCTGTTTGTAAAAACTATAAAGGTGGGGAGGGGGCTTGGAACCTGTAACCGTCACCAATGCATGCAGACTTGCATGCCTTATTGTAAAATAAAGAAAAAGACTTAAACGTTTTTACTTGTTTCACTGTGTTTTTATTCATTTTACAAATTGAGCCAGTCACCAAACTTGAACCTACTTCTAGGATTTAATGTCCAAGGGCTAGAGGGGGTACCGGTAATCAGAGGCTTCTGAGTTCAAAAGGGGGTGTCATAACAGAGACGGGGTTAGTAGCAGCTTCATCCTTAACAACCAGAGAATCTTTCAACTTTTCTATTTGCTCTTTAACAGTTGTAGACCCCAACACAGAGGTTGGAACATTCACCTCAGCCATAGCATTCATAAAGTCATCCCAGCCTTTAGGTTTCCGCTTCTCAGTAGGAGCTCGGTGTTGTGAGGCTCCTTTTACCAAGTCTAAAATATTAGTACCAGGAATAGGGACCCCTTTGTATAAAAAGGTACCACGATCATCCCAGGTTGAGACGTCCTGATGCTGCTTCATTTTGTTCAGTAAAAGTTCTGCATTTTTCCTGTAACGGGTGCTCACACCCCTTAGGATCTCATCCATCGCTGTGTCCTGCGGAGATGGCTGTGGCGACTGTTCTGGTAAAGTTGGAAGTGGTCGAGGCTCTTCCGGTGGATAAATGAGATTCAGTCTGTCCTTTTCAGATTCATTTTGCCTGGTCAGTCTTAGATACCTCTGCAGTGTAGAATTGTAGAGCTTAATCTTGTCATCCTCAGACAAATCAGCTCTCTGAAGAATGGTACGCATCTCATCATCCAACCGGTTAGTGGCTATAGCCCCCATAGTAGGGGGCCTACCCTGTAGTTGCTCCATCTGATGACGCGACACCAGGTACATTTTTTCGGCATGATCCATGGTTTATCCAGCTAACAGGCTAGTCAATAGCGGAATAGCTATCCCTAGTAAGGGCCCGATAAAACCGCCTGACTGAAGTATGATCTTCTTCTTCTTTTTGAGTGAGACCTTTCTATCACTCAACTTTTTAATGACCCCTTTCTTTCTCTTTAGAGACCGGAATTGTGAAGGTTTCAGAGGAAGGTTTCCTTTTAGGGTGTTCAGAGCTATTTCTGCTATTGCCCCCACCAGGTCATTGTTAGCATTGCATAAGATGGCTTTTCTCTGTCTTGGTCCAGCCTTTACTAAGATTTTTAAAAGCCCCCAATTTCTACGTACCCTCTCTGACATCTTAAATGAACTAGCGCTAGGGTAACTGAGCTACTGCTTTTTACACTTCTTTTTCATTGTGTAAACAGTAGGCCAATCAGGCGGGAAGAGGCCTGTTCTCAACCTGTAGGATTCTGGAGTGGTGGCTGCCAAATCTACCAAAAGGTACCCATGTGGTTTGCGAGTGGCATCTTGGAATACTTCTAAAAAATACTTTGTGTTAGTGGGATACATTTGTCTGGCCAGTGTGACAATTTGCATCTGATCATGGGGGCTGCTGAACAAAACCAAATATTTGGAATTCAGAGCTATTGTTCTCATTTTCTTACCTTGAAAGAACAGGTTTTGTAGTATGAGAATAATGCTAAGGTTTCTGTGATGGACGTACTGTGTAAAAGCCTTCTCTATTTGATCGCTGTCACCGGCCGATGCCATGAGATCATCTATCACAGCTAGAGTGATTTGTTTTGGCGGAAACAAATCATCATCTTCAAAAGAAGACGGAAGCCCCTCCATAAACTTAATATAAGGAATTTTATTAAGCAGTTCTTTGTACAGAGGTTGCCAACAACTATAAAACCATACAATATTTTGAGGCATTTGAGACAACACAACATCACCATGTTCTAACATTTGTTTGATAAAAAAAGATTTGCCAGAATTGGACGGGCCGCTTATAATACAGGAGAAAGGGTGTACAAATTGTGCAATGTTTTCCGCCATCCTTAATAACCGTAAGGCAGCGTACAGTAATCCTCACTCTTTAATAACCTTTTATTATACACTACTTTTAGAGTTTTTCGGAGGACCCGCGTTTCTAGGGTCCAATTTTTCTTAACCCTAACAATCCCCAACTGCTCTACCCCAATCTCCTTTTTTCTCTCTGCACCAGACACACAATAATCATCTACCAAATCTTTCAAGCTGTCAAAATTAACCTTGTTGCTATTACCACAGTTTAGCGTGATCCCCTTCACTTTTAGCACCGTTTCCCCGTTGGACAAAGCATAAGCATACGTTTTGGGACCAGCCGCAACAAACTCTGTTATCGTAGTGTTTGGTGGAATCTCACTTGTCAGCTGTCCTAAATAATCACCCAAAGGAGGTGTCCACGCCCCCTCTCTACTTACAAAAATGACTGAATCGGTGTCATGGTACAGGCACCTATCGCCCAGCCCATCCAGTAGTCTGTATAATTCCAGCCGGGCATAAGCAGTAGTAAAGCTGGCGATAAATACATTAGTGCATGTCGATTTGGTGGGGTGGTTCTTGGCTGTTTTCCATGTCACAACGGCTGTCTCTGTATCCACAAACTCACATGAGGAAACATCATAATAGGGCACAAAAAGGTATTTGAATAAATCCTCAGGGTTTGTCACCACGGATGTGGTCAGGTGATTGGTGCTCTGACCAAACTTGCCCCACAGCGAATTTAAAAACAGCTTGGCAATCTGTCTTTTAGCAGGATTTACTTCAATGTGGTCACGTCGTAAGCGGACACCTTCCATCTTTTCATAATCCTGAATATATTGCTCTTCATCCTGTTCTGTTTTGCACCAGTCAGGGTAACCACTGGCCTCCTGTTTCTGTCTGAGATGCGTGTTCATATAACCTGAAAATAGCTCATTTGATGTTCTTTCAAAATGCCAGATCTCATAGATTTCAACAATTCTGTAACCTTTTTCTAAAGCTACATTCAATTCAATGGTACACCATGTCCCAGTCAGAGCTCTTTCCTCATCACTGTGTTTACAGGGGGTGGTTTGCAGTTTTTCTGTGCAGGTTGCGCACAAACTAAACATTAATTTGCCCCCTGATTTGTGGGGTAGGATTGGGAAATAGAGATTCCTTGGTGGGTACACTTTGACTTTGGCCAACCCAAAATATTGCTTTATGTCCCCAAAGTTTTGGTAGATGATTTGCGGATGGCCAATTGGGTACTCCTTGGTCTTATTCACAAACGGGTACAAACTGGTGAAATCATAGTATAAGATTTGTTCACCGGGTTTGGGTTTGTAGTACAGGCATGTAGCATTTGTTCTACCACCAAAAAAAGCATCTCGAGGATTCAAAGGAGTTGGGAGCTTATTCTCAACTAGAAACTGCTTCAAAGAGGTGTCATCCTCCACCATGGCCCTCCATTCATGTTCCCAGATGCAGCGCACAGCATACCCCTGGCCCCTGAGGTACTCTTCTTTAATCTTAGTACGGTTGTGCAGGCCTCCATATGTTGAATCAAGTAATTTGTTGAAGTCTTTTTCAGAGTAGCAGACAGGGCACCCATGAAAAAAACACCCGTGAAATTCAAAAGCTGTGGGAGTTCCATTTATGACAGCAAAACCATCCAAAAAATATTTGCCTACTTGCTTTTCACCCCCCTTCAGAGCATGCTGGATATTGAGATTCTCAGTGTGCTCTATATGCAACAACCATTGAATCGCTGGAGCTGAATACCTTTTCTGTGTCTTGTGATAATTGTCCAAAGGAGCTAATGCAATGGTATAGCTCTTCAAATACATGAACCGGTACTGGGCCATACAGACAGATGCCAGTGTGATATGTTGGAAGGGGTCAATGCCTCGAATTGCTATCTCCTCAACAATATCTCCCCCGACCCCCCTGAAACCCTCTCGCTCAGTCATTTCCATCACCTGTTCCCTAAATCGAATACAGGCCTCTCTTAATATATCTACATCTTGTCTGCAATAGTAAGCCAGAGCCTTCTTTAGTTTAAACACGGTACCTGTATTAGCAGAGTGCCATTTCATGAATTCTTCTCTCTCCCCGGGCATCATGGTTTCAGGGCTGTAATACTTGATTTCAGGGAGTGGCCCCACGTAGTCTTGATTGGCCATTGTATTGAACAAGTGGGGGAAATATCCTTTGCTGCCTTGAAACCCCATAGCTTTGGGTAATTTGCTTAATTTAAGGGGCAAAAATGAGAGGCTATCAATAAACCGGATCTTATAATCTGGCAGGGTGATACACAAAAGTTTCCCCCCTTGATTTATAAGCTGAACCTTAACCTTTTCACGGATCAGCTGCTTCAGTACTAGGTACCCATCATAACCTTTGGAGTTGTGAGCGATAAAAGTACATCCTTTAAACTTATGATTTATAAAATTCTTTACAAACTGCTCCAGGCATCTAACACCATAACAATCCCACCTCACAACATCTTTATCATCCTCATCATTCAACATATCCCTGGCGCAGGCATAATTAGGTATATGGATGCCTGTCTCTTGACAGCATTCAAAATCATAAATGATGTATCTTTTGCCAATTTGCGGCCGGTCCAACGAATTTAGAAAGCATAAATGCCCTTCCAAGCTTTCAACCTTCTCAGAGCACTGTCCACACTTGGTTTCCTTGCACTTTTTGTGGGGGCTAAAGACGTAAGCCCCACACGTTTCACAATATTCTTTATTCTTACAGTCTACTTTTCCCTCCATAGCAAGCTGTGTGTGTCTTTCAAGACACGCCTTAGACCGGCAAAACTCTTTGCACCTACAGCAGCGCGCCTTCTCCCCCACCACCTGCTGGCATTCTTGGGTGAGGCAGGCTCTGCAGATATATTGACAGCCATGACTAAATTTGTGGTGGTAGGCTGTGTGGCAGAATTTACAGAAATAGCGTTCACCCAGGAAGCCCTTGATATTTTTGATGCCATAATAATGCTTGTCGTGTAACAATATAAACACTATTTTTTCTTGCTGGGGGCTACCTGTGACAAAAAACCGCCAACCGTCCTGCATATAAAACAAGATCTTTATAGTGACCCTTAAAGCTTCTTCAAAGAGGTGTATCTGAGAAAAGTCAATTCTGTTTTCTGTGGAAACACCCAGTCTATTGTGAAGTTCCCTGGCCCTGGTAATAATTTCTTGATTTCTAACATCCCCGCCAATCAGCCAGAGCAAACAGCTAGCAAAACATAGAAATTCACCTCCCACATTGAAATCTACTAGGTGCTGCCTTTTTTTCTCCAGCACTCTGGTGAGCAGCACAGTGCTTAACTTCCTAAGACCTCCCCCCTCCTTGTTCTTCACGACGGTAACCACTAATTGCAAATCACCCCCCCACAATATCTCGGCCTTACTTTGCAGCAGATTTTCAATACCGGTCAGAAAATCCTCAGCATTTAAATCATTGATATTCCTCCTGAGAGAAAAGAGAGGATGATTTAACCCCTCTGCATCCAGCCGGAGTTGAACAAAATCATTTGGACCTATGTCCCTAGCAACATTATTCAAAAGAGGCTGTATCACATTATGAACAGCCTCTATAGCATCTACAAAAGACCGGATTTGGTCAAGATTAATAAATCTATAGCGTTGATAATATTCCACAGCCCTGAAATTCCTGATAGGCTTCTCCCATTCCTGTACCATATCCAAATAAACATTGTTCATATTCTGAGAGTTTGCAGAGTTAGGGGCTTGTAGCTGTGGTGTAGAATGACATATCTCCCCTTCTGGTTGAGATGCTGGCATGGAATCACATTTATGACTGTCTGCTGGGGATGCGGGAAGTCCACCTCCATGCATTTTTGCTTTTTTGCAGGCCGGCTCTGGTTAAACAAACAAACAAAAGGCTATCACCAACATTCCTAATAATGTAATAACGCTCCCTCCCTTTAGTTTCTAAAAAAAATAATACTAATGATTTTGTAGTTGGATAAAATGCTAGATATTATACCTCCTAACAGCATTCGTGTTGTGTAGCTTGTGCATGGCTGGGCCTCTTGGGGCTCCTGGGGTAATGTAAGGTCTACATATGGCTGGTCATCCACCCATTCTGAAGGAAAAAAAGCCCCCAATGTTCAGAATTGTTGCAGAAATGTTTACCAGAATCTAAAATGTTATGAAAATATGAAAGACAAATACCTTCATACGCCCTCAAACATTCTGAGTCTGTCAATTGGTTCTCTACAGTAATAGCAACATCAGTGAATAACTGGTCATCCTCCCATTCTGAAGGAAAAGAGAAATCCTATGGTCAGATTTGTTGCAGAAATGTTTACCAGAATCTAAATGTGTGAAAGTATGAAAGACAAATACCTTCATAAGCCCTCAAGCATTCTGAGTCTGTCAATTCATTCTAGTGAAATAAAACAATCAATCAGTCAAACAAGCAAGCAGACAAGAATATTCTAAAACTCCATTTTGCATCTAAGTGTTTCAAAAATTAGCCATAAAACTACTTACAATAGTGGCTTCCATTCTGAAAAGGGTCTTCTTAGCAGATCAAATGGCTCCAGAGGTACAGATATGCCAGAAACCAGCAAATGTGACTAGACCAGTATGGACCCTGCTTTTGTATATGCTGGTGATGTCACAACTTAATCACATCAGAGGAGGTGTGTTTTTCACAACTTTTGCAAATCTGGCCAGCCCCGCCTCATCAGGAAAACCCAATTGAATAATACCCCTTGAGTTTTGATTAAATTGTGTTTAACATCTGCCAAAGTTAAACAGGGGTCAGCAAAAGAAAAACATAATACATATTTCATGTGATTTGTAAAACCCATTTTATTATAAATTTCATAGCATTAAGAGATTCTTGTAATTAATTTCTGTTACATTTTGGCATATGAGCCTCTTCAGAGACAATGGCAATTCAGATTCAATCTTTGACATTAATGACAGTGGTTTACGGCTCTTTTCGATGCGCTGTATGAATGTCTTGACCTCATCAAGGGAACCCTGGGTGAAATATAAGTTATTCATTTTGTCAGAAATACTGATGATGATCCAGAGAACATGAGGCATAGAAAGTCTAAAGCATAAGCTTTTAATATGTTCTGTTTCACTGGTACCATCCACGTGGTCTTCATCTGATTGTAGACACCCCATTAAACAGTGGTGTAATATTTTAATAATACACGCTTTCAGAATCTGGTGCATGCTGGCATTTTGAGACTCCGCCGTTTCTAAAGCATGAAATAAGGTAGATTTAGGCTAGCTGTTTCAACCAATCAAAATAATGTTTTCTTAATTATATATATATATATATATATATATATATATATATATAGGTCTTTGGTTGTTCGGGTTTTCTCCCGCGTAAAATTGGAAGTGTCTTGGCAACGTTTCGACGAAGTCACATTCGTCATCTTCAGGCTGGTGTTTTTAGCTTCTTGCTTTGAGCAGCAAGAAGCTAAAAACACCAGCCTGAAGATGACGAATGTGACTTCGTCGAAACGTTGCCAAGACACTTCCAATTTTACGCGGGAGAAAACCCGAACAACCAAAGACCTATATACAAATACCCGCGAAAACCTCAGAAAACAAATATATATATATATATATATATATATATATATATATATATATATATATATATTTACTTACCATTTGATGTTTTGCAGAATCTGCAATAACAAGGTTTTATAAGTTTGTTCTCTTCAATGAAACTGTATAACTCAGGTCCTTTTCTTATTCTGCGCCCACGCTTGGGTGGTTTGGGGGTCAAATTTACATCAAACAAATCTCCATCAGAGGCTGCCATCTTCAAAAGACTGCTGGGGTTAAATCGCTAGCTGTTCAGGCCTGCCCACACAAACTCCCCTGCCCCTTGCAATGACACGCCCTTGAGCATTGCGCATGCCCAGATCACGGGGAGCATGACATGCCCGGGCATGTCCCTGCCCGCACAAACTCCCCTGCCCCTTGCAATGACACGCCCTTGAGCATTGCGCATGCCCAGATCAGGGGGAGCAAACTCCCCTGCCCCTTGCAATGACACGCCCTTGAGCATAGCGCATGCCCAGATCACGGGGAGCATGACATGCCCGGGCACATCCCAAACAAGGCCTACCCCTTCTTTTTTTTTACTAGCAGACAGACAGGCATGGCTGCTTGCTGCTTGCCTCTTGTGAGCCTGGTTGGCTGCTTGCCTCTTGTGAGCATTTTAATTCCTGTTAATATTCCTTGTCTTTTGCTATAGTGGGAAGGCGGGCAGAATAAATTTTATTCGGGGTACAAATGGCAAAATATGTGTGTTTAGATTTTTTACAAAGGTAAAAACCAGCTGTGGGTTTTAAAAGGGGCTGTGTTTGTTTGTTTTTCCCCCTGCATTCGAGGAAATGCTTTTAAAACCACCTAGACATAAATACCTTTTAGAAAAAAATATCTTTTAGAAAAAAGGGGTTAAATGCAGGCTCTGGCTGCCTTTCAGGGGCTTCTTTTTCCCCAGCTTTTGAGGCACTGATTTTTAAAACTCCACAAAAATTAAAAGCATCGTTAGGCTAGAATGATTAGAAATAAAAAGCCTTTTTTTATTTTTTATTTCACAGCTCCCCAAAGTAGGGCTTGTTTCCCAAAAACACAGGCCTCTGCTAATTATTCACTTAGCTCTTTTGGGTTTTGAATGTCCATAGAAATAGTCTAGGGTTAACAGCTCCCCAAAGTAGGGCTTGTTCCCCAAAAACACAGGCCTCTGCTAATTATTCACTTTACTTAGCTCTTTTTGGTTTTGAATGTCCATAGAATTAGTCTAGGGTTAACCTAATCATGTACCCAGAGGATTGACTGCCAATCTTGATGGGATTAGGCCAAAACGTCACATCCGGAGGGTGGGGGCTGAGCACGTCACTTCCTTTTAGGGCTGTGCTCTGTTGACGTAATCAGCACGTGGGTTTGTTTACTTTGATGACGTCACTGATCAAAAGTGCTGATAATTTTCATTAAAAAAAGGTATACACTACTTCTACTAACATAAGCCATGTGTAATAAATATATCCTGTGTAATAAATACAATATAAATCATGTGTAATAAATAAATTTCTCATTTGGAGTGTGGCTGAACTGTTTAGTTGTGAATCAACATAATCCATTAAATCATAGATAAAAGGAAGAAAGAACATTCTCAATTTTGTTCTCATATCTCAAGTAAACTAGAACAATAAACAAATTAAAGGGAAACCCAGGTCAGCTTCTGCCAACCTACAGTTTGAAAGTCTACAAAATGCAAGTAAATAGATACCAGTCCAGTGGGAATCCAGCAGCACTAAATGTGGTAGCAAGAAACCAACCAGCGTAGGACCTGCCTCTACACAAGGCAAAATTGATGGAGAAAAGCCCCAGATGACACCAGCACTCTTACAGAATGTTGTTAGCTACTCTCTGTGTGGAGCTACTTCACTCCCTGCAGTACATCTGGGATAGTGTGCAAGCATGAATAATGAACTAGCAATCATAGGCAGCCAAAATTACTCTTTAATAGCATTGTAGCTGGTTCTCAATGTACAAATGCCATACACTAAATAAATGCTTTTTCTTTCCAAAGCTGCATATAATAAAACATTTCAATTTCCATCTTGACCATTGTAGCTGTTTGGTAGTTAAAAGCTACATCAAACATTTCCTTCAGATAATTATAGCTGGAACTCTTTAATGCATCTTTTTACAGCCATAGGACATGAAAATCTGATTATGTATTAGTCAGAAGCCTCCTGTAGGGCATCCAAATGTTTTCCACTGGGCAAGATTTCCACTTGTGCTCCCAGTAAACTTTAGCCAAGGGTTATGGTGTTTGTTTATTTCAGCTGACAGGAGCCTGTTTAAAACTATCTACAGTACATGGGATACTGATGGTTAAAAAAGGGGCATAAGAGATTATACATATCTCTTTTGTTTCCTGAAATCATTACCATTAGCCACCAAGATTTTTGTATACTATTCCAAATTCTATAACATTCCAAAATGCACCCCCCCAAAAAGGTTATGCAGTTAAGTACATTTCTGAGTCACCTAATATAAGAATGCTCCCATCCTCCAAAAAGTGCCTACCTTTATTTTTTCCTCCATGTCTGAATCATTCTTATCATAAATGAATTGCATAGTACCAACTGTTTCCTGATAGTTTAATTTGGTATTTTGTATTTTTTTTTTTTTGCTACTTTGATGTCTACCTAAAGGTTTTAAGCGTTAATGATCAAAATGCCTTCTATTTATTACATAGGCAGAAAAGTAGGAAGACTGGCTATCTAAAGGTCATCTTCAGTGGCTTATCTCAGCATTGTAATATATAAAATCTGTCTCAGAAGTCTAAGAAATCACAGCATGTAGACAGGTGTTAAAAATATGGGATGCATATATTTCACTGTACCATATGGCTTGTTATAGATAATGAATTTTATTCTAATTCAGTTGGCAGGAACCCTCTAGCTTGTGATTGCTCTTTCCATTCCCTATAGTGAACTTGAAGTCCCCATCTTCCCACTCTTTTTTTTTTTTTTGTGATCTTGTAAGAGGTGGAATAGAGTGACTTTAGAGGAGAATTGTTTCCTTTTGCAGCAACAGCTAGACCTCTTCAACTTAATGTCCTCTAGCTACCGTACTTGAAATGAAAAAAAGATGGGAGGCGGGTGTGAAACTGATGAAAATAAAGTTCTTGGTATTCAAAAGCCTGCAAAAATTAATTTCAAGTCAGCTTGAAGAAAGCAGCCTTATCATCTGAAAAATAATAAGAATACTCAAGAAGAGGCGCAAAATCTTTTTTTGAAGCACTAAATTGGACAGTTCACCTAGTATAATGAAAGCCAAACAAGCAGCTGGGTTTGTAATGTTCTGAATTTTAATGAAAATAGAAGAAACTAAGTGAAAAGGGCTTGAAGCAAAAAGAAAAAAAATGTTACCGTGTGCTTTTTTAGGTTTTCCTTTTCTTACTATTATTGTTTCTCTTCTTCCCACTTTTTGTTTTTTTTTTCCCCAAAAAAGAAATGGTTTCAAATGAGAAGCATCAAAGAAAAATATCATACAAGCCCACCAAAATTTCAACTATGTCAGTTTATTTAACTTTTCATCTCATTTATTTCATAGTTGAGTATAAAAGTAACAGATATCTTCAGCTCTTTTTTTTTGGGCTGTTGTTATTAGGTAAAGGATATACAAAACTGTTAACCTGCAATAGATCTATTTGTGTGGGCAAGTTAGTACCATTGAGTGCTTCGTCCAATAATTTGAGTACACATTCAGCTAACAATGATTAAATGTCAAATGTAAGGATCTTTTTATTGTTATTGTGCCATTTCTAACTTTTTCTTTTTTGGAATCTTTTCTAAGCCACATATGGTGAGTGAGTGGCCTTAGAAATTGACTGAATAAAATGTATATGCAACAGTTTTTAAGTGTGGCAGTTTAGTGTCACAGTAATGCTATGAGATCCCTTAGATTAAAATACTGTGATTTTTCTAGAACTCTTTAAAAATGTTCCTTATTGAAGAAAGATTGGCACCTGGCATTTCAATTAAAAATTATAACCACTGTGTCACACAATAGCTTCTTCAAAGTCCATGTAATTATTTACAAATTATGAATCAAGAAATGTCACGCTACCATACATCCAAAACAATATTGGAGGTTGTAAACCATGTATCACTTTGAATGATTTACATAGAGGATCTGAATTAGGAAATGATTGTCTACTATATGAAACTCACAAAGTTCATGTGGCCTTCAATTTTCTTCCAAAGGTTTTCCACCTGTGAATCTTGTATCCTACCCAAAAAGTTTGTTTTTCCTATATCCATCACTGATTTGTTTGGTGAGCAACAGATAGAATAATTTCCATTAGGATGATTATGCATAGAATTGTCTATTACAATGGAATGTTCCATCATCAGAGTTACATTCCCATCTACAGAACATGCTAGTAATGTAAGTGTTAAGCAATTTTGACTGTATGCCATGAAACTAAACAAACCTTCAAGGTAAAGTAAAGGTTTCCCCTGTCCAATTGTGTCTGATTCTATGTGGCTGTGCTCATCTCCATTTCTTAGTCAAGGGAGTCAGCATTGTCTTGAGATATTTTCTGTGGTCAAGATGGATGGAACACTGCTACCTTCCAACTGAAGGAGTACCTATTTATCTACTCACATTTGCATGCTTTCAAACTGCTAGGTAGATAGGAGTTGCGGCAGGTAATGGGAGCTCACCCCATCGCAGAGTGTTTGGGTCTCAAATCTGGGCTATCAGCTTTCCAGTTGACAAACTCAGTATCTTTAACTGCAGAGCCATGATGGCTACACGAGTGCAATTACAAGATTTTTCACAACACTTAAAAATGCTTAATAGGATGAGAGGAGATGAGAGGATGATTTTATACATAAAGGTTTATTTTTGTTGTTTTTCTAAAGGAAATGATGTTCCTTATGTTGCATATTCTTTGTGTGACTTTAAAACTATGAATATATGAGCACATCTGGTTAGGTTAACTCCGTTTACCTTTTACCTCACTTTTGTCCTTGATACCTAAGAACAAAAAGACTGCTCATCTGTTTCCTATAAGAAGAGTTACAGGACTGTTAAATGCAAACAAGTTTATTTTTCTATTCCTATTCTGAACATATTCCTCTTTATGAAGCTTTATGAACACCAAAACTAAAATCATTGCACAATGACAAATGCCCTTTTCACAAATTTTTCAATATTCTCACACTATAACTCTTAATATTCTTTATAGGATTCCTCGGGAGTTAAGCCAAGTTTGGAGAACTTTATTTTGTACTATGGAAGATGTCACCTTCAAAATCCCTAAAGCTGACATACTCAATTATCCACAGAAAGAGTCCTGGAGAAAGTATCATATACTACCTATTATGTAGAAATATGATTATTTTGTTGGCAAAAGAAGTCAACTGTTTCTTTTTGCCAGAAAATATGAATTTCTGGTAGAAGAAATTTGGAGACTGCTTGGATGCCAAATGAGATAAAATATTGTTAGTATTTATAGTGTATGCTCATTAAATCAGAAGCAATGAGAATTTAATGGCCTTACTTTGGCATGTGCCAATGTGAACCAGCTGCCTGGAAAGCTTCAAAATTGTGCACCTGTTCTGATATGATTATGCTTCTCCCAAATTCTTGTCAGAGTTTATTGGTTCTGTATTGATGGCCTGCCTTTCTTAATGCTTTGAAAAAGAAAGCTGTGAGCTCATTTTTATAAAGAAGACAGTGCAGAGGATGTGATGCAATGCCAGCCACAGGGGAAAAAATGCATTCAGAAACACTATCCATGCTTTGAGCTATCACCGCTGTTGATTAGAGAGAAGTATGTCATATCCAGTGGCAAATTGCATTTCAAGCCATAATAGGAGTGATTTTTGCAGGGAAGAAGTATTTTTTTTAATAATTTTTTATTTTTCCAAACTCTCCCCCATACATATACCGTGATATTTATCAGATGTTAACATACATTCTTTTTACATTCATATATAAGATACTTTTGATAAAATGAAATAAATACATACACATGACTTTTGGTGTTGCTCGCCCATTTCCCCTTTCACTGTATCCACATTCCTTTTTCTTTACCTTCTTTCTCCCTTTCTTCTCTTCCCTACTTCCCTCTAGGGAAGAAGTAATAAATTAGATTCATTCAGTTTTCAGTAGCATTTTTTGGGTCTGTTCATTTGTTCCATTATAGAAAGGGAAGGGGTGCAATGAGTTGGAACACGTGACCTTTTGACTGAAGCTGTATTATCTACTTGTACATTTCTGTGTGCTTATAACAAAAGAGCTTGCAAATAAAGCCAAAATGGTGCACCATATCCTTGTGCACACTTAACAGTGTCACACTGAAGAGAACTGAAGAGAACTGAAGAAGCTTCTTGGATAAGAAAAGAAATGTCTTCAAGGAAAAACAAAATCCAGTTGCCTTTTGAAAAAGCACTTTTGGGACATTATTTAATTCATTTTTACCCACTACATTGAATACATGTAGGTTAATATAATTATCTATCATGGATCTTTTAGAGGATCTTTATTTTGCATCAGTATTATAATAAGTAATCATACCAATTGTTTTATTGTATGATCATACCACACCTACTTGTAAGTACATATTACCACTATTATTAAATTAGAGAGGGGAAATAACCCTAACAATTCTGACAGCAAGGGGGAAGAATTATACCACAAACAAATGCTAGTTCTTAAAAAGTATTGTGGGGCTATCGACACATCCTTTCTAAAGTGTTGTGTGCAGTTCTTAAACTCAGAACTGACACATTGAACATATGAAATCTAAACCACCAAGAATCCTCAGATGAAATTTACAATTAAAAAAAAATCATATCCTGAACTGATGTTTTCATCGAGTGATCATATCACATCAAATAAAATATTTTGATTTAATTCTTGGCCAGTATGCAACAGTTTACAATTGTAAACAATGAAATGATTTTTGACACGAAAGTAAGTGATTTTTTTTTTTTACAATTTCTACAGTTTAGGCAACTCTTTGTTTCTTTAAAAAAGAAAAAAAACTTAACTGTGCCTAAAAAAAGTCATCCAAATTTGATGCCCATACAAAAAAAAAAAAAATTGGTTATTTTACAGCTCTCATCCCCACTCACTAATTTAAATAATGGTGATCTAGAAGTCTTACATAGCTCACTTGTAATAATAGTAGCAGTTTAAATCCTACTCTTTTCTTTTTGTTTCTTATGGTAACTACTTTTATTCCAATAACTGTCTAGGAATCTTTAGTGAGGAAGGTTGATGGAAGGCATTTTGAAAAGCTTTTGTAAAGTCCAAGTAAACAATTCTTACTGGAAAAAAAGCCTACTTATATCATGAAAGGCCACAAAAAGACAAATGAGAAAGAAATGACATTTACAGACATCATGATGTTATTTTTTTCAGCAAAACCTTTCTATGTGTTTTACAGTTTCATCTTCCATAATGCTTTCCATCAGTTTACTCAGGGTATTCTAGATTCTTATCCTTGTTGCATTATTTGATCACTATTGCATTAGCCACTTTTTTGTCCTGAGGTACGGAGGTCCGTCTAAGGGACATGTTTCATATTTTTGTAAGCAAATCAGCCATTTCACTTCTCAAGTTCTTTAATAGTTTTCAGAAATGCACCATCTGGACACAATAATATGTTTTCACTTTGTCAGTTAGATACATAACCTCATCTGTTTTTAGCATAGTTTGATTAAGCTTTTCAATCTCCCTTCCTGAAAATACTAGTTTTGAGACAAATTTAATTTCAAACATAGGTCTCAGTTCTTCAAGATTCATTGGGAGATGGTAACTGTTAGTAGGCTGACAGCTTTTATGAGCAAGGCTTATAGATTAGAAATCTACTCTTAGTCTCATCTATCATGAATAAACACTCATTGCTGGCAAGAGAGAGAGAGAGAATTGTTTTCAGTGGAGAGACTTGAGCATGCTGCTCTTGTTAAATAGAAGCAACTCCAATGTTGCTCATTTAGAAGGGTGTGACTCCTTTCTTGTGATGATCTTGGCACAGCAGTTTTGCTCCGGTCTCCTCTCCTTACATCAGGGGTCTTCAAACTTGGACCTTTTATGACTTGTGGACTTCAGCTCCAAGAATTCCTCAGCCAGCGTGACTGGCTGAGGAATTCTGGGAGTTGGAATCCACAAGTCATAAAAGGGCCAAGTTTGAAGACTCCTCCCTTACACTGTGAGGAGCTAACAGCTCCGACTTCTCATCTTCAGAGACCACCAGCAGCAGTTATCTCTTGGTTACTGGGCAGTGCAGCCTTCTCTGCTAGTAGCTGCTTGGGCAGCAGCTTGTTTAGCAACTGGCTGTTCATTGACAGTCTCTTCTACAGATTTTTGGCCATGACAAAGACTTTGAATTGCAAGTACATTGGCAACATAATTCCCCCAAAAATGTGGAGAATAAAAGTTATCTCTCCTGTCCCCACAGATATCTCTGGTCTTCTTAAAACATTTTACAAACCATCCTCACTTAATGTCCACTTGTTCAGTGGCCATTCAAAGTTATGATGATGCTGAATAAGAGGGAGATACAATGGATTCTCATAGATGTGGCTGCCACAACATTCCTGTAGTCATGTGATTGCAATCCAGATGATTGACAGCCTGATCACAATTATGACATCACAGCATCCTGTGAACAGCGATCACCACTTGCAACCTTCACTAGCAGCTTCTGACATGCAAAGCGGGCAGGAAGTTGCAAGTCACAATCATATGTGGTATCTGCCTAACTAGAGTGATTGGTATCGCTGTAGTCATAAGTCAGCACGGTCACATGACATTGCAAACCATTTTGTAATTGTGACTCTTTGTCTGTGTTTAGAAATAAACCATTCCACTTGAGAAAAAAGTACTCAAGAAAGA